>NC_047677.1:5965003-6294170 GCF_011762505.2 Arvicanthis niloticus
TTAAAAAGTTGACACACCTTCCCAAAGGCATGGCTCAAAATGGATCAAGTTGAGAATAGACACAGAAGACAAAACCACTTTCCAAATGGGAAAACATGCTAACAAACTGAGAACCATACACCTCATGTTTCTGTATATGGCTTAGACTACATATACAGAAACATCCCCCTGCCCCATGTTTCTGTATATGTAATCTAAGTGAACTACTATCTTCAAATGAAATCAGTTCATTGGCTTTCCTACCTGTATATCTACCCCATGTATCAGTGTACTTTAAGATACATTTAAAGATGGTGTGGTTTTTCTAAGTGCCTATATCACCTGGCCTCTCAAAATCAGTTCTGTTACAGGCTAAAGCACACACTGCTTTCACTCTTAATCCACCCAGAATGCTGAGGTGTTTCTGGCCTCCCACCAACAATGATGTGTTTGCACCAGATAAAGAAGACAATGTACCCAAGGGCTTGGTCACCGATTCTACGTTAGATAAAATGGCATTGCCAGGAGAATCTTGTACATGGCTGTATAGATCCTGTACCATCTAAAATGCTTGACAATTAGTAGACATAGAGAGTGTGAGTTCAGAGGAAAAGATCTCAGTTTGAACCTCATTTATGACTGAAATAACGGCTATGTCCCCAGTTTTCTTATTTGCTTAAATGAAGCTCTAGGGTCTGCACATTTAGTAAATAATTATTGGTAGAAGGCTGTTTTGCATATTAAATATGATACACTATGCCTAGCACTGATAGCTGGAAAAAGTAATTCAACCTCGTTCTATCCACCAGCAGTGTGGTCAGTAGAAGCTGTGAACTGTGAGAGAGTAATCATAGTGACTGATTCACTCTGTAGTGATAGATATTTAAAACTGTTGTATTTAGACATTAAGCTGGGCAGTAGGAATCCAGTATTCATGGAGACCAAACAGAAGCTAAATCAGACACACTATAGTTACCACAACTGGTCTTGAATGAAGTAGTTACAATTGCACTATTCATGGTTAGAAATTCTAGGCAGTAACTAAAATACTGAAATAATAAGAAATTCTTCCCAAGGTGGAGATTTTCTTACACAAAAGAATACCAAGAACAAGAGGTACTGCATTTGATCCACCAGAGAGAAAAATCATTCCAGTGAAAGAAGAGGAAGGCTCACTTGGTGTGAGATTCGTGTGCAGGTTTCTTGAGAGGAGTAAAGATGGTGGTTTTGTGTTAGAAGGAACTATTATGTTAGACTAGTATACTAAACTGGAACATACCAAATCAAAAGTGAAAAGTTCATATCTTTTCATATCTTGACATTAAATTTTGTTTTTTTAATTTTGTTTTGTTGTACAGTATGAGAAGTCATTTAAATGAAACCATTAAGTATGATATTTTATGTTTTTCTATTATGTACTTATTGTATGAGAGACAGGGAGGGAGAGGGAGAGAGAAAGAGAGAGAGAGAGAGAGAGAGAGAGAGAGAGAGAGAGAGAGAGAGAACCACAGTATATATGTAGAAGTCAGAAAACAACTTATAGATGTCAGTTCTCTCCTTCCAGGACATAGGTTCTAGGCATTGAACTTGGGCTGTCAAGCACCTTTGGCACCAGGTACCTCCACCCACTGAGCCATCTCCCCATTCCTCCTTATGTTTTATAGTTATATCTTTTAAAAGGTAGCAAATTATAGACTGTGTAACAGAGAGGTAAATCATGCAGGGTAATTTGAATGAGAATATTTCCCATAGTCTCTGCCATTTGAAAGCTTGGTCCCCAGTTGGTGGAACTGTTTGAGGACTAGGTGGTGCAGCCTTGCTGAAGGAAGTATGTCTCTGGGGTTGTGCTTTCTACTTTATGTTGTGGTTTTGTGTTGTTAGCACTTCACTTTCTTGCTTCTACAGCATGCCTGCCACTTGCTGCTACATTTCCCTGACAGCCTGCTGCAGCCAAAAACCAAAATAAACTCATTCTTTCAAAGGCTGCCTTGGTCATGGTGTTTTATCAAAACAACAAAAAAGTAACTAATGTAGAAGATACCCACAACCACTTTGTATATGTTGATATCAGAAGTCATTTTATAAATCTTCCTAAGAGCGAGGTAAACCAGCACATGAACTGTTGAGGCTTTACTGCGGCACAATTAATGACATCTAAAAAAATATGTGCTTAATAGTTATCAGAGGCTCTTTTATCAAACTTTGTCTCCCCAATACAATCTCAGAATATCTTCTCAATATGATTCTCTGAGTTTGCCCTAGCTACCAATACCTTTACCCTGTCAATCTGTTTCTGTTAGTCTTTCTATAAGAAATATTTTCAAGAAAGAATGGCTCTGCCTGGAGAGACTGCCTTCTCTGGCCAGGCAGGAATGCAGGTGGAATGATAGGGACACTAAGCCACCCACAAAACTTTCAACCCAAAATTGATCCTGTGTACAAGGGATGGAAAATGGAGCAGAGACTGAGGAAACAGCCAACCAATAACCAGCCTAACTTGAGAGCCATCCCATGGGGAAGCACCAATCCCTAACACTATTAATGATACTCTGTTATGCTTGCAGACGGGAGTCTAGCATGGATGTCCTCTGAGAGGCTCCACCCAGCAGCTGAGTCAGGCAGTTACAGAAACCTAGAGCCAAACAATGGATGGAGTTTGAAGACTATTAATGGAAGAATTGTGGCTCTGAAGGAGATAGGAACTCCATGGGAAGACCAACAGAATCAACTAACCTGGACACTTGGGGCTCTCAGAGACCTCCAATCAAAGAGTATAAATGGACTGGGCCGAGGCCTCTCTGTAGATATGTAATAGATGTACAGCTTGGTTTTCATGTGCAATTGGAGCACATTGGAGCAGGGGCTACTGCAAAAGCTGTTGCCTGAACGTGGGTGGGATACATTCTTCTAGCTGGGCTCCCTTGTCTGGTCTAGGTGGGAGAGGAAGCACCTAATCTCACATAGACTTGAAGTGCTAGGGTGAGGGATGCCCACCATGCTGGTGGGTCCCCCAACTGCTCAGAGGAGAAGGGAAGGGGGACAGGAAAGGATTGTGGGAAAGGGTGACCAGGAGGAGGCAGTGAGCAAGATGTAAAGTGATTAAGTAAAACAAAAAAAAGAAAAGAAAAGAAAAGAAAAAAGAAGGAAGGAAGGAAGGAAGGAAGGAAGGAAGGAAGGAAGGAAGGAAGGAAGGAAGGAAGGAAGGAAAGAAAGAAAGAAAGGAGAAAAAGAGGGGGGTTCTGTGTATCACATACTACCCAAATCTCCAGTGGGCAGATTGCAGATTGTTCTTCAAATGATTGGAAGTCATAGGTTAAAAGTTAAAAAGGTGAATTCCAGCCTAGGAGACCAAACAGCAACTGCTCAATATAGTTTAAACTTCTAAAGTCACCCTTCAGCTGCTCCCTCCCTTCGTAGCCCCTTTTCTGTTGGGTTTTGAATTTCTTTCTACTGTTTCATGCTTTGTGTCCCAGCAGACCCCTGTTCACTAGACAACCTTCAAAAAATAATTCTCACTTTTGTTATTACAATTGAACTCAAATCAGTGGTCAATCCCACTTCACGGTTTTGGAAGAAGGCCTGGGTCAGGACAAGCAGAAGAGCTGACAGCAAAGCCACAAGCCCTGAGCTCTCGCAGCAAGGGCGCTGGCCAATGAGAGGACGACTGCAGAAGATTCATAGAGCAACAAGCGCCACCATGGCCAAGTGCTTGCTACCATTTGGTGCCACAAAAAAAACACCCCTGTCCACTGCAGTGACTGACTGCACCTTCTGGAACTCTCCAGCTGCATGAAGAGAAGCCCAGGCAGTCAGAGCATGAAAGGAGTTTCCTCTATTCCTCCCATGAAAACAAAAAAAGAAAAAAAAAGCATCCTTTTTTCTGAAAGTCTTTGTACACCAAGGTTCCCATAGGGCAGTTCTGACTAGTGTTCTGGGCAATTTACATGGATTTATATTCTCCACTATTCTTTTGGGAAGGTGATTAATTGCTATAGCAACAATTACATCATAGGATATCTATGCTTACTCAGGAATAATGTTAAGAATGGTATACACTCTCTCTTTCAAAAGTGCCTCAGAGTAATGGGAGTCCCTTATAGAGGGTGTTGTTTTTATAGATGATTTTCCGTTCTAAAATAATACAGTTTGGAGTACTTCGTGGGGCTTACACTTGTTGGAAGAAAGCAGGAAAACATTAAAAATCTAAATACAGAATTGATCTATTCATGAAGAAATGATTTAGGTGGAAGTACACAATAACTCCTAACAACATGTAAGTGTCTAAGAGACAGTATGGGTAAAAATTGAAAAGTGAATATTATTTATGGTTAATAAGAGCTCATATGCCATTGACAACTTAGTTGTGAATCTTGTTCATTTTAGCAGTATCAATACAAGTCTTTGTGCACTTTCAAGCTTGAAGCATAAAAAGCAGATGTCTCTCTAGCCCCAGAAGAGAGGCCTGGTGTTGAACTCCTAAATCCAAAAATTGAAAGTTATGAGGATTATCATAAGTGGGAAGCCAACCTGGACTACATAATGAATACTAGTCCAATTATGTCTGCAAAACAAGACCTGTCTCAACCTTTTTCTAATCCCTCTACTAAAATGAGATTGCATTTGCCAGAAGCCTCTAGAGGAAAACATGAGTTAGCTCAAAGCTATTACTGGTCTGAAGCTCTGACAAGGTCTTGTCATTTCCTGAAAGCTGACATAACACAGAATGCACGAAAGTATACCAGAAATTTAGAAATTAAGTACTTGGATGTTACGGTGTTCCCAAAAGAAAGTCCCGATGTTTGAAATTTGGTTCATTCAGATTTTCATCAGCAGAGTCTAAAAAGGGTCCTTTTTTGCCATCTTCCCTGTGTGACAGTTAAGATTGTAGACTTCCATAATGAACTGTATGACTTCAAACCTCTATTACTTACTTTAGAATCTTAATCTTTGTGTGCTTTGGTTTTCCCCTCTGGGAAGTAGAGATAATAACAGTTGAAACAATGAAATGTACACCTGCTCCTAACAAAACAAAGACTAAAATTACTTTCACACAATTCTGGGGGTGAGGAGTCCAAGGTTGAGGCCTCAGCAGATTCTGTGTAGAGGGAATGTGAGAGCTCTTCTGTGCTTCCAAAATGGCAACTTCTTGCTTATCTTCACATAGAGAAAAGGAGGGCAAATGTTATATCCACATAAAACAGAAGAGAGGGAAGAACCCGCAGCTCTCTCGCATTAGGGTATTGATCCCACTAATGGGAGTAGAGCCCTTATTGTCTAATCACCTTGCAGTATTCACCTTCAGGTTTAGGTTGCAACTTAATTTTAAAGAAGCCATGTACTATATAACAATCGTGAAAACCAATAAAGTATTTTCCCAAGTGGAGACACACCTATATCCATAGTTGTTCAAGAACAAACAGAAAACAGTAGAAGTCAGATGTCTGGCTCATGCCTATGATCCTAGCATTCAGGAGTCAAACGAGGGAGAATTGTAACATGGTAGTCCTGTTAGGCTACATAGTGAGACTGTCTCAAAAATACCAAAGACTGGGAATGTAGCCTTCTAAGAGAGCATTTGTCTAGTATGCACAAGGCCCCGTGTTTGGTTCCCAACAGTCTAATTAATCAATTGGGCAACAGGAACCAGTAACAATAATTACTGGCTACAATGCTTTCTTGGCACTATATGAGAAAAGGCTAGAGATTTCCCTGAGGGCACATCTAATCCTACTCTCTCTAGACATCTGGAGTGACTTCTAAAGAAACCGAGATCCATTTTACCCTATGTGCTTCTACTTCATACAATTTGTTAAATCTGCATGCAGAGTCCAGGAATATCTTGGAGTGGTTGAATGCATTTGCAATACAAAAATAATAAAACAACGTGTGCAGTAACAGAGCTGTAAGAGAGGGAACAGAAGACAGTTTATACCGCTAGCAGACCATGGGCATAGGGAGAATCAGGCCATATTCACAGTAAAAATAGATTGAGCAAATTGAAAACCATCTTTGGAGAATCATAAAGATGAGTCAGCAGCGGCTTTGCCATGCCTGAGTGTGGGATCCTTAGGCAACCTCTGCCCACACACTATGATCTTTGTTTCTTGTAACAGCTTTCGTGAGATACATTCTCATGTGATTTTAATAAAAACAAAAGAGAAGCAATCTGTTTCCTAAAAGACATGTTTTTCTCTTTTGCAGGACCAGCAAGAATAAGTTCTGTGCAGGAACACAATTTTAAACAAAACTAAAGCAAATCCTTGCTTCACTGAAATAGGTCCTGGTAAAATCCCATTATCAAAATTAACCAAACAGCTTTAAATATAATAGCTAATGTTGTTTAAAATATGTCCTCATAACATCCTTGTGAGGTAGATACTAAAACAAGCCCTACTTCATAGTTGAGGGTATGGATTTAAAAGGTCAAAGGCTAAAAGGGTTCTAACCTAGAACCTGTGCCCTTGGCCTTGCCCTGTGCATAGCCCAGCAGAAAATTACCCTGGAGGACTCCAAGTGCTATATACAATGGGTTATTTCACTCCCTAATGAGTCAGATTCATTCACATACACAAAAACACTTTCCGTTCACTCATGGTGATAGAAATCTATGCCAGGAACTGTGAGAAGCTAGGAAGAGAAGACTAGCTCTACCCTCTCCACTCTGTCAGCCCACACTCCAGTAAGAACTTAAGTTAACATTAGCAATTGTATTTCAAGATAATCTTTGATCAGAAGCTAGAAAGAGTAATGTGATAGGAGCATTAGTGGGAACCATCGCCTTCTTTAAAACAGCTTTGGGTCTTTAGGCACCTACTGATTTAATGGGAAGCTGATTTAAACTTAAGGCATAGGAAAGAAATCCACTGAGGTCCTGAGCTTTGAGTGAGAGGGAAAAAATAAAACATTTAAAGCTATATTTAAATTCTAAATAATTTAAGGCTATCCTTTCAAACAGCCATTACCTAAAGCAATATTCCTACAAAATGGCTTCAAGCTACTTCTAACCTTTTGAAAAATATGAAGCTGTCACAGCCAAGTTCAGTCATAGGTGTATTCCTTATGGAGTTTCATTCGCAAGGGGTTGTCCGTAGCGAATGGCAAAGAACGTAGATGGAGTAATAATGTTACATCCACTGATTCCATCTGTGTTAGCCTACCTTTCATTTTTGAAGTCCTGGCTTCTGGATTCCAAATGGGACTTAAATAAATGTCCAAGTAGTACCAAACATAGCTCTACAAGTCTTAGACCTAGAGAAGATAGGTCAGGATGAACACACAATTCAAGCAAGGATAAACTCATTTGCTAGAACTGCACTTGGGCTGTGTCGGAACAAAACACCTTTCTAATATACTTGCTGAGTGCTCCCATCTTCCCAGAGAGTACTCTTCTGCAGAATTACACTAAGAGGGAATAAGAAGAGAGCCAGGATGTGCAACAACTGTGTCCTTTTAGCCCCTGAATCTAATAACCCTGGATATCTGGAAAACAAGAGTCAATCAATGACATCTTCTAAGAGAGGCTTCTATCAGAGAGAGGAAATAAAATAGTAATAGTTAATATCTACTCTATGTAGTCCTATATAAAAGCATTGGCTTAGAACTAAATGGATTCACATTCTAGACGTGCCACTCAAGATCTATGCAAGTTTAGCCTATTTAGCAAATCTCTCTGGCTCAGTATCTTCATTTTTAATATGAAAATAAAGGTTTGAGAAGATAAAATAAGATAGCTCATGCAAATTCTTTGGTGGTGACTGACAGATGTAGGGTAAGAATTGACATTCTTATTACCATTGTTGCCGATGTCCTCCTTGATTTTGTATGTCAGTGTTGCTCTAGGAACTGGTACCCTGTTGTTTGGTCAAGCAAGCATTAGATTAGATCTTTCTGCGAATTTGTTGCATAGATGTTATTACCATTTAAAATTAACCGACTTGAACAGATTACCCTAGTGAAATGGTTGGGTCTCATACAACCATTGAAAACATTAAGAGTCCAAATTACAACTTGTAAACTGTGCTTGAATTCCAGCATGCAAAGTTACCTTAAACTACACATTGCGAACTTGCTAGCCCCAACCAATAATATGACCCAGCTTCTGAAACTAGATTTGTGTATGTGTATCCAACTATATCTGTGTGTATTCATGTCTATATGTGTTATATTCATAAAATTGTATATTATTATTGGGGATATAAATGGATAGATAGATCTCACTGCTTCTGTTTCTCCAGAGAACCCCAACTAGGACAAACATCATAACCTTTACCTCATCCCCTTTGCATGACAGGTCAGAACATGATGCATTCACTGCTGCACATGAAAAGCACCGCTGATGTAAGCCACGGTATTGATTTGTGGAACCTAGAAATGTCCAAGCTACCATTACCAAAATTCCAAGCACAAAATTTCACAATGGACCACAAGAACAGAAGAGATGCTAGTATGTCTAATGTGCTTTCACTTTCTAGCATAAATTTAGTTCAAGGGTGCTTTTCCAATAGAAGTAACCATTCTTGAAATATAGTTCTCATCTCAGAACTTTATGTATTCAGTATTTATTTAAAGGACCATTTGTCTTCTCTTTCTCTTTCTCTTTCTTTCTTTCTTTCTTTCTTTTTCTTTCTTTCTTTCTTTCTTCTTTTCTTCAAAACACTAAGTCACTGCATTTCTATCAGTTGGTCCAGAAATCTATTGTTTATAAGCAAAGCAGAAAGAAAACTGATCGGTTCTTCTGTAACTAATAGGTATTGACAGCTGAAATTATTCTCCTAGGCTCTGAGTATAGAAATTGATTCAGACTGAGGAATCCAAAAGCTGCACATTATTGCCAAGGATGCAGAGAAATCTATTCTGTGTTCAGCCAGGAGGAGTGTTTACTGGCCGTCTTCTTCTGCCACCCACACTCTAAACAGCACTTCTCCGTTCACTCTTGTTTATTGCCCATTTACTATGAGGACAGGTGCTGTATTTTTCTCTTAATTATTCTCTCCTACAACCTCCTATGCTACTCAGAAGACACCCACAAAGCAGCATATTTCTGTAATGGAAGTGATGAGCATTACATATTTGGGATGAGATGGGAGTTGAAGGAAACCCTGCCAGAGGCTTCGTAAAAGTTGCAACATCTGCTCACTAAAAATAGCAGTGGATACAGCCCAAGGAAATAATCCATGATTTTCTTTCAAACTGTAGCCTAGGAAATCTATTTCCATGAATCAATTCACCAGCTATTGATTAGCTTTTCTCATTAGTGTGCCTAATGGCTGCAATGGAAAATACAAGACTACTTTGTAGGCATCAAATGGAGGGGACACTTCCTAACAAGTCTCTATACCCCAGGCACAAGCCCTGACCCATCTCCATCTCCTCATCACTTGAGCACTCAACCATTCATTTGTGCAGTATTGTTGACTGCAATATCTACCATCTGGCAGGCACTGCTGCAGGTGATTTAAGAGGGAAAGGGAAAGAGAGGGAGAGGGAGAGGGAGAGGGAGAGGGGAGGGGAGAGGGGAGGGAGAGGGAGAGGGAGAGGGAGAGGGAGAGGGAGAGGGAGAGGGAGAGGGAGAGGGAGAGGGAGAGGGAGAGGGAGAGGGAGAGGGAGAGGGAGAGGGAGAGGGAGAGGGAGACATTGCTTACCATAAAAGAACACACCTGCATACATCTAGGATTTCCAGGTGCTCTCTTCTGCATGCTCAAACTATAGTAAGATATCAGCACTCTTGGAAGCCCGTTCTCCCAGCATCTTCCAAATATGCAACTTCTTGGCTTATCTTGTGAGGTCAACAGCCCATCTTGTCACTCCAAAATAAGTGCATCTCCTATTTATTATGTTTTCCACTAATTTATACTTTTGCTTTCTGAAGCAAAGATTAGAAATGTGTTGCCAACACAATAATTCCAAGTCTAGCTTCCAAACAAAACCTGGCGGTACCACAATTAATACTTGTCTCAACATTTCCAGGTGAATCTCAACTCCCAGACTATGAGAGAACATGGACACTCCTTTTCTGCCTTTATTCCTGGGTCTCTTCCAAAGTTGTATATTATTCTCAGGAACATTAATAATTATAGCAGCTAATGTTTTTCAGGCCTCATGCCAAGAATTATAACCATCTTATTTAATCCCTTTCAATCTCCTTATGAGGTAGGTGTTCTTATTCTAATTTCACAGATGATGAAACAACACTGGTAGGAAGAAGGTTTAAGATAATTTCCTCAGAGCCATAAGGTTGCTACGCTAAGCAAAATCAAACCCTGACCACCATCAAACCTGGCTCATTTTTGTCTTATGTGTGGTAATTACAAACAAAACTTTAGGATTTCAGAGAAAAGGAATGAAGAGGGCATCATAGCACTGCAGTTCCCTTCTGAAACCACTGGCCACCTGTGATGCCTGCAGTCAATCTTGTTCTACTAAAATTCACTGTTTAGACTGCAGACACCTAGATCTTATTAACACATTACCTTTATATTTATCACCAGCACTGCAAAGAACTCACAGCAAACTTGAAATCTTGCATAACCTGGCCCAAACCTATGCCTCCAAGCCTCTGGTCACTTCCTCTCATGAAAGTGTATAGCATACTAAACCTCTTTTTATTTCCTGAGTGGAGTATGATGTCATCCACTCAGGTTTCTGACATGCTGCTTCTCCATAAAACACTATTTGATGTAGCCTTTGGCACCACCTGCGCACTCACAAAAAAAAAAAAAAAAAAAAAAAAAAAAAAAAAACACATTCTTTCATTTATTCTGCCTGTGTCTTCTTCTGTATCTAATTTGAAGCTCCCAGAATCCATCACTGGCCCGTTTCATTTGATGCTTTCTTGGTTTTCCCTTGTATTATCTGAATTCTTCTATGTACCCATGACTTATACCAGCCTTGTAGAAAGAAAGCTCAGAATAGATTCTTATCAAATGAATAAATGGACAAGATAGGAAGAGCCCTTTTCCCCAGCATTCCAATATATTCAACATACCTTTCTAAATTCAGACAAGCTCAAAATTATCTTAGACGCTACACACTATAATGAATGGATATCTATGGCATCTTCCAGTCACAAGACTCTACTCATAGTGGGAACATCTTGGGCATACCACTCATCTTCAGAACAAACTAGACCAGACAATCCACATCATCATTCTGCTCCTGTTCTCTCTTGGCAGAGGCATCCAGAGTGAAATGAAAGATAATGGATGAATGGCATCCAAAGAAGGACTTGAGATTCAAGGAAAAGTGGAAGAATCACAAGAGTTAGAGATACTCACAGCTAAGAGTTAAATAGATCCTAACTCAAATGGTCTGTGGTTCCAGAACTCAGTACACAGGAGGATGGCTAGATTGAGACCAGCACGGACTGCATAAAGAGGTCTTGAAATAAATAGACAAATAACACTTCAGGTCTCAACTCAAGTTCACAGCCATAGGTGGCTGCCTATTACAGCAAATAGCAAGAGATTTGATTCCTTCATCACTCTCAGAAGAAAGAAAGAGTACTTTATAGTCTTATCATCAAAATTAAGATTCCTTCAATCTGTTCAAGCCAACCTGAAACCTCACCTATCCCAAGAACAAGGATAATTTCTTGGTCAAGGAGTCTTTAGAATAGTTGGCTTCTATCAGCCATCTGGGGTGAAGTGGATGCATTGGTTAAGAGAATGGATAAGAGCTATTTTGTAGTACATTTTCTAATGCCAGTTATTAGAAGAGAAAGAACATATTTATTTCCTCCTAGTACAATTATGCTCCCCTCCCCTGAGATGGTCCCTGAAATGTCACATGTAAATGCATCATATTTCTTCGGAGGCATGGCTGTATTTCTTCTTGCTGATGCAAGCTTCTCTCCAAGTTAATCATCCTCTTCTGCAGACAGGCTCGTGCTGAGTCAGCATCCAATGTTATAGGCTTATTGCTTACAGCAGCTATTGAAACTGCCTCATTCAACCCTGCATATAGACAATACAAATGACATCAAGGATGTATGCCAAATGACTTCATAACTCTTTTTGATATAGAAAGATCTTTCTAATCATATAAAACAATGTCCATCACTGCATACTGGATGAAGACTCCCTGCTTTGGTGAAACAACACTGGCTGGAGAAAAAGGAAAGGAGAAACGACTACAGTTAGCCACTATCTGGCATTGCTCTGATGCCCCAGGCATCACGTTTATGTGACTTGAAACACAAATTTTCAAACTCAGCCACATTACTTAAATTGTTGCTGTCTCAGTTCACCCATCCCACAGTTTAACACGGTTTCTAAACTGTGGGTCACAATTGCACCAAAGAGAAGTAAAGCTAGATGTGCAACTCATAAAAATATTGCCAATAATAAAAGGTTTCTTACTATACAACGAGTAATACTAACTCAAAATAAAATGCGTAATGGATCAGGTGTTTCTGGGAACTCTTGCCAGCATTGCATCCTGTCACATTGCTGATCAGTTCTGCATGCACGGAAGTGCACTTTGCTCTGTGCATGACATCACAGCATGGAACATCAACCATCATAGCCTGAAAAAGATCGGCTCCTGTTCAAGACGATTGTAGGCTATGAACCACAGTGGTTTTTTTATTTCCTTTATTTTTGAAATCCTAATATAATCACATGTTCACACACACACACACACACACACACACACTTCCCTTTCCTCCTATATATCCCCCCTTGTCCTCTTTCAATGCCATGGCCTCCTTTTTCATTCATTCTTAATGTATATCAACAATATACTTATATACCATTGTCATGGTTGGGGGTGGGTGACAAATAGAATTGCAATGTTTATATTGGGCAAAGTTTCTGCCCTTAGATATTGGTTTACTTATGGATGACAAAGACTTTTAATAGTTTCCCCCATCAGTCCTCAGAATGTAAGTATAAAATTCGTATGCCTTCAAAATGCATTGTTAGAACATTCAATTTTTAAAGTTGTTTTGAGTAGTAATCTGGATTACATAAAATAGAGTTTATTGAATTTTGGCTTGGAAATGGGGTAGAATTTCCAACAATATCTGAAGTAGTCTTAAACACACTCCTACCATTTTGTGCTATGTACTTATGTTAAGCAACGTTCTTAGCATTGGCAATGTAAAAATCATCATAATATCAATCAGCTTAACGATGCTCTACAGCCTACAGCATCAAATAATCAGCCAAGATTTAGTGCTTTATGTAAGAGTAAACAAGCAAATCCATCTCATTAGCATGCAACTTTGTTTTAATCTTTAACAAAAATCAAAATTACATAAATATCAAAGAATTGTTTTAAAAATAAGTTTTTCATGAGTTATGATCAGTAGGGTTTGATTTATATATCTGCCTTATATACCTAAATATGTGGGATTCATAAAAATTTCTCAACTGCAAAGGGGTGTCTAGCAAAAAAAAAAAAAAGTTTAAGAACTTGCCTAACATAGTGAAATCCCAGTATCCTGTCCATTGTAGCTTTATGCTGATTTATATACATACTTTCATAATTGCTGCTTTGAAAATGTATATCTAATACAAACAATGGGATACCCTTTGCTATAATACCTAATATCACATGAGACTTTTCTTCTGTCATTCTGGAACTACTAACTTTGAGACATGAAAGGTTTCCTCTCATAGGAGACAACTGAGTCCATTCATCAGCACTTGAGTTGAAAGCAGTCTATTTTCTAAACTGAGAGTAAACAGGCTTATACATATTTAAGCATGATAGGACCCAGTGTTACCCAGAGAATCAGTCCAAAACCCATGCATCATCCCATTAGTGGCAGGAAATGACAATAAGCAACAAGAAAGCAGAGTATTTTACTTTTCAAAAGACAGGAATTTTGCTGAGAAAATGTTAAGGTCATTCAACCAGCTTCAATCAAGGAGAAAAGACAGAAATGTTTTAAACCCAAACCATCTACTAAAATAAGAGGAGGGAACAGGCTATAGCTAGCTTTTAGGTATTTCCACATGCAATATTTTTGTTTTTAATGATGTGGCTCCAAAATACAAATAAAACACAGTGAAAATAAAAACATTCTTATTAAACTAATTCTAAACTTCCCCCTGGGAGTGGGGAAGGCTTAGGAGATTTGGGTGTTATCCTCAAGTTTAAGTGGGGAGGGAGGTTAACAAAAAGGGCCAGAGCGACAAGGGAGATAAATAATAATACTAATAAATAATAATGTGTGTGTGTGTGTGTGTGTGTGTGTGTGTGTGTGTGTGTGTGTTAAGTAGAATTATACCACACTGAATGATAATGTTCCCTTCAAGAGCTAAAGACTACCTAACAAAAAGCCCAATGCCAGTCATGGAAACCTCCCTTCAGGATGTTGGTCAAGGCATCCAAGAGACTCACAAAACAATATGGACTATATTGCCTTTGCCATTGCACTTGCCCTTGCCTTCCAGCACTCATGAGGAAGACCCTGTTTCTAAAGAAACATACATGTGCACGCATGTGTTCACACACACACACATCTTAGATGTAAAACTTAGATCTAGAAAACTGCTCTATGAGGAGTCTTATAGTGTCTGTGAAGGTTTTGAATATGCTTGGCCCTATTAGGAGGTATGGCCTTGTTGGAGTAGGTATGTTTCTGTGGGCATGGGCTTTGAGACCCTCCTCTAGTTACCCAAAAGACAGTCTCCTCCTGGCTGCCTTCAGGTCAAGATGCAGAACTCTCAGCATCTTCTCCAGCACCATGTCTGCCTGGGTGCTGTCATGTTTCCCATTATGATGATAATGGACTGAACCTCTGAAACTGTAAGCCAGCCCCACTTAAATGTTGTCCTTTATAAAAGTTGCCTTGGTCATGGTGTCTCTTTATAGCAATAAAACCCTTATGAAGACAGTGTCCAAAGGTGCATATGCAAGCTTCCAAGTGAGTAAAGTAGTCTGAAGTCCCACACAGCTGTAAAGTTTACAAACCATAACAATGAATGGCCTGCCAAGGTATTCCCAATAGTGCAATAGTGGCTTGAAATCAGGGATGGTGACACCTCCAGAAGTTCTTTCATTGTATAGGGTGGTTTTAGCTATCCTAAGGGGGTTTTTTTGTTGTTTTTCCATATGATTTTGAGTATTGTTCTTTCAAGGTCTGTAATGAATTGTGTTAGAATTTTGGTGGAGTTTGAGTTGAATCTGTAGATTGCTTTTGGTACAATGACCATTTTTACTATGTTGATCCATGAGCATAGGAGAGATCCGCATTTTCTGATATCTATTTCAATTTCCTCCTTCAATCACTTGAAGTTTTTATAATACAAGTCTTTAACTTGCTTGGTTAAAGTTACCGCAAGAGTTTTTTTTTTTTTTTTTTTTTTTTTTTTGTATATTGTGAAAGGCATATGAAAGTATATTGTGGTATTTATTATATCTTGGGTATAATCAACAGATGTATGTCTGGTACTGTTAATCCAGATGACTACAAATGGCTGGAGAAGACAAAGATGCTAGAGGGCATATACTGCCATTATTCTAAAACAGTATAACTTCTAACTGTATTCTAAATATCTATCCTAATACCCATAGTAAGTATATCTCAACCTCTGCATCAAAGAAGCTTCATTTTGCAACAGATGTGCAACAGATGAAGAAAATTACAGAGTTTCAACTAGAGAAAATGTAAGTAGTCATGCTGTGCCATCCGTTCACAATGTAACCCATGTACTTAAGATACGTTTACAATGTAACCCATGTACTTAAGACATCCAGGAGTATTTTGAAAGAGGGACATGGAAAATTTTTGAGTACCAGGTTGTTTGCTTCAAAACAGTGCCTTCTAGATGTGACAGGAAACCATACTTGTGAAATCTCAACACTATGGTTGTCTGGACAAGACCTATGTAATAAAATCACCACTTGATAAACCAACATAGGTAGGGAAATTTCACAAGTCCCTACAACTAGATGAAGAGCTTCAGGCAATCACTGGCTCTTGAGAGAGAGAGAAAAGAATCAGTCTTCTCCTGGTTTATGTCACTTGAGAGGTGTCCAATCCCAAGTGGTAAGCTCCAAATACATGTACATATGAGCAATACTAAATGTACTCAGTAGGGTACATATACATCACACACACAATCATACACGCACACAGGCACATACACACACACACACTGGGAACTCATATTTTCAGAGATAATATGATCCTGGATTTTATGATAAAATCTAGGGGCAGCAGCTAGGGGTGCCTGGTGATGCCTTAACTAAATTCTGTGCCAGGAGATGGCTCACTGTTTAAACACAGTCTTTGCACATGCCATGTTCTCATGCTTTCACCATGCAGATACTACTTCAAGGCACCTTCACTGGCCTTTTCTTCCTGGAGGGTGCTCAAACCCCTTTCTATTCCTGGATACCAGAGCATCCCTGGGTAAAATAGTCAAAGGATGTGTGTTTACCCCCAGAGCTCATCGGATGGTAGTGCTTGATCAAGATGCTATTACCTCAATCCACAACTAAGCACTAACTTGCTCCTTTAAACCTTTTCAGCTTAGACAGAACGCCACTCGGCAGGCTTGGCAGTTTGTGAGGGCAAAGAGCCTATCCTGGGAAGCTGCAAACGTCCTTCCTGTTTATGGCACCCCCACACTGTCCAGAACCCACCCTGTCGCTGGAGTCCTATGCTCCCCAACGCTCATGGGCTGCAGCAGCTTTGGCCGCAGGTCCCGGTGGGGTCCACAACCGCCGCCCGCCCACGGGATGCTCTGCCAGGGAGGGTAGCTCAGAGAACGCAGTGTTTCCCCAGCCCGCAGCAGCCTCCACGCAGGGACAGAAACTGCAGCCAGCCAAGGCACCTCACAAAGAGCTGCAGTGATCGCCCCGCATCTGGGCTTCCCTCATTAGCATATTAAAGCAGCTTGGTCGGTCCCTTCCCTCTAAGCCCTCTCTGTCTCGGCAGCCCACTCGTTTTAGGTCTTTTCTCAGTGGGAGACCCGCTGGGTTCAAGAGGTACTAACCCCTTCCTGAAGCCTGTCAAACCCTCCTGTGCAACCCAGAGGTGCTGCCAAGGCGCCAGCTCTGAGAGCAGACAGTGTACCGTATGCCTGGTGCCACATGAAAGACTCCAGGAGAGGCTTTTCTTTTAAAGAGGAAGAGAAGATGTATTTGCTTAAAGAGATGATAATAGTAAACAACTCCCATTAACAGGCTAGTGCCTTGTTCATAAGTAGGTGGTTTCCCTTCAGACTGACTGACAAGGCTGAGGCAAGCCAACGGGCCGACTTATGGCGGTGTGAGCTGAAGGGTCGGGTCAGCATGTGGCTCAGCCTTAGTGACAGAGCAGAGCCACGGGAACACAGGCTCTCCTTTTAATTCTGTGACCAGGCTAACCGCTGCCGAGTGCTTGGCAGCTTGCCCAGCCCTTTCCCTGGTCTTATTTCATTTTCAAACCCCATGCATCCAATGGGAAATGAGCCAGGATTCTTTTAACTGGTTTACCACTGAGAAAATTGAAGCCCCCACAAGTTATCACTTGCCTGAGGAAAAAGATATCTCCTTCTCGGGGAGGGAAGTGGTGGGACACACTGGTCCAGGAACCAAACTTCAAGTGACCACAAACAATCCCTTACTTTCCTCTTCTCTCTCCTCCCAAATTTATTGAGAGCCATCAGCACCCCCACCTCACACCTGAATTCACTGGTTTGACTTGGGTAAATTCCGTTTCTAGGTTAACCCTTTCAACGCAGGTTAAAATAACAATGTCTTCTTTAGACCTACCAACACACACACACACATACGCACACGCACACGCACACGCACATGCAGCATCCTGCCCACAAATGTCGAATTTACACATAACACTTCAGTATGTTTCCTCATCTTACACCCTTCCTCCAGCCCCTGGCACCTTCCATTCACAACTGAAATCTTTTCCCTTGGACTTGTCCAGCAGAGAAGACACCTGACAGAAGTTGACTTTTGTGCCCACTGCTGAATCTATCAAATGGGCTTTTTCCTGTGCACGTGCTCCCCACCATACACCTGCAGCTAGGAGAGTGCTCCCTCCTCAGGCCTAGCCCCGCCCCGGCCTCCTCTTGACTCTCCTCAGCCATCATCCCCCCTCCTTACTACACAGACAGTTCCCTTCTCCAGTAGCCATTGTCCCAAGCACAGGGACCTGTGATTACATAGAAGCTCTCCTTTTAAAAGCAAAACTTACCAACAGTTCCACTCTGTCACCTCTACCCAGCCATTTCAACTACATTTTCTGTCAGCACCGGTCTTTTGATCCTGCACTGTCACAGCTCCTGAGGTCTTCTGTGTTGCCAAACCATCAGTTATGTCTCTGCGGGCTCCTCACGGGCTCTCATCACGGTGAATGCCCTACTGCCTCCCCCTGGAATTGCCTTCTCCGAGCATCAGGATACTATACACCCCTGGTCCACTTCTTACTTTTGACTCCTCCTCCCTCCTTGGCTGGGTCTTCCTCCTTGTAACTCTCAAGGTCGGTGTGCTCTCTAGACCACTCTTAGAGCCTCTCTCTCCACACATGAGTTTCCACACATATTGTCTCCAGCCAGACCCGGCCTGGATGCACAAATTCAAACTTCCAAGCATTCAATTCTGCCAAGAATTTCAGCTTTCACTTGGCATCCCCACTAGGCATCTTAAACTCAAACTTGGAAGAAGTTAACTCCGGTTTCCTATCCACAAACGTGTTCCTCCACCTGTCTTTCTCTGCTGTCAAGATGGCACTAACCCCACTGAATTGTTTAAGTCTCCAATGCTGTGAATTTTCATGTATTACTTTCCCTCAGCTACCCTGTAGCATTCAGCCAACCCAAAGGCTCTACCACCAGAAGCACATCATTCTGACATTATCCATGTTTGCCCATCTCCATCCCTCCTGCCCAGCACAGCTCTCAACATGCCTTTCCTCCACAGGATAGGCCTCCCCTGCAACCCACTCTCCAACAGCAGCCTACATGACCCTCTCAAATTTGACATAATACCCATTCTGATTAAAATCTTTCACTTGTTCTCCATCGCACTTAAAGATGCCATTACCTGTTTCTCCAGTCTTTCTTCTCCCTAGCCTTCTGATTCTTGTATTTGACTCTTCCTTTTCTTTAGTTCATTGTGTTTATTTCTTCAAAGCTACCTAGGATGTCCTTCCTTCTATGCCTCCAGTGACTACTTCCTTTGGTCACTCTGATTATGGTCCATGTCACTAGAGTCATGCCATGCTACCTTAATTCTGTACTTAGTATTAACACTCCTGGGTATCATTCGGATGTGCTTGCTTATTTTCTGTGCCCACCAACTAGAACTTAGCCTCCCCTAGAATACAGTCCTTTGCTGCCTTGTTCCCTGAAGAATGGCCAATGTCTCTATCATTCCTCTCAGTTGATTTAGCAATTATTTGCTGAGTGGCTGACTGGCACCTACTGTGTGCTTCTCTGAATCTGAGATCAAGTGGTATCAGTGATCAAAGACATGGGCCTCCAGGTAATGCTGACCCACCTTCTGCAATTTAGACCCAATACCTTCTCTCCTCTACTCTAAGACCCCAGAAAGATGGTACTCTCTCCATTTAACAGCCCACTCTACAGAAATGAGCTGCTGCTTCCTGCTCCTCACTTCCAGATAGTTTCCACGGGATAAGGAGGCTTTCAGGCAGGAGACTCAACTGTTCTCCAAGCCACCCATTAACTCATCTACCAACTTCCATTATCCCCAAATGCTATCGGACAAACCTTTAGCACATGAACTCTGAGGAACATTTAAGAGTCTAGCGGTAATACTCCACATAACCAGCTAATCTGAAGATTCGCAGAGTCAGGACTGGTACACGTCTGATGAGCTCAACGTGAGAACGCCTCCACTCTTGATTAGATGTACTTCCAGAAACCAGACGCACTGTTGCTCCCAGTTAGATAACCAGCAGGGATCTACACTTCTTAGATATTCTGTTGCAAAATTAAACTTGTTTTCAACTCAGTACAGGCAATATATTTGTAAAGTACAATAAATGTTAATTGTAAGAAAGATGAAATGTGACAAAATTCAACATTTGTTCATGTTAAAAGTCTTAGAAAGATCAGGAATTCAAGGTCCATACCTAAACATAGTAAAAGCAATGTACAGGAAACCAGTAGCCAACATCAAACTAAATGGAGAGAAACTTGAAGCAATCCCACTAAGATCAGGGACTAGACAAGGCTGCCCACTCTCACCTTATCTATTCAATATAGTACTGGAAGTCCTAGCTAGAGCAATTAGACAACAAAAGGAGGTCAAAGAGATACAAATTGGAAAGGAAGAAGTCAAAATATCACTATTTGCAGATGATATGATAGTATACTTAAATGACCCCAAAAATTCCACTAGAGAACTCCTATAGCTAACAAATAACTTCAGCAAAGTGGCTGAATATATAATTAACTCAAACAAATAGTAGTCTTCCTCTATTCAAAGGATAAACAAGCTGAGAAAGAAATCAGGGAAATGACACCCTTCGCAATAGTCAGAAACAACATAAAATATCTTGGTTTAACTCTAACCAAACAAGGAAAAGATCCGTGTGACAAGAACTTCTCTGAAGAAAGAAATTGAAAAAGATATCAGAAGATGGAAAGATCTCCCATGCTCATGGATGTAAAAACAACCGTTGTACTGAATGCAATCTACAGATTCAATGCAATTCCCATCAAAATTCCAACTCAGTTCTTCATAGAGTTAGTTAGAAAGAACAATTCTCAAATTCATCTGGAATAACAAAAAACCTAGGATAGCAAAAACTGTCCTCAACAATAAAAGAACTTCTAGGTAAATCACCATCCCTGACCTCAAACTGTACTACAGAGCAGTAGTGATAAAAAAAAAAAAAAAAAAAAAAAAAAAAAAAAAAAAAACCTGCATGTTATTGGTACAGAGACAGGCAGGTGGATCAATGGAATAGAATTGAAGACCCAGAAATGAACCCACACACCTATGGTCACTTGATCTTTGACAAAGGAGCTAAAACCATTCAGTGGGGAAAAAAAAGACAGCATTTTCAACAAATGGGGCTGGTTCAACTGGAGGTTAGAATGTAGAAGAAAGCAAATTGATCCGTACTTATCTCCTCGTACAAAGCTTAAGTCCAAGTGGATCAAGAACTTCCACATAAAACCAGATACACTGAAACTAATAGAAGAGAGAGTGGGCAAAAGCCTCAAACACATGGGCACAGGGGGAAAGTTCCTGAACAGAACACCAATGGCTTATGCTCTAAGATGAAGAACTGACAAATGAGACCTCATAAAATTGCAAAGCTTCTATAAGGCAAGGGATACTGACAATTAGACAAAAATGGCAACCAACAGATTGGGAAATTATCTTTACCAATCCTATATCTGATAGAGGGCTAATATCCAATATATACAAAGAACTCAAGAAGTTAGGCTCCAGAGAACCAAATAACCCTATTAAAAAATGGGGTACAGAGCTAAACAGAGAATTCTCAACTGAGGAAACTCAAATGGCAGAGAAGCACCTAAAGAAATGTTCAACATCCTTAGTCATCAGGGAAATGAAAATCAAAACAACCCTGAGATCCTACCTCACACCAGTCAGAATGGCTAAAATCAAAAACTCAGGTGACAGCAAATGCTGTCAAGGATGTGGAGAAAGAGAAACACTCCTCCATTTCTGGTGGAATTACAAGCTGGTACAACCACTCTGGAAGTCAGTCTGAGGGTCCTCAGAACATAATACTTACTACCTGAGGACCCAACTATACCACTCCTGGGCATATACCCAGAAGATGCTCCAACATATAACAAGGACACATGCTCCACTTTGTTCATAGCAGCCTTATTTATAATAGCCAGAAGCTGGAAAGAACCCAGATGTCCCTCAACAGAGGAATGAATACAGAAATTGTGGTACATTTACACAATGGAGTACTACTCAGCTATTAAAAACAATGACTTCATAAAATTCTTAGGCAAATAGATGGAACTAGAAAATATCATCCTGAGTGAGGTAACCCAATCACAAAAAAATACACATGGTGTGCACTCACTAATGAGTGGATATTAGCCCAAAAGCTCTGAATACCCAGGATACAATTCACAGACCATATGAAGCTCAAGAAGTGTGGGTGCTTTGATGCTTCTTAGAAGGAGAAACAAAATACTTACAGGAGGAAATATGGAGATAAAGTTTGTAGCAGAGACTGAAGGAAAGGCCATCCAGAGACTGCCCTGCTGGGGATCTATCCCATATACAGTCACCAAACCTGGATGCTATTGCAGATGCTGGGAAGTGGAGCCTTACATGGCTGTCTCCTGAGAGGCTCTGTTGGAGCCTGACAAATACAGAGGTGAATGCTTGCAACTAACCATTGGACTGAGTACAGGGTCCCCGATGGAGGAGTTGGAGAAGAGACTGAAGGAGCTGAGAAGTTTTGCAGCCCCATGGGGAGAGCAACAGTGTCGACCCGCCAGAACTCCCAGAGCTCCCCGGGACTGGATCACCAACCAAAGAGTACACATGGAGAGACCCATGGCTCTGGCCGCATATGTGACAGAGGATGGCCTTGTTGGACATAAGTGGGAGGAGTGGCCCTTGGGCCTAAGGAGATTTGATGCCATAATGTAGGGAAATGCCAGGGTGGGAATGTGGGAGTGGGTGGGTGGGGAAGTAAGTAGAGGCAGGGGGATGGGGAGATGGGATGGGGGGGGTCCAGAGGGGAGACCTGGAAAGGGGATATAACATTTGAAATATAAATTAAAAAAATATCCAATGAAAGAAAAAAAGAGAAAGATGAATTGCAAAAAAAAAAAAAAAAAAAAACAAAAAAAAAAAACAAAAAAAAAAAAACAAAAAAAAAAAAAAAAACAGAAATATAAATACAAGACACAGTTTCTGGAAATTTTAGAACAAAACAAATGTGCTTTATCAAACTGCAGTATTTTTAAATGCTTTCTCTTAATTTCTGTTCTTATCAAAGTGTAGGGCCCAGCATTATTCTACAGACAATGTCTGCATAGCTGGTGGTATTCTGACTGCCTCTCTGGCACACTGAGCATCTTGGACTTCTTCATCCCGAGAGAGCAAATCTCTCCCCTGTAATAGCTTTTCAAATCAAGTTTGAGCAAGTAAGTACTGAACATTCAATAAGATCCAGCCTTGTCGGGTTTCTTCCTTATCACCTCCCTCACCCTGCTCCGGAGTACTCCCTTCTCTCCATCCCAACCGCCTCCACTCCCTGTAGATGTCCATATCTCCTTCTCCCTAAATAGCTACATCAGTCTCCTATCTGACCCCCAACTCTAGTCACTTTCCTGACCTCTGACCTAATAATTCTACCCAAAATATCATGTTAAAAACGTGTCTCTGAACCTATTGTTTCTCTATTCAATAACATAATAAGAATCAATAGAGTGGTGCCTTACTACTAATTTATCACCTTAGGCTTTCTGTATCTGCACCTCACCCCACAATTCTAGTCCCAATTCACTCCCACACTCTTTACTCTTCCTATCCTATAATGTTTTCAAGTAGGGAACTTTATTCATACCTTTCCCAATCCTTGACCTCCACACACAACTCATCCTTTGTCTCCTTCTGTTCTTAGGGATGCCCCTACTTATCTTTCAATGCCAAGGGCAAACATCCACCTCTGTTGCTACCATCTCCCTCTTCTGTGGTTTTACAAAGCACTTGGCAAGGTGATCACGTCATCAGTGCCCTTCCCCATTTAGAGAAGAACAACAGCAAACAGTTGAAAAGCACATAATATGATGCTCTGTGGTGTAAAGTGTTTTGTAGTACGAAATGTAAGAACTGGAGCCACCATCCAAATGAATGCTGATTTTAACTCAAATAGTCTTACTCAATTACATCATGCTATGTCTTTCCACCCACTGAGCTGTGCGGTCTGGATATATCTGAAATCTCTCCTGTCTGCAACACACAAACATATGCCATTCCAAAACAGAGTTGCCTATGCACTGTCTGCCCATTAATGTTTTCAGAAAATTTTAGTTGTTGTTTGAGGTTTGGGGGTTTTATTTGGTTTTGTTTATTAGTTAGCTCTAGACAAGGTCTAGCTACATAGCCAAGAACTACATAACTTAGAACTCACTGTACAGCCCAGATTAGTTCAGATTCAGTATTCTCCTGCTTCCATCTCCTCAGTGATAGATTTACAGGTGTGTGCCACCACACACAGCTGCAAAACTCTACTCTCCTGAATTGTATAACAATGACTTTGATTGGTTCACTTTACAGCAGGATGGAATTAAAACTGGCTCATCGTCTCCTAATACTCGGAAGTCACAGGAACACTAATGGCAGAATCTCATTCTTTGTTTTTATTTTTAAGTCCTAAATGAGACAGAAGAAAGATCTGCAGCACTCCAAGTGCCTGTGTGGGTGGTCTTCTAGAGCAGCTTTCCATAAGGGCAAAACCACTAACTGGAGGGAACTCTTCATTAGCTTGCCTTAAAAATCTACTTTTGAGGGGCGGGGCAGATTGTTCAATGGTTAAGAGCACTTACTATTCTCACAAAAAAAAAACCCTGGTTTGATTCCCAGCCCACACTTAGCGGCTCATAACACTCCAATTCCAGAGGATTCTAGCACCCAAAGTCTCAATGGAAATGTAAGTGGTATGCATACATACATGCAAACAGACTACTCAGACTGTCTTACTGAGGGTTTTATTACTGTGAAGAGACACCATGACCAAAGCAACCCCTATAAAGGAAAACATTTCATTGGGGCTGGCTTACAGTTTCAGAGGTTTAGTCCATTATAGACATAATGAAAAATATGGCAGCATCCAGCCATGGTGCTGGAGAGGGAACTGAGAGTTCTGCATCTTGTTCTGAAGGCAGCAGGGAGAGACTGTGTATCACACTGTTCTTAGCTTAAGCATATGAGACTTCAAAGCCCACTGCCACAGTGACACACTTCCTCCAACAAGGCCACACCTACTCTAACAAGGCCACACCTCCTTATCGTGCCACTCCCCATGAGCCAAGCATTCAAACACAGGAGTCTAGGGGGGCCACACCCATTCCAACCACCACACATACACACAAAAATTTTTAAAAAATTAAACTAAATATATTTAAAATCTCGAGAAGTGGTGTGCGTTTGTCTCTTGTTTTTATTTTTAACTGTTTTTTATCACCACCACTGACTTCTGTCAAAGTCCTATTTCTAGTGGAACCAAATAAATTCTCATTAAAAGAGACACTGATAGGATAAATGAATCGATGAATGAGGCACAGTGACTTAATCAACAGAGAGAATACTATGTGTTTTCCCACAGGCACAGATGAGAGCAAATTACAGCCACTAATTTTAGGTATAATAATCACGATTTGGTTTTGGTTTTGCTTGTTTGTTTGTTTGTTTGTTTCTTATTTAGTAAGGTCTGCAAGAAGGTTCAGTGGGTCAAGGGGCTTGCTGCTAAATGACAACCTGAATTAGATCTTGGGACACCCACACTGGAAGGAGAGAACTGATTCCCCACAACTTGTCCTCTTACCAACACATGTACATCGTAACATGCCTATTCCCTCACCCTCATATGAACAAATAAACAAGTGGAAAAACAAAAATAATAACAACACAAAACAGTTTGTTTATCCAGTTGAAGTAGGTCCATCAATTAATCTGTTTAAAGTGGAACATGGTGGGAATTATGATGTCAGAACCTTGCAAAATAGTACTTAAGGCATTTTCCATCATTATTTACTGGTAAATACTTTTGAGAGAAAGTTTAGGATTTAAATTTGACAGAAAAATTATTCTAAATATTAAATAATAGCATTAGAACAAATTATACCCATGTGTTCACTGATAAGATGGGGCATTTTCATAAGAAAATATTTTTAAAGCATATTTAGTTTTACTCTCCTTCCTGACATTTGCTTTAAACTTTCTTAACATTCAAGTAGCTCCTGTGCTTCTGTGCAAGTCTAACATGTCTGGTAAGAAGTTTAATGTGAATCGCATATTTGTCCTGGTTAGTCTTAGCTGACCAGTGTCTAGTCCAGACCAGTCCGTGAGCATCTCTGTGGGGCACTGTCTTGATTGCCAACTGATGCAGGAGGATCCAGCCCACTGTGGGTAACACCAGCTCTATGTAGGTGCCCCAGTCTGTATAAGACATCTAACTGAACTCAAGCCAGAAAGTGGGCCAGTAAACAGAGTTCTCCCATGGTTTCTGTCCCAGATCCTGCTTAAGACCCTACCGAGACTTCCCTTAATGATGGACTGTGACCTGAAAGGGTAAGCTGAATAAATCCTTTCCTCTGCTAAGCTGGTTTAAGTCAAAGTGGCTTATCATAGCAGCAGAAAGCAAACTATCTCAGCATTGAACAACAATATGTGTGTGTGTGTGTGTGTGTGTGTGTGTGTGTGTGTGTGTGTGTGTACATATATATGTATGTATATATATATATATATATGTATGTGTGTATATACATATATATGTGTGTGTATATATATATATACATATTTATATATACATACACACACACACACACACACACACACACATATATAGTTGGGAATCGGCATCTATTTGGATAGCCCTATGGAGCTAACAGATTTTGACAAAGTAAAAGGTCAAAGAAAAGTCACGCAAATGCGTGTCTCTTTGATTAGACATTGATTATTTGGATGTAATGCATTATGCTTACCAAGGTAAACCAAATGTTCCTTTAATGAACATTCACCCAAGCACAGTACATAAACATAAAAGTCCTAGATGATCGTTTTAAAAGTTTACTCATTCTTTCACCTAAAACTAAGTGTATCCTTCAGACACTCTGTATTTACTACTGATCCTACAAAGGTTTGCCTTGAACTACCCAGGTCCTTCTGGGATATTTTGTGTCTAATATCCTCATTATGAGTTGAGCTTTCTCATTTTTTTTGACATCTGTTAAAAGAAGCAGCTTGAGACGGAACCTGACCATCAATCTTTTAACTTCTAACTTCATTAGAAGGATCATCTACACTGTACTATGTCTTCATGGGCTGGATCTAATCCATACGAAGTTTAGGCAAAGACCTTATTTCTAGGCAGTCATTCCCTCAGAATTGTTCCCTTAAGAATTGTTCTGCCTGCCTTGTAAGTGACACGGAAAGATTGTATATCCATATTGACCCATCTCACATCATAACTACCCAGGTTCAGCATGAATTTCATGCAGAATCACCACCAATTTTCCTGTATTCTTCTACCCTAATCTTCTTTGGTTTACAATTTTTCAAAAGCATCCAAAGTTTGAAAATCAGTAAAATAAATCCAAGTTGAAAACCAGTGGTAGTTTGAATATGCTTGACCCAGGCAGTGGCACTATTAGGAGGTGTGGCTTTGTTGGAGTGGGTATGGCATTGTTGGAGGAAGTGTGTCACTGAGGGGGTGATCAATGAGGCCCTCCGTCTAACCACGTGGAAGCCAGTCTTCTAGTGGGGTGCAGATGAAGATGTGAAACTCTCAGCTCCTCCTGCATCATGTCTGCCTTCCATGCTCCCACCTTGATGATAATAGACTGAATGCCAGCCCCAGTCAAATGTTGTCCTTATAAGAGTTGCCTTGGTCATGGTGTCTGTTCACAGCAGTAAAACCAAAACTAAGACAGTCCAAGACAGAATATTTTCATCTAATAACTAAACACCTCTACTACAAGATTCAAGACTCACAGACAGTTTTATTACCCCCACACAGCTCGCCAGCTGTTTTATTGAGAAGAAAATGCGCCCAAAACTAGGAATTCTTGATATAAAAGTAGGAAACGGCCTATAAAAGCCTGCATGTACAAATCACTCATCCAATGGGATATTTTATTAAGTATTCATTTCAAAAGAAATTCTTTGGCACTTTAATATATAGCTAGTGCATGCTCTGGTGTGTTTCAAAGAAATCTACATGGTCAGCTGTTTCTGTGAAAGGGTTACCAAGTTGTTGTCCTTGAAGTGTCTTTTTTATTGTTGTTTTTGTATCATGTTTGTCTGTCGCAGGATAATAAATGCTATTGTTCTATAAAAACAAATAGTAAGTGAAAAAACAGTTCATCATGTTTCTTTGTCTATCTACATCAATGCATAATTTTTCATCTTTAAAATCAAAAAGTTGTCATTACTCCAGGACTTAAAACATCTTCCATTTCTTGCACCTTGTCTCCAAAATAATTTGAATAGAAAAAATATATATAACACAAGCTATTAATGGGTTAAAAAGAAAAAAAATCATTCAGCATCTCCTCTTTCATTAAAGTCTTGTATAGTTTGATATTCTAATTGCTATTCAGAAGGAGACTAGACCATCAGTGGGATGCCCTAATTCTCATATGTAAAATGCAGCCATCTAGCTCTGTGCATGTTTAAAGTCAATAGATGGTGATCCACTAAGGAAAGAAATTGATGTATAGTTCTGCAACAGTAAATGGATGTCCATGTACTGTTCTCATCCTATTTTAATTCTAAGTACCATTAGGTAAGTATCAATTAATATTGTAACTCTCTTTAACTGTCACTGAGTGGACAAGGTATAGACAGATACCTGATGTGTTTGCATCCCTTTCTCCGGTTGACAGGTAATTCTGACCAAGAATAGGCAGTTTACTAAGCTTGTCTATCTACGGTTTGAAAGTCTCCACCCCATTTCCACAGCCTGTCTCTCAGCAATATTCCCAAGGAGATGGTTAGAGCTCCCCCCTAGTCAGGAAACAAAGAGGTCTCTCTACCAGCTCACAGTGACAGAATTCTGCCAATTCTGTGTATGAATGTCAAATGTTAGACAGGTTTGTTTGGTTTTGGGTTTCTGGTTTTCTTTACATTGGCTGGAACGTGTGGATTTGGAATGGGTCTCTTTTAGGAGTGAAGTTGCTTCAGGTCAGGGATAGATGTAAAGGAAGAGCTGACAACATTGTGTCAAAAAGGCAGCATGGGTGAAGAGAGCAGGAGTATTGGGGAGAGAGAAGGGAAAGGAAGCAAACTGTGAGATCTTGAGATGTTACTAAATAAACAAAAATGCTTGTGATTAGGCCCCAGTGAGTTGCCCTCGTAGCCATTACATTCTATGAGGGTTTAGCAGGCAGGGCAACATGTAAGCACTGCAGTGCCTACCAATCACACTTGATCCATAGGAAGGAGCCTGGTCAATCTGGAGCTGCCACCAATCGTGTTGAAACAATGCTGGCACAAAAGCCAAATCTATTACGCAAATAAAACTATTCCATCACAATTTTTAAAGTGCTTTCAGATCGCTCTTAGTCTCCTGAAAGATGCCCTTTCTCAAAAGAACAATGTGCTCTTACCTCTTCAAGGATGAGGAAAGTTATTAACAATATAAAAACGATTTTGAAACTTTTGAAGAATTTGAGAGACAAACAGGAATTGTGTTTTGTTTAAGTCTAAATGTTATAATCCTAGGGTCCCATGTCATATAGCTGAGATAAAAATGTCATTAACCCAACCTAAGTCTCAGTTCCCCTCTGTACATAGAAAATAATGCCACTCCATCCACAGAGGCCTCACATAGGTTCAGCAAAAGGCAAAGTTCTACCCATGAGTTCTCTTTCTTAACCTGGGTGGCTCTTGAACTTGTCTTGGACAATAAAACTGGGCTGGATAAAAGATATTTAGAACTTTCCATCTTTCACGGTGGTTTTTTTTTTTTTTTTCGGTTTTATCTAATCCTTAAAATCATGATCTGATAGAGAGTTCAGACAGGTGTCACTAGACATATTCTACAAGTGAACAGCCTGAGACCAGAGAAGATAACCGTCTCTGCTACAAGCCCTGTGGCTGGGTAAAGGCAGAGGAGTGATAACTGCCCAAGTCCCTTCAAACCTACCTCTGTGAGTTAATTATTCCTGGCATTAGGATTCACTGCATACGCATGCCAACGACCACTACAACCTCAATAATAACAAATGAGCAATAGAATCGGTGTTTTCTACTTTGATGAGAAAAATAATAACAATAATTAAGACTGCATTCTGTTTAAAATATTGGTGATTTTAAAATGGCAAGTATTTAAAATGGTACGCACAAACTATCCTCCGTATTTCTTCTGCTATTCATCATTTTTTTTAAATCGTAATTTCAGTGCGATATTTGGGGATGTGCTAACCAAAGCAATGAATAGCAAGGTAAAACTGGACTTTCTATTGCCAGTAACATGTCTCACTGAAGAGTGAAATTCTTGTTTGGTATTAGACAGAAATGCCCATAAGTAAGTTATTGTAATCATTAGATTTTAACAAGCAATTGTTGAATAGTATGCAACAATTCCCTCCAAATAAAAATATTTTCAAGGTATTTCTTTACATATATTTGTGCTATCAACAGAGCTTTATGACCCAAACAGTTTCATGTGAGCGATCAAGGAATCTCTGTTACCAGAAAACGGTACCACAGAGAAACCTGTATGAACAATGCGATCGGGAAGGTTACCCTACAGAAGCATTAAAAAGCACACACTCGCAAAACTGGCTTTGTGGATTTTGTCTATCAGCTCGTCAATCATTTAAGTTAGCTAAGTAGCATAAGTCCCTTTCACATCAGAGCTGAATGAGGGTACTATAGGAGATTCTACTTTCTTGCCAACAGGACTCTCGTCCTAAAACATGTCTGTTTTTAATAATCCACTACTCAGATTCCAGCACGGAGGCCAGGGCAGTCCGGAGCAGAGTAACTAGGCACCTGATTCTCACATCCTTCTAGCAATATTTTGCACTTTGTTCAGGTCTGGCCCAGGCCTCTAGCCTCTTTTCCATACTCCAAAGCCATCAAGAGTCTGCACAGCGACCGGAATGTCAGGCAGAAGTGTTTCCCCCTTCTGTCTGGAGGTGGGGCTGGGGGTGGGGGTATCCTCACCCTATGCCCCTGAGGAGGGGGATCAGTGCCACCCAGGGCGGAGCGAAAGACTGGTGAGGTTGGCGATTCCACGCCATCACCGCAGCCCCGGGGCCTTCCCGCCTCCGCCCAGGCCATGTTGGGGGGTGGGGGGGGTGTTCCCAGAGCGCAAAGCTGGGATAAGAGTGCAAAGGGGAAGTGATACAACGTGAGGATGCTAGGCGTGAGTATGGACACACACAGGGCATCTGCAGGTAGAACAACCCCGCCTTTCTCTAACTCGCTTCCCGGACCTGCCTGCAGCCCCACCGCTGGGGGATCCCAGCGTCAGGACAAAGCTGTCGCGGCCTCTCTGAGAGCGCCGGAAAGCTTGCCCTGGCTCTCTCCCCTGGTCAGGACCCAGTCCCAAAGGACCTGGGGGACACGTCGGATAGGGAGAAAGGGGACCTCGTTCTGGGCGCCTGCAGTGCCTGTCCCTGCTGTCCCCACTGGGAGCCTGTGCTCACCTGTTCAGCACTTTGCGGATCCTCTGGCGCATGCCAGCCCGGGAGGAGGCGGACAGGCTCACGCCGCCGCTGCCCTCAGCGGGCAGGTTCTCGATGGTGGTCACCACATGGTTCGGTGGGGCCGGTGGCGGTGGTGGCTGCAGCTGGGGCTGCGGAGGCTCGGGAGGGATCATCGCGGCGGAGGCGGAGGCGGGCTGCTATCAGAACGCTGCCCCGCACATAGTGCGCGGGCTCCGGGCCCGGGAACACGCAGAGGACCCAGCCGAGCGGCCCCGGCCAGGGAGGCGGTGCCGCTTGCGAAGCGATGAAGCGGGAGACACCCGCGGGCTCCGGCCGCCTCCTCCCAACGCAGTGCTCTCGGGTTGCTACTCAGTCCTAGCTGCACAACCTCGCTCCGGGCCGCTGCCGCCTCCTGCCCGGGCTCTTCAAAGGCTGCGACCCAAGTCCTGGCACACCCCGCCAAGTGGCTGCAAAGGGGGTCGGCGGGGACTCGGAGCTGCCGGCTCCACTGCGAGGACCGGTCCGAGAGAGGAATGAGACTGCTGGGTTTCGTCTTCTCTCTCAGTGCCTAGGGCTTGTCCTGGTGGTGGCAGTTGCGGTGGCGCCGCTTCAGCTGGCGCCGGGTTCGCTTAGAAAGCTGCCGTCTGTGTCTCACGGAGTGAGAAACCGAGAGTGAACCTGGAGCGCCGGGCGGGGGCGCCGCGCCGGCGGAGAGGGGGTGGGGGTGAGATGCGCGCTCTGCTCCCGCCAGAGGGCGCTCCGGAGGTGCCTTGGTGTCCCCCCAACCCTCCTCCTGGCATCCAAAGAAGCCCCTGGTCTAGGATGCTGTGACTGGTAGTGGGGTACTTTTGTCTTTTAAGTGCAGTAGTGGATACATCCTCCCTGTGAATTGGGGAGGATTCCTCTTGCTTCTGCGGAAGCGAAGCAGAATCCAGCACCACGGGCCCGGGATAGCGGCACAACCCAGAAACAGTTTATTGGTCCAGGTTACAAATTGAACACCGTAAATATCACAACTATGCTCATCCAGAATGGACCAGGAGGAAAAGGGAAGAAAAACAGTTTCTCACTCAAAATGCATGCTGGGAATTGGGAAAAGCAAACCAAGTCACCTCCAAACCCACTCCATTTATGTGGCGTTGCACGGTGAAAGGAAAGCCAGCGAACACTAAAGGCACTTCTGAAACTAACAGAGAGGGCCTAGACAGTTTCTTAAATTCTAGAACAAGGCTACTCCTGGGTCTCCCATAGGCATTGTAAGAGTTAAGTGAAGTAAACTACCCATCAAGAGGCCCCGATAGCTCGCTCCTTCAACGTCCTCCAGCTGTCAAACGAATAACTTTGTTAGCTCCTGAAATAATAGCCAACCTTCTACCCAACGGACCTTATCCCGAGCATTCCTTATACCTATTGATCTGCATTTCAATCAGTAATTGATTCTGGAAATTTTTTCAAATGCCCCTTAATCTAGATTGCCTGGGCCATCTTCATCTTGCCATGAAAATGATATGCATTTACGTTTTGTTCACTTTACTGCAGAATAACGAATTGATCCCGCTGAGAAAGTTTAACAGGTATATTTGTTCACACAAAAGCACATTGATACTGCCACTGAATCTAAATGCTCTAAAGACTAGCAAATTAAAACTACTTAGGATTCGGGGACAAACAACATTCAAAAGTAGACTATGTATTCTCTAAAAAGGAAAAAGAAAGAAAGGGGGCAGTGGCTGGGACAATAAGAAGCCAGTCCCTTTTATCATATTAAGGATCCTGTCATTTAAAAAAAATTTGATAAATAGACATGTACAAAACCTCTCCAGCCTATATTTAATTATCTGTCAAACCCAGTTTCTACCTGAACTGTCCCTAGGGTCCCTTTCTACAAAATTCCACCCAGCTTGGAACATTTTCCATTTTATAATTAGAACATCATCCCATGCCTTTCTCACTTTTCATTCTAGAATATTCACCCCAGATTTTTAGGACAGGTGAAAGAATTACTACAAACAGGAACAAAGCTTGTAACCTTGTGAACATTAAAATTCCAATAGATTGCAATGAATTTGCCCTTGGGGAATGACCAAATATAGCAGACATGAGTAAAATTCACTTGAGCTAGACCTGGCAGCAAGCCTCAATAGGAATATCTCTATTAAAACAGCATTTACGGACATTTCAGTGTGTTCCTTGAATAGCTGGCTGCTTCAGTGCCCTCTTCCTTGTGTTTGGCTCAATTCCTTTTGAATGTTCTTTGGCATATCACTACTCAGCCCTGTGACTGTACTTCTGAGCCTGCATATATATATATCTGATCATTTCTTTAGAGGAACTGCAAAATCCAAAAATTCTAAATCTCCAGTGAGTCAAGAAGGGAGGAAACAAAAATGAGGAAATAATATACAGACTGGTGCTGGCTAGTTTATGTCAACTCAACACATGAGATATCCAAGAGGAGGAACCCTCAATTAAGTAAATATCCCCATAACATTGGGCATGCAAGCCTGTTGGGCATTTTCTTAATTAGTGGTTTATGTGAGAGGGCCTGGCCTATGGGTGTGCTATCTGTTGGCTAGTGGTCCTGGGTTTTACAAGATAGCAAGCTGAGTAAGTCATGAAGATTAAGCCAGTAAGCAGCACCCCTCTATGACCTCTACATCAGCTCCTGCTTCCAGGCTCCTGCCCTGTTCAAACCTGTGCCCTGACTTCCTTCAGTGATGGACTTTGATGTGAAAATGTAAGCCAAATGAGCCCTTTCCTCTGCAACTTGCTTTTGCTCATCGTGTTTCATCATAGCAATAATAACCCTAACTAGTTCAAGGTATAAAACTCTAATCCTGCTGGTGAGAAAAAAAAAACCTTGAATTATCTCATATCACAGATGAGTAGAACCTCTTGGATTCTGTGTTCCACAGTCAGCTTTTAAATATCTAAGTACCATGTAAGGGTACTTGCAAAAACAGATGCCAAGGGTACAAATATCATAGCAGTAAGACTGACATGGAATTAAAGCAAAAAGATACAGAAAACTTGTCTTCCTTCTTCCCTGCTACACAAGTGTTGTTTGTCTCTGTCTCAAACCTATTCTCCAAGACTTCTTATCAAATTGGGGTAGGGGTGGGAATAAAATCTGACTCTTCGTGGTGGCATATGGGTGCCTAGCCACAGCTATTGCCTCACAGCTTCCTGAAAACTCAGTCAGTGCCCTGGTGCTATTGCAAAATGTTCATTCAAGAATATTTCCTCCTGTACATCATCTAAGCAGAGTCCTGAAGATACTCTGCTGAATACCTGAAGGAAGCAGAAGTTGGCTATTAGCTCAACTACACTTTTGTATAGTGTTGGTCACTTTGAAGTCATTCAATTCATGGAAGGATGTGCAGTTTGGCCTAAAATCCAGACCTCAGAGCCCCTGGGCATTTTGAACAATTTGTTTAACATAGGATAAACTTGTGCTTTACAGGGAGAGTAACATCAGAGTCACACCCCCAAGTACTACTAGGGACCAAATGACTGGGGGGGTGCCTAGATTGAGTTGCTACAAATATCATATACCCCACATATCTTCCTTCTGTCATTTTCTTAATAACCTTCTTTTTCTACTATGTCTTATTGAATCTAATCGTACACACACACACACACACACACACACACACACACACACACAGTGTCCTAGTAAATGTTCTATGGCTATAAAGAGATACCATAACCAAGGAAATTCATGAAAGAAAGCACTTAAATGGAACCTGCTTTTAGTTTTGTAGTTTTAACACATGGCCAATGTGATGGTTTGTATATGCTTGGCTCAGGGAGTGGCACTGTTAGGAGGTGTTGCCTTGTTGGAGTAGGTGTGACACTGTGGGCATGGGCTTACGACCCTCACCCTAGCTGCCTGGAAGTCAGTCTTCCACTAGCAGCCTTCAGATGCAGATGCAGAACTCTCTACTCTGCCTGTACCATGTCTGCCTAGATGCTGCCATACTCCCACCTTGATGGTAATGGACGGAACCTCTATAAGCCAGCACCAATTAAATGTTGTCCTTTATAAGACTTACCTTGGTCAGGGTGTCCATTCACAGCAGTAAAACCCTAACTATGACAGCCATAATGGCAGGAAGCATGACAATAAACAGGCAGACACAGTACTGAAAAAAATAGTTGAGTTCTACATCTAAATCTGCAGACCGCAGGAAGAGATACACTAGGCCTAGGTGGGGCTTTTGAAATGCCAAAGCCCACCCCCAATTGGTACACTTCCTCCAATGGCCGTACCTCCTAATCCTTCCTAGTATAGTGCCAGTCTGTGATGAATAAATATACAAACATAAGCCTATGGGTATCATTCTTTTTCAAACTACCACAGTCCACTCACTGGCCCCAGTTGGCGTGTAGCCACATCATAATGCAAAAATGCATTCAATACAACTTCAGAAGATCCCATAGTCTATCACAGTATCAACATTCTTTAAAAGTCCAAAGTTCCAAGTCTCTTCTGAGACTCATGGCTATCTCTTAACTGAAACCACCAGTAAAATCAAAATTTAAAAAGTAGATCACATATTTTCAACACACAATAGCACAGGATAAATATTGCTATTATAAAGGGGGTTGAGGAGGGAAAGTAGTGAGAAAATACTGAACCAAAGCAAGACTGAAAAACAAGGTTTAAGACTTCGAACCCTCCATCTCTATCTCTGATGTCAAAGAATCTTTAGGTTTCCAGTTTATTTCAGCTTTGTTGACTGTAAAACACTTCTCTCTCTCTCTCTCTCTCTCTCTCTCTCTCTCTCTCTCTCTCTCTCTCTCTCTCTCTCCTGTGAGCAGCATTTCTTGGCAGGATTCTCACAACTCTGGCATCTCCAACACAATCCATCTGTCACCTTCACAGTTCAACACAATGACCTCTCTGTACCTCTGTGTGGGGACATCCCTGACACACGCCTGACCTCAGCAGCTTACCTTAGCTTCAGAGGAAGATTCCATAACCCCTTTCTTGTATCTTCAACTCGAAAGCCAAAATCACAGGACCAAAGCTGCCAAGCTCTGCTTCCTAGGGCTGGAACTTGTCCTCCTCGTTCAATTACATCTGCATCAGCTTTCTATTGTTGGTAGTTTCCTTCACTGACTAAATTTTTCTTCAATTCCTTTTCTGAGATTTCTTAGCTGGGTGAGGCATCTTACCTTGAACTCACCACTCTCTTTATTCCCATTATCATCTGATTTTCTTTAAACTTTTTATCTCCTTGGACTAACATTTTATCTCCTTGGGCTCTGTACTTAGCTCCATTCCCGTTCCTGTTGCTCCTTTTCTCCCCAAACTGTACATTTTGTATTTTTCCTTGCTCAGCTTGCTCTTTTTCACTATAGATCTGCACTAGTGGCCACAAATAACCACACAACACTGTAAATACTAGGCTCTCTTTAAATAGCCTCAGCCAAAACTCTTCAACTTAACCTCAGGCAGATATTTAGGAGTAGAGAAAAAGCAGCCATATTCTTTGCCAAAATAGCATAAGCCCTGTGTAATGCATTCAGCTGCTTCCCTAATCCAAAGTCCATATTCTACCAACAATATCAGGCCTGCCACAGCAATACCCTAGTCCGTGGCACCGATTCCTATCTTGGTCACTGTTCTATTGCTGTAAAGAGACATCATAGTCAAGGCAACTCTTATAAAAGAAACTGAGACTTGCTTACCGTTTCAGAGGTTTAGTCACAGTGGGGAACATGGTGGCACACAAGCGAACATTGTACAGAAGAAGTAGCTGTGAGTTACTTCTACATCCAGATCTGCAGGCCTGCTGCAGGCTTTTAAAGCCTCAAAGCCCACCTCCAGGGACATTTCCTCCAATAAGGCCATACCTACTTCAATAAGTCCATATCTCCTAATCTTTAGTATCTGTGGATGAAGTCTAATTTTGCAGGATCAGTCTATGCTTTAATAGATTTAAAATATTTATTCTTTTTTTTCTTGGCAGGGTTTATCTGTGTAGCCTACCTCTGCCTCCTGAGTGTTGGGATTAGAGGTGTCTGCAACCACTTCCTGGCCAATATTTATGGATTTTATAAAGAGAACCATATCTAAAGATGTAAGAGGTAGGAGGTGTAAGAGCTAGGAGTTAGTGGTATATTGCTTTAATCCCAGCACTCCCTCTAATTGGGAGGCAGAGGCAGGCAGATCTCTATGAGTTAGAGGCCAGCCTGGTCAACAGACAGGGCAGCCAGGGTTACAAAGAAACCTTGTCTCTAAAAACCATAAGGAAAGAAAGAAAGAAAGAAAGAAAGAAAGAAAGAAAGAAAGAAAGAAGAAAGAGAGAGAGAAAGAGAGAGAGAGAGAGAGAGAGAGAGAGAGAGAGAGAGAGAGAAAGAAAGAAAGAAAGAAGAAAGAAAGAGAGAGAGAAAGAGAGAGAGAGAGAGAGAGAGAGAGAGAGAGAGAGAGAGAGAGAGAGAAAGAAAGAAAGAAAGTCTAAACAAATAAAAGTATAGTAGGTATGTATCTTTGTCATGGTGACATATACTAAATCTCTGTTAATAGCTAACAAATATTTTCTCAAATGCTAAGAAAATATTTGTGTTCTATAGATAATAATTACCTACACCCTTATTTAGTGAGATAATTGGTTCTGTAGAATCAGTTACCTCAATGGATGAAGACAATTTTAATATATAAGTACACAGCAAAGTTGTTTCTGGAGGGCTGGGGACCAGGACTGGTGGAAGACCACTGTGTAAGGGTCCTGGTTTCATCCTCGGTAATGAAAATAAGTAGTGAATTATACACCCCAGAAACTGTCACTATTTAAATACAATGATTACCCATTATTTGTGAATAGAAAACCAAAATTCTCATATAAAACTCAATTATCACTTCTGCTCATAACTTCAACATCTCCCTCTAAACAACTTAGTACATAAAATATTAGTAAAAAGTACTGTTACTTGTGTACTGACTTCTTGGCTAGGTAGGTACAATGTTATAATAGAAATAAAAGCCAAATAATCTCAGTTCCAGTTCTAGTATTATTTCCTGGGTGAGTTGACTTGAAGCATTTCTCTAGAACTTTCTGAACATCAATGCCTTCATCTATAAAAATGAGAATAATAAAAAATTCATTGTAGGACTCGTGTGGATCAATAAAGTATACACATAAGGAATTTAACATGAAAAGTATTCTTTGTTAAATAGTTGATTTGGGCACATGGGTACATAGTATTGGTATTTACTCCCCCCTGACCCACGAACAATTCTAAATGGTAGTTCAGATCTTGACATCAGTCAAGGCAGTGATTCTTTAAGAAAGAAAAATATAAAATGAAGTGTGTTTGGGGGCTGAGGATACAATTCCATGGCTGAAAACCTGCCTAGCATGTTCAAAACCCTGAGTTGAATCCTCAGTGCCAAGAAACAATGTTTGAGGCCAGATAAAAAAGTCTGTCTATACCTGGAATCTCAGCACTTGGAAAGTGGTGACAGAATTGGAGTCCAAGACCAGAATGAGAAATGATAGAAAGCAATGGAGCACAGTACATGCCCCATATGTGTCCCATCTCTGTCCTGGGGCATCTGCAAGCCCAAGTGCAGAGATACAATGTGCAGTCCCTGAAACAATCTTACTGGGTGGAAATAGCAGGAATGGAAATTCAGAGCTGCAACTGGGGTTTAGTGGGCAGACTGAGAAAACACAAACACCAACAATAAAACCCACCAGAACCAAGGGGCCAAATCTGAAAGTTTTCTTCAAAGTCAACTCTAGTTTTCAGGTTTTGGTTTTGTTTGTTTTGTTTTGTTTTGTTTTGTTTTGTTTTGTTTTGTTTATATTCCAAATGTTGTTCCTCCTTCCTGGTCCCTCCCTTCCAGAGTTCTTCACTCCATCCCCCCTCCCCTTTGCCTCTGAGAGGATGCTCCTCCACCTACCCACATCTCATAAACACCCACCCCCAGCAGCCCCCTTTTCTGGGGCATCAAGTTTCTACAGGATTAGGTGCATGCTCTCTCACTGAGGCCAGACAAGGCAGTCCTCAGTTATATATGCAGGGGTGGGGGGCCCACGTCCAGTCTATGTATGCTCTCTGATTGCTGGCTTAATCTCTGGGAGATCACAGGGGTCTGGGTCAGTAAAGACTATGGGTCTCCCTATGGGGTTGTAATCTACCTCAGCTCCTTCAATCCTTCCTCTAATTCTTCCATACGGGTCCCTAACCTGAATTCAATGATTGGCTGTATAAGTATCTGCATCTGTCTCAGTCAGCTGCTGGTAGAGCCTCTCAGAGGACAGCCATGCTAGGCTCCTGTCTGCAAACACAACAGTAATAGTGTCAGGGTTTGGTGCCTGCCCATGAGATGGGGAGGAATGAGGTCAATGACCTTTAACTCTGTTTTAAAAAAATTAATGTAATATTTTATTCTTCTTTTTAGAATTTTATACATACATATTATATGTTTTTATATTTTTTATTCCTGACCCATTCCCTTCAACTCATCCCAGACCACCTCTACCATCTTAGAGCATAGTGGTGTAAGGCCCCCACAAAGGGAGGACCTCACCCAAGCCTCAGGAATTTGCAGCCACCCAATAACTCACAAGACACTGAACTTAATGCAATCAGCAAGAGGTATATTTCGATCAACATGTTGAGGTCAAGACCCATGACCCACACAGGGACAGTGGTGTTTGACCCCGGGGCTTTGGAGACAGAGAGAATTTAAAGCCAAAACCACAACTTAGGATGGAAACCACAACCCAGGGGGAGTAAAGGAGGGTTATTGGAGAGTACCTATGGAAAGTCCCAGCCCATTATTCAGTTTGTGACAGGGTCCAAGGAACAGTCATGGGGAACATTTTGTATAGGCTATTTTCTAAGAGCCTATTCGTAATCAGCCATCTATCTTGTGGTCAGCCAAGTTCCTGAAACACAGAGCTCATGACCAAGCTGACCTGTACTCTTGGTTCTGCTCAACCTGCTAGGAGTTTCTGAAAATTTTTAACCCTTTCAGTGCACGCAGGCAGACAGGGTGCTGGAGAAGTAGCTAAGATTTCTACATCCAGATACATAGGCAGCAGGGGAGGAGACATACTGTGCCTGGCATAAGCTTTTGAAACTTCAGAGCCAAACTTCAGGGACACACTTTCTCCAATAAGGCCACATCTATTCCAAAAAGTCCATAACTCCTAATCCTTTTAATCCTTTCAAATAGTGCCATTCACTGATGACTAAGCATTCAAAAATGTGAGCCTACAGTGACCATTCTTACCTTTCCCAACTTCATGTACTCTTGTACACACACACATACACACACACACACACACACACACACACACTCCACTGAACATGGCATAACCCCTGAGGAAAGCTAACTTACCTCCACACAGAAACTATTGACAGCTATTAGCTCCTCAGCACGGGTAGGACTTCATGAGCCCTTCCCTCACTTATCAGGAATGTTGACTGGCTGGTATCATGTGCATGTCTGGAAAGCGATATGCAGTATAAATGTTTCATATATGGATGACTACTCCAAAGACACTTATTCTCTGATTCAAAGTCAACTTGTAAGCTGTCTTGGTCAGGGTTTGTATTCCTGCACAAAACATCATGACCAAGAAGCAAGTTGGGGAGGAAAGGGTTTATTCTGCTTATACTTCCACATTCCTGTTCTTTACCAAAGGAAGTCAGGACTGAAACTCAAGGAGGTAAGGAAGCAGGAGCTGATGCAGAGGCCATGGAGGGGTACTGCTTACTGGTTTGCTTCCCCTGGCTTGCTCAACTTGCTTTCTTATAAAACCCTGGACTACCAGCCCAAGGATGGTACCACCCACAGTGGGCCCTCCCACCCTTGATTACCTGGTGGGCCACCCCTCTCCATCTCAGAAAGTAATTCAAATGTGTTCCTACAACAAACACAAGCAAGTAAACGCAAGCTCAGATATTACATGAAAATTAAAAACATAAAAATTAAGGCTAAAAACATAATATATCTTCATCTTTCATGTACTCACCTAGATATCTAGAATAGTACTGTAAGAACTATATAGTTTCCACAGGAAAGAATGAAATTACAGAAAGTGCAAATGTTGTTGAGATGCAGAGTTTTCTTCAGCAAGTGCTTTTGTGGCCCATTTTATAGCAAGTCTCCAGTAAACTTCCTTGGGTTCCTGCCAACCAAGGCAACATTATAGCTTGCATGCAACCTTGTCTTCCATTTATGAGGCATTTCAGTGATGACCTCTGTCGCAAGATCCTCTAGCATGGTATAAAGAATCTAACTTGTCTCTTTCACAGTGTCTATCTTCTGCACTTCCTCCAGTCTCTGCACTGTCTTCCTTCTACAAGCCTGTCAGCTGCATCACCTCTAACTTTGGTTTTTGTTCTTGTTTTCCCTTTGCAAACTAAAAATGAAGTTTATCCTTTCAGATCCATATAGGAGATTTTACTTTTTCCTTTTCAGCTTATGGCTTTCAACAAGCCAATAGACTGTTGAAAATCAACGGGAGAAGTCATTGCCTACTCTACGCCTTTCAGTATTGTATTGTAAACATTAAATGGGAGAATAGCCTTCCTTTAAAACAGTAATACTTTCTCTTGTATTTCTAAGCCTTTTTTATCTGTAAAGCACTTCTACCTACTTTTCTAATAAATGTACAAAAATTAGGTCTATGTTATGGGTTTTTGCTTCCCAGAACCAGGTGTCATCTACTGGACTTTATTTAAAGATGCCAGCATCTTATTTAATAGCATGTCAGGTGATATCACCTGAACAATATGCTGTCTACTGAAGTTAGAAAAAAATGTCAAGAAAATCCTAAGAGCTTCCATAACAAGTAATGATGCAGTTGACTTTTTATGTAAACACAAATTGCTCCTGTGAACCCCTGCTATTGTCCTATACATAAGAAACGACCTAATTCACATAGGAAGCTAATAAAGATTCATTTTGCTCATATGGGTTTTTTAAATAAAAACTTTGTAACAAAGACATATGTACTATTACACATTCATTATTTTTTCTAATATTCATTTCTCATTTTGAACAGTTTCAAACTGCACACCATTACAAAAACTCGAAATTAATTTTAAGTTTGAATAAGTACCTCATTTATAAGAAGGTTCTATGGTGAATGAGAAAGGGACTACAGTTCACCCAGTATTCCACCTGTGAAGGCACTCACTCAGTCTTTCACCTGTGAAGAGGCTCACCCAGTGTTCTACTTGGGAAGGTGCTCACCCAGTGTTCTACCTGTAAAGGACCTCACCCAGTGTTCTACCTGGGAAACTCACCCAGTGCTCCACCTGTGAATATGCTCACCCAGTGTTCCACCTGTGAATATGCTCACCCAGTGTTCCACCTGTGAATATGCTCACCCAGTGTTCCACCTGTGAATATGCTCACCCAGTGTTCCACCTGTGAATATGCTCACCCAGTGTTCCACCTGTGAATATGCTCACCCAGTGTTCCACCTGTGAATATGCTCACCCAGTGTTCCACCTGTGAATAGGCTCACCCAGTGTTCTACCTGGGAAGAAGCTCACCCAGTGTTCTACCTGGGAAGGAGTTCACCCAGTGTTCCACCTAGGAAGGAGCTCACCCAGATGAGTGAAGATGACCGTGGTGTGACAGCTAATGCTGGCTACTTGATATGACCTAGAAGCATGGAAGAGAGTCTTGGCACCTATGTGAAGGGTTGTATAGATTACATCCCCTTGAAAAGAGAAGATGTTCCATGACTGTGAGCAGCAGTGGGGCATAGACTGGAGCCCTGGATTGCATTAAAAGTAAAAAATCAAGCTGAACACCAATATTTGCCTCTTTCTGCTTCTCCACTGTAAACAAAATCTGACCATCCTCTTAAAATTTCTGCTTCCATGACTGTCTCACCGTGAGACAGTCTTTCCTTCAGACTGTAAACTGTAAACTGTAAGCCCCTCTTTCCTTAAATCGATCCTTATCTAGAATTTTTTCTAGCAACCAGAGAGGTTAAGTAGTACAGTTGGAAACTAGTTTGGAAAAAAATGAGCAAAAACAAACCAATTTGTTTTAGTAATGTGAGATGTGTGTGTGTGTGTGTGTGTGTGTGTGTGTGTGTGTGTATATATATATATATTCCTGCATTTTTTAATAAATTAAATCCTTGCTTTTAATTTTTCAATAGAAAACATGAAATAATTAAAACATTTACCTTAGTTTGGTTTAGTTTTAGAAAACTGAAAATTTTTCACACATATTTCATATAATTATTGTTCTCCTTCAGTTTCCTATGCATTTGCTAGCCTAGAGTGGCTAAAGCTTCCTCCAATTACAATAACTATGAGAGAGAAAGTGGGAGATGATTTTTTAAAAATGACTTCACATAATAAAGTTTATATTAAAACCTGTGTTCACTCCATGACAAACGCTTTAGAACTTAGGAAAACTCAGATAACTCTAAAGCTCAGAAAAGTTTAAAACAACACCCCTATTTTCAGATACTTCTGTTTAGTGAAGGAAATGGAGCCCTCTACAGCCAATAAGCTGTGCTAAATGCTCCACTGAAAGGGTGAGTGAGCAGGAGAACAGGAAGGTAGGGACACTTGCTTTAGGAGAAAGTTGAGGAAGGTGGGGAGGCAGGAAGGGTCTCTCTATGGACTTGGTCTGGTGTTGATAGTTGGATTTTACCTAGTGAAGATAAGAAGTCAGGGGCAAACAGACACTCAAGGCTGAGGGAATCAAGGCAACAAAACCTTGACCAAAGCAGACACGTATGTTGAGTACAGGAGTAGGTAGGTGGAGCTAGTTACAGAAGTTTACTTAGAAACTGTACTTCTGAGAGTTCTGCCATTTTCAAAAACAAACTGCGCCACTATTTATTTAACATAATATTTAAATGACGCTCTAAAACATAAATGCCTAGTTTGGTTCCATATTAAGCAGTAATATCCATGAGATCACACATCTGAAGTGCTAATTACATGGTTCTAATATCCATTAAACAAAAATAAGTCGTATACTTGTACAAAGGCTTGCACTAGCACCACTTAGAGTTGTCTCTCATGCCCCCGGGGGCCAGCACTGTGTAGCTGGAAAGCACTTGCTACTTTGCAGCTTTCCTGAGCTGTGGAGGAAGGTGGAGAAAGCTTTGTAGTATGAGATCATGCTCTAATAAAGCACTGAACTCCTGCCAGAAGCAAGCAGATACTGACAAAAATGCTAACACAAGTGAAAGAGAGAAAGATAATTCAGTAAGGTGAGAAGAAAAGGGGGATCACCTGATTGCACAGGAGGGAAAAATTACTTTGTCACAGGAATCTAGTGGGGAAAAAGCAAACTGATAGGTAACTTTAAGTTAGGTAATTTGGGGTTTATTTGTTTTGTTTTGAATGGACACTTGAGCAAGGATATTAGGATAACTGCTAGCCATAATTAGCTTTTTGAATTTAAATTTCCATTAATTTGAGTTCAGCAAACTTACCTTTCAATGCCGCAGACACACTAGCCACATATCAAGTCCTCAAAGTCACAGGGCTAGTGGTTACTTCACTGAATAGGGAAAATATAGGGCATGCTCGTCACAGACGAAAATTTCCCCTTTTCCATCTTTTGTATATATATTTGCAAACAAAAACTGTATATATTTCAGATATATAAAGTATAATTTAAAAATATATATGGATTACATAATTACCACTTTCAAGCTAATTAATATATTTGACACCTCACTGTTACTGTTTATAGGTTTTGGAAGTGTAAAAGACTTGCTATCTTTGTAAATCTTGAGTTAGATAATATAGTATTTATACAATATAGTAATACAATATGGCTTACATGCTGTACATTAGACATCCAGATTTATTCATTGTAAATTATTTAATCATTGTTCCTTGAGTAGCATGGTCCCAATGAACAATACTGTACTGAACATACAAGATGTGAAGGACTAACATTGCAAACTATATTGCTATACGAGGAAGATCCCCCCAAGTGAAACTGAATGAGGCCCATTTTACTCGACACAGAAACTAGACAACAATGGCCTAATTAAAGGGGAGATACAACTATCAGTAAACAGGAAAAGGCTGTTGTCCTGTAAGAACCTTGGATGGTCATCATGAGCTTGCTTGATTATAACAGCATGCAAAATACTACGTAATGAAAGAAATTCCCAGTGCCTCATAGTGTTGCTGGAATCCTGTGGAGAAGCATCTGCAATGAAAAGAACAAAACAGAAAGGTTCTAAGTTAGGGCTGTACCTCCAGAACTCTGGATTTCTAATGAAAGTCACCTATATCTCCGACCAGGCTACCAACCAGCACAGATGTCCCTCCTGTTCGTAACTTAAGATTTCTCTCCTGGACACACTTTCCTCTGACTACTCCTCTCGGCTTTTTATATACTTTTATTCAGTTCTTATTTCCATCAGTAAGAATGGGCTAAGGATATCCATCGAAAAGACTGAATTAAGGAGAGCATGCACTGGGAATGCTTAGTAGAAGCATAGAACTGTCTAATAATAGTGCAAACATAAGCCATGGGACTGTTCCTATCTCTTTGTTTTTGCACAGCTTACAGAGCAGTGCATAAACTGGACTGCTGGAAGGAAAGGCAGTCTGTGTCCTTGGCTGTGAAGCCTCAGTCACCTAAAAATCAGCAAACCCCTGTGCTGGATGTTGGGATATTGAAGTTTCTTACAAAATACAAGATATGACTCTAAACCTGGAGGACCTTGAATGAAAACTGAAATGTCTTCAGGTCCAGTCCTCAGTGAGAATAATGACTGCTTCCAAAACACTCCAGGCAAATGTTTAAAATCACGCCAAAGGATGGCCATCTTTGAAAACAGTGGCTTACTAGTGAACAGAGGACTTCAAAACTGCAGGGAAACCTTGGCAACTTAAACATTGAGTGTGGCAGTGTATTTCTTCCTTCCTTTAGGATTTGAAAGGTTAAAAGAAGATTTCCACTATGTATGAGCAAAGTAAGAGTTCGAATTCAAGATCATTTCCAAACAGTAGAGAATCATAAATTAGTATAGGTAGTACAGGAATGCAAGCACATCTGTATGCGTGCACATGTGAGTCTTTGTCAATGTGCGTGTTCACGGAGGTGAGCACGTGCTCATCACGAGTCTGCATGTAGAAGACAGAGGACAATTTGGAGTATTATGCCTCAGGGACTATTCGCCATGGTTTTTGAAGTAGAGTCATTGGCCTGGAGTTCAGCAATTAGGGTAGACTGTCTGGCCGTCAAGTTCAGCCATTAGATGGTCTGTCTTTGTCTCCACAGCGCTAGGGTTTCAAGTGTGTGCAACTGATACTGTCTAGAAATGATACAGTCTAGGGGTCTTGATCATGTTCCTTTTCTCTGACAGTTAAAGAATTAATACGCAGGAAAAGCTGAAGTGCAGCAGATAGCAGCAGAGGAATCTCAAGAGCCATGGACAGGATCAGTAGTTGAAGAGAGGTGTTTATTGAGGGTGAGGAACATGTACACACACACACACACACACACACACACACACACACACACACACAGACCCTCTACAAATGCATTGTGGCTTGGGAGAGACTCAAAAAGCAAACATTCTCTTCTTGAGGCCTGGGAGTTTTGAAGCCTTTCAAAAGTCTTCTTCCTCTAATTTAATGTTGGTCAATTTGAAGACAGGTAAGATGGTTGCTTGGTCCATGACTGTTGTGTGACATGTCCTGCTCCAGCCAGTTCATCAGCATGAGACCTGATGGTGAGAGACAAAAGCTCTCAGGCTTTTGTCTCAAGTCAATAGGTTGAGAAAGAAGCTGGCCCTCTTGGAAATTTGCTACCTTTATTACCCAGTGATGGCCCATCTTCCTATCTGTCTGCTTACCAGGCAGTCTGTCTAACTCCTGCTCTCTCCCTAATATGCCCGGGGTTGTTTGTTTCTTTGTTTTTTACATGTGTCCTAGAAGTTGAACTCAGCATCTTATCAACTGAACTATCTCTCCAGCCCCGAAAGGACTATCATGATTCTTGTGCTAGAGTTTATTTCATTTTTGACTGAAGAACTTGTCAGCATATAACTTGTATAGAAGTATTCACTGGAACTTTGAATGTTTTGAAATGATCTTTTGAATACTCACTAACTCATTTGCACAGAACCAAAAAGGAGGTACACATATGTCTAAGACTGCTACTTAAAGATGCTTCACAGCTGATGTGCAAAATCCAGGAGGCGTTTCTCTCAGTTTACTCCAGACAAAGCCAGGGCATCCCACATGATAGCAGGAAGCCAGACAACTTCACTACTCCCCACTGCTTAATCACTGGGTCAGACAAAGAACCTGGCAAGTTGCCATCCACCTTGTCAGGGCCATTTACAAGGGAAGCCAGAGACCCTCCTCCACTTCAGTCTCCCTCAGCACCTCTTTCTATTGTCATGGAAACAAAGTGTGAGGAAGAAGGAAGAGGAGGGAGATGAGAGGAGATAGGTGGAAGAGTGAAAACATAGATAGGGGTGTGTCTTACCTACATGCTTGGTTCTTGTTGACAATGAGGAAACAGTTAATGACAACATTTGGAGACTGGTGTTCCTGGCTATTCCATTTACTCACACTATTTGGAACTGAGAAAGGATAGAAAACCCAGTGAAGAAAACCAGTGAGGCACCTAAAATGGGGTGCTTAATTGGCTGTTATTGAGCCATACCTCAGAAAAGAATTTTTTAACTACTGCCCAAGGGCAAGGATAATTGAGACAGGGGTTACTGATAATATGCACCTGTTGGCCAATACTGGCAAAGGATTGAACTCTCCTTAGAAAATGAGAATTTTTGAAAATTCAATTGCAGACAGATCAGGGCTATTAACTTTAAGCAACAGAAATGATATTGATCTGAAGCAAAGAAGGGGAAAGATATCTATTGATTCACTCATTAAACCAACCATAAAGATCTCAGGAAGGACTTTAGATACTCTCTCTCTCTCTCTCTCTCTCTCTCTCTCTCTCTCTCTCTCTCTCCCTCTCTCTCTGTTTGCTGGACTGACTGGATAAACTGGAGTTCGTCTTGAACTTTCATGTGAGAAGTCTTTCTTTCATATGTACAGGGCTACTTGGATCATCAAGGCACTTCAAATATCTCAATTCCACCTATTACTTTCTTCACAAAAGACTCAAGCAAAATATCCATTCCTCCCAGTATCAAAGGGTATGACCATTTTACCAAAAGGTCAAAATGTCTCCTCCCATGGCACCACTGCTATACAGTCATGCCTGCCTAGAAAACAGAGGTAGGCCAAAGACAAAGAGTTTAACTAAGAGACTGGGTGGAACCCCTCAGTTAGGACAATTTTATTAAGTATGTAGGAATCCAATGTTCCTAAATGAGTCCCATATGGACAGGACAGTTGTAATTACTAATGTGTCACCATTTAAAAAGTAATTGGAGTATTATTTATTTATTTATTAGAATACAAAGTCAAATTCTTTAAAATATTCTTTTCTCACTGCCCAGAACTGATTAAACATATGTTTGGTGACAGGATGAAAGAGATAATAAGATGTTGGTTTTACTGATCATTATGGAAATCATTTTGGAGTTTGGGGGTGTTCTTTGCAGTTTTACTGTGGGAAAGCTCAGTGAAGGGAAAGTGGAGCATAAAATAGAAAGTCATTTCTTTTTTTCTTCAGTGACTTTAGTGTTTTACTGTGTTTCAAAAACACACAGAAAAAATATTTTATGAAATATAAATAAAATAGCCAATAAAAAATTTTTAAAAATGAAGATATATTTAAAAATTATAAAAAACATAAACACAGAGAGATACATACATATATACAGAAAGAGATTTTATAAGACAGAGAGAGAGAGAGAGAGAGAGAGAGAGAGATGTGTTTTCCTCCTCACATACAGAGACAAGATTGTTCAGAAAGAACTATATAAAAAAAAGATAGATCTACCTTTAGGACTCTATAGCTATTACTCTATTTCAGGTTTTATTTTTCCTTCAAAAATCAAGGCTGAAGACATGGCTCATTTGGTAGAATGTTTCTAAACATGCACAGAACCCTGGGTTCCATCCTCAGCACCTTTTGATCCTAAAGCAGGGGGATAAAGAAAGGAGAGTCAGAAGACCATCCTTGGATACACTAGGCACTATCTCAAAGGAAAAAAAATGTATTGTTAAGATAAAAATATTCCCAATGACAAGGCTTTGTGTTTCAGTGATGTGGTTTAGAATTATAGGATAAATTAAAGGGCAGTCTTTTGAGAAATACATATGTATTGTAGAACCAAAAGGAGAACATGGAAAAGTGACAATAAAAATATGTTGCCCCCCTTCCTGCTTGGGCAGACTCAGAGCTGGTCTGCTCCCAGGAAGATATCATATTCAGACCCATCCCAGAGGATCTGCTGCACTTAGAGTAGTTGAAAGGCATGTTTGTGGGTTTTTTTTAACAGGATGCTGAAGGAGCATGGTGGCTGCCAGAGAGACAGGTGAGACATGCTGATGCAGGACAAAGAATGATGCTGACCTGTGAGCTTGCTGAGAGCCCTGACAATGGTGACTGGGAAGCTGTATTGTTTCTGACCTACCTTTGCTCACCTATACCCCAGATGGGAAAAGCTTCCTTGCCTCAAGATTTTAGACCTTGTGGAACAAAGAATCAAAAAGAGATGTTATAATGACTCTTGTATTTTTCTTAAATGTGACCAGTTATTCGGTCTCAATCATGGACTGGTCAAGAAATCAATCCAATATTGGAAATAGCAGTCTTCATTTGGAAGACTTGTTTTGGACATTTTCAGAGACATATTTGGAAGTTAGCTGCAGTTCTCTATGATATTATGTTAGCAAGATATAAAGTTGGGACAGGATCTGGGTTTCAAACAAATGTTAGTACATATGTTAAGGCTCTCTTTTTATTGGATATTTTATTTCCATTTCAGATGTAATTCCCTTTCCCCATTTCTCCCCCAACCAGGAACCCCCTATCCCATCCCCCCTCCTCTCCTGTTTCTATGAGAATATGCCTCCACCCACCCTCACTCTCACCTCCCACCCCCCGATTTCCCCACACTGCGGCATCAGGCCTTCATTGGACCAAGGACTTCCTCACCCACCGATGCCTGACACTGTCATCCTCCCCTACATATACAGCTGGAGCCATGGGTCCCTCCCTATGTGCTCCCAGGCTGGTGGTTTAAACCCTGGGAGCTCTGGTTGGTTGGTATTATTGCTCTCCTCATGGGGCCACAAACCCTTTCAGCTCCTTTAGTTTTTTCTCTCACTCCTCCATCGGGAACCCCATGATCAGTTCAATGGTTAGCTGTGAGCGTCCACCTCTGTATATTTCAGGCTCTGACAGATCTTTAAAAAGACAGAGATATATCAGGCTCCTGTCAGCATGCACTTCCTGGCATCCACATCAGCGGCTATCTTTGGTGACTGCACATGGGATGAATACCCAGATGGAGCAGTCTCTGGACAGCCCCTCCTTCAGTTTCTGTTCCACGTTTTGTCTCCATATTTGCTCCCATGAGTATTTTGTTACTCCTTCTAAGAAGGGCCAAAGCACCCACACTTTGGTCTTCCTTGTTCATGAACTTTATGTGGTCTGTGAATTGAATCTTGGATATTGTGAGATTTGGGGCTAATATCCAATTATCAGTGAGTACATACCATGTGTGTTCTTTTTTGATTGGGTTACCTCACTCAAGATGATATTTTCTAGTTCTATCCATTTGCCTAAGAATTTCTCTAACTCATTGTTTTTATTAGCTGAGTAATATTCCATTGTGTAAATGTACCACATTTTCTGTATCCATTCCTCTGTTGAAGGACATCTGGGTTCTTTCCAGCTTCTGGCTATTATAAATAAGACTGATATGAACATAGTGGAGCATGTGTCCTTGTTATATGTTGGAGCATCTTCTGGGTATATGTCCAGGAGTGGTATAGCTAGGTCCTCAGGTAGTGCTATGTACATTTTTCTGAGGAACTACCAGGAACCACTCTGATTTCCAGAGTGGTTGTAATTCCACCAGCAATGGAGGAGTGTTCCTCTTTCTCCATATCCTCACCAATATCTCCTATCACCTGAGTTTTTGATCTTGGCCATTCTGACTGGTGTAAGGTGGAATCTCAGGGTTCTTTTGATTTGCATTTCCCTGATGACTAAGGATATTGAACATTCCTTTAGGTTCTTCTAGGCCATTTGAGTTTCCTCAGTTGAGAATTCTCTGTTTAGCTCTGTAGCCCATGTTTTAATAGGGTTATTTGGTTGTCTGGAGTCTAATTTCTTGTGTTCTTTGTATATATTGGATATTAACCCTCTATTGGATGTAGAATTGGTAAAGATCTTTTCCCAATCTGTTGGTTGCTGTTTTGTCCTATTGACAGTGTCCTTTGTAAATTACATTGATTGTACACTTTCTAATTGTGTTAATGTGCTGAAACCTGACACATCTGTTACAGAAGTCTTTCAACCAGCTGTTATTTTATTACCCTGAGTATCCTAGCAAGAGGGTAGTAGGTTTGATTATTGCTGTTATAACCACTTTAATTATTAACTGCTAGCACCACTGCTTCTGCAATTGCTTTGACACAAGAAGTTAAGACAGCTACTTTTGTTAATCATTTAACAAAAAATGTTACTAATGTTTTAAATACACAAGAGGATTTAGATAGGCATTTGGAATAACCAATTGATGCTCTTTATCCTATTCAAATTATTAGAAGGACATTCAGAGTTTAAGAATAAGGAGCCATCTCAAGTGTCATGCCAAATACCATTTGATTCATGTTAGTTTTAAAAATTACAGTAGTAGTCATTGTAACTAGGAAAAAGTTTAAAGACATTTGCAGTGTATTTGGCATAATTCTAACATCTCTCTGGATGTTTTAACTTTGCATACTGAGATTATGAATTTTAAAAATGCTGCTCTACTGAGTGTTGAAGTGGCAGATACTGCTGATAAAATTACCCATGGCCTGAGGTCATTATTTCTATTTTGGTCACACTTCAAGAATGGCATATATAATTTGATCGTGCTAGCTCTTTTTGTTCTGGGAATTCTTGTATTCCTGTCTATCATGTTAAAGCTTGTCTTTAACAACATCAACATGTTGGCAGCCAAAGTACATGACTTGAAACCAAAAATGGATCCCCAGACAGAGCTATTAAATTAACAGGTTAACAAGCCAAGGATGGGTAAGATTCTACACAGAGACTTACCAAACTAAGACAGAAGTGCATTGCTTTTGATAATGCATATTCCATGACAGGTAAGGAAGGCATTCTTGTCAGAATGACCTAAGATAGGCCCAGTCTTGTTTATGAAATAAAAAAGGGGAAGAAGCAGAGAGCTTTTAGGGCTGCTTGGCAAGAATCTGACATTGGCCAAAAACAAGAAAGTAGGCTTCAGGCAGGAATTTGACATTAGGTTAGAACAAAGAAGTAATTTTAGGCAGTAATCTTAGGCTAGAACAAAGAAATAACTTCAGGCAGGAATCTAAACATTAGGCTAGAACAGGTAAGTAGGCTTCAGACATAAAAATGACTTCAGACTAGGACAGGGAAGCTGGCTCAGATATTTTGGTCATCCTGATAAGCCCTTAGAAACAGTGATCATGGGTGTGTTCATGGAATTTTATTTATTGCCTTGCTTGTTCTTTGACTATTTGTGTTTATTGCTTTGCTTGTTTGTTGTCTATTTTCATCTATTGTATTGCTAGTTTCTAGAACTGACCTTAATATTCACATGTAATAAAAATGGTATAAAAGCAAAGTGGAGGAGGGGAGGATGTGATGAAGGGTTCTAGAAAGGAAAAATGAGGAAAGGGGATGACATCTAAAATGTAAATAAATAAAATGTCCAATTTAAAAAAAAAAAAAACTCTTACAAAAATAGCCATCTTGCAAAAAAAAAAAAAATGTGTTGTTCCTTTTGTTCTGTTATCTTAAAAGGTCAGCATCCTCAACACAACATTGGAGTAGGCCTGTGTCTAGAACTGTGCACTCTGATCTATTCGCCAAGATGCTGCTGACCTGTTCTTACCTTCTATATTCACAGAGAGCCCTATAAGGAGCAAGCAAGCTGGAAAGTGTCCTGTTCATAAGGTGGCAGCTGAAGGCATGGCTGCTGTTTTCTAATACACTGATGTTGAAATCCTCTCATAAAGAACCAAACTTGTAGGAGAAGAGCTTCAAACAGAAGCTAGTGGCACCACACAATGGTTCAATCTTTCCAGTAAAAATGTGGACAGAAAGCTCTGAAGGCATCAGCACAAAGAGGGTGTCAATGTTAAACCCCACAGCTTAACAGTTACATGACTCCCAACAACAACTTCCATAATATGAGCCAAACTATATAGATAGAAGTCAACCCAAAAATTGTATAAATATTGACTTAATTAACTTTCTACTCTCCTGTAGTGGAATTTTCTCCTAATTGATTAAATAATAAAGACGACAAGAAACCAATCACTAGGAGAGAAGGAGTGAGCCTTTTGGGTCCGAGAGAAGAGGGATGACAGGAAGCTGGGACTTCCAAAAGGATTGTGGGAGCAAGTTGGACTCGATGTAGGCTGGGGCTGTTAGTTCAGGTGGTGGAATCCACCAGGATCTGACACCAGAAGATTTCTTACATAGAATAGTTGCTGACTTTAGGATTCCTTGCCCAGAGATTGTGTTATCTGTTGATTCTAATCTCAGATTGTCTGGCATTTTCCTTCTCACAGAGATTCAACTAAGCTCCAGGGAAAAGTAACTGGCAGAGCATGGGTTTGCGAGTGCGCCTGAGCTAGCTAAGGAAATTTGAGATTGCTGAGCGGGAGGTTAGATGACTGGGAATATGAGTGGGTTCTGGGGCAACAGAACCATTAGTTGGGCAGACGCCACATGAGGTTAACCACCAGGGTCGGAGAAGAGCTGGTGATGGAGTGGGTTGTTTTTAAATATTACACTCAACACTCTCCAGTTATCATTTTCCAGGCTCCAGACTGCACACTGCATTTTGGCTTTTAGGATACATCATTGGAATATATGCATATTTTTAAGATACTGTATGTAAGGCTCAGGAGACATCACAGAAGAGGGGGAAGATAAATTATAGGAGTCCGAGAACCAGCAGGACCGCTGCATGACAGTTTCTTCTAGACAGGATAGAGATATTGTTCTCATGAACTCTCAACAACATGGTTGCCTGCACAAAACTTGCAAAGACCCTACCAGTCAGTGTGCCAGCATGGATGGAGAAGAATTTTACAAGGCTTCACACCCACATGAAGAGCTAGAAGAAAGCTGTAGAAGCTGTTGGTTGCTGCCTTGTGTTTCGGTTGTGTTTGTTTGCTCCATTACAGGACAAGAACACAGTCCCAAATGATCAACCCTAAACAGGTATACATAAGGACGACACTAATTGAATGCAGTGGATTATATATTTATACTCATCTTTATATATATATATATATATATATATATATATATATATATATATATATGAAAGGAGAGGGGTTACTGGAGGAGACACAGAAGAAAATTGAGGAGCAAGGAAATGGAAATTATACAAATACAGTGTCCTCATGCATGAAATTCTCAAATTAAAAAATACTGCATGAACTAAATAAATAATTTAATAAGTATTATTTTTAAAAATGTTATGAATAAATAACAAATACAAAGCATATTTTTCACAAATTTTTAAAGAATTTAATAATTCTTCCATGTAGGATTAAGGGGTCCCGTGTCCTCTCTGCCACAGAGTTCGGGCAGCTGGGGGAGGCCTGGGAGTTTTGACTGCACTTACCCCATGCTGCTTACCCTAGACTGAGCAGGTGTTGGACTATGGGAAGCCACAGGACACTGCTCTAGGGGTTGGGGAGTGCAGTCTGACGTCCTGGGGATAGCTGGAGCTGGCTCAGGGATCCCTGGGCCTGCAGGGAGGTCGAGGCCATCTGCTTCTCAGGCTCTTGGGCACCCAGGAACCACTGGGATCCTCAGGAGAGCTGAGAACTAAGTGGGGCCCCCGCAGGCTGGGTCTAGCCCAGGGCCAAAGGGAAAAGATGGGGCGCTCTGGCTGAGTACAGGGGGGAAGAGTCCTTGACTTGGTGGTCATGGCTGGAAGCACCGAGAGGCCTAGTACAGGAGACTAGACAGCAGCTCTGTAGGAGAAGACTTTCTCTATGGCTTCCCATGGTGGATCCCAATGAGAAAAGGCAGTCTGTGGGTGATGGTGGTGGTGGTGGTGGTGGTTGTTGTTGTTGTTGTTGTTGTTGTTGTTGTTGTTGTTGTTTGTTGTTGTTGTTGTTAGAGACAGGGTTTCTCTGTGTAGCCCTGGCTGTCCTGGAACACACTCTGTAGACCAGGCTGGCCTTGAACTCAGAAATCTGCCTGCCTCTGCCTCCCAAGTGCTGGGATTAAAGGTGTGCGCCACCACTCCCTGGCCAGTCTGTGGTTTTAAGACTTTTATTTTATGGCGGAAAGTGATGAGTGAAAACTGTACCCCAGTTTCTCAGGGCGGCCTGAGGTTAAATACTTTTTGCCAAGAGGAGTGTCTGGGAAGGAAAGTTTAACTGACTAAGCCCTTCAGGCTTTAGGTACCTCATTAAAATGGAGATCTACATAATGTCCTCTCTCTGTGGAGGGATTTGGGGCTTTGCCCTTATGTGACTGATGGCCACAAATCTATGAAGGACTTTGGCTAGTGACAGGGGCCAGGTGTCCTGGAGCATGACAAAACACCTTCCATCCCCCAGGATGTGCTTTACCAGGAACCAGGCTGCCTTTTACCATCTTACACTCCCAGACATAAGCATAGTCTTAACCAAAGACATGATTTTTGAAAACAACAAAAAGATATTAAAGGACCAGGTGTAATGATAACAACTGTAACCCAGCACACAGAAGGCTGAGGTAGCAAGACCATGAGTTTGAGGCCAGCCTGGTATATATAATAAGACCCTGTCAGAAGACAAAATGAGGTAGGGCAGAGAAAGAAAAAGAAAGACTTTGAAAATTCATAATACAATAGTTGCATTTTTAAAAACTGAAATCCAAGCTCAGTGGTGCATAGCTGTAATCCCAATGATTGTGAAGCAAAGGTATGAAAATCATAAACAATCTCAAGGTCATCCTTAAGGTCATCCTTAGCTACACAACAAGTTGGAAGTTAGCCCGGGCTGTGTGGGATCATCCCAAACAACAAAAGCAAAATTTAAAGAGTTTGAGTTTAATAGGTAGCTCTTACCCTCCCATTTTAATCAACATTAAACATTGTTAATGAGATGGTCAGAGAGGAAATTTAGCTAAGTGACTAATACATTACACTGGTAAGTTATTTGGAATACATTTTGATAGGGTCATTTCTTCTGCTTCAAAATAATCTCAGTAATGAAGTATCAGTCCTGTTTTACACCAAAGATTTAATCTGGCATCGGTAGAGATGACTGATGAGAAGTCCGAAGAGGGCTTTTGTTTGTTTTGTGTTTTTTCTTTACTTGTTTCTGGAAAAGGTTTTAATGTGGGCCTGGAGGTATAATTCAGCAGTACAGTGCATGTTCTGTGTGCACAAAGCTCTAATTTCAAATTTAACAATGCTTAACCTGTACCATTCATACTATCAGTTTATACTCATACTATCACTTTAACACTGAGGCCTTTTGGTTATATTAAGTTTTTCCTCAGTATTATTACTTTATAGCTGTGAGGAGGCAGTAATGGACAACTAACTAAAAAAAAAAAGACTACACAGAGGGAAGAATTAATAAAAATCCAATAAAATGATAAATTTTAATATTTTTTTAAATTACTGAACCATAAAGTAAATGTTTGTTCCATTTTGACGTGCCCTATAGGAGTCTTTTCATTCAAAAAGAAGTCCTAAATTTGACCTACATCTCTAAATCAAGTCAGATATGTTTTAAGTTGGAGGGGCTACAAATATTGTCTGTACAAAATCTAATAAAGACGGTATCTGCTAATCTTTGAAGAGCAGATAAACTCTGAAATGCTGGGAACATTTGTATTTGCCAAGCAGTGTTCTGTTCCAGTAAGGTTGCAAATTAAATGTATTTTAGATTGTTCTACAATGAAAAAAAAAACTCACCCTGAATCTGTCAGGATTTGATACCCACCCACACCCACTTTATGCCAACATTTCAAGCCACATCAACTACAGCAGTAAATTCTGGAAGTTTTTAAGAGTTGAACCTGTTTTTGAAATGCAAAGTTACATATGAAAGGTTTTAAAGTTCTTGAATGTATCATAGTTACCACAGGAAAAGAAAAGTTAAGTGGAAGGACCAGAAAGAAAGATGAAAACAGCCTGGGCACACACTCATGGTGTGCTTTTTTGGATCATGTCAATCTCCTGGTGCTCATTGCTTTAGGTGTTAATAGACAGAGTTCTTTAGTACAATAGCTGAATATACAGATGAGTTCACACACACACCCACACACACACATGCAAGCACATGCACACTTGCACCAAATAAAGATGCATATAATATATAATATATGTAATATATATAATATATAATAATAAACCATAACATTGAAAACTGTTTTTTTTTCAGAGCTCCCGAAAAGAAAAAACAATATTCCCTAGCTATAAAAACCTAGGAATAACTATTAAATAAAAGCAGCTACAATGTTAAATGGCCTTGAAGCATGTCAGGAGACGTGAACTAAGAGAATGGAACAACATGACAGAGAACAGTTTGTGCTGACACTGCAGACTCTGTACTTAGTGGGGCACTGGAACTTAGCTCTCCACAAGAAAGAAGGCAAAAGACGTTCCCATTCCGTGACAGAGTGGAAACTGCTGCTAGGCCCAAGACCGCATCACCAGACTGGCAGCGTTGAGAGATGAGCGAGAAAAGAGCTGCCACTGGGAACCTTCAACCAGTCATTCCTCGCCTGCAACTTGGTTAAGCTTCTCATCACCAGAACAAAGGCTAGGACCACGAAGAGAAATCAGTGAGAAGTATAGGCAGAGGCTCTACACAGACATCTCATCCATGTATTTCCCAACCCCATGCACCAAAAGGGCCTAAAACACCCCAGTAGCGATGCACAGTTCTAGCTAAGAACTAGGACTCCTTAAAGACCTGGCCATTTCTAGGACAAGAACAAGAAAAACGTAAGATTATCATGGGCCATGCTACGGTACCAAAGGTTAGGGAAAGACTTCAAATACGAAACGATAGCCCCTTATCTACAGGGCATAGGAAACTACCTGAATATGGATATATCTAGAATAAACAGACTGTACAACTAAACAACTATAACTACTGTAGCATGGAATTCTAATACAAAATATGAAGTATTTTTACATAAATCTATAGTAATTTAAGTTTATGGAATAAATATATTAGGGGAAGAAAAAAATGACTTCCCATAAAAGAAGTCTGGATTATGATCTCCTGCAGGTGAGGCTTAATCTTTTTTTTTTTTTTAAATCTTTAATTTTTTTTTTACAGTCCAGTCATTATCTCCCCTCCCATTCTGCCCTCTGAGAGTTCCTCATACTTCTCCTCTTCCCCAACCCCAGTCTCCAAGAGGATGTCCCCACCCCACTCCACCCCACACCCCCCATACCCCGCCAGGCCTCCCCATTCCTTGGGGCAAGTCTCTCAAGGTTTAGGTTCATCTTTTCTCACTGAGACCAGACCAGGCCGTCCTCTGCTGTATACATTGGGGGCCTTGGACCAGCTGCCTGGTTGGTGGCTCAGTGTCTGAGAGATCTCAGGGGTCTAGGTTAGTTTGAGACTGCTGGTCTCCCTATGGAGTCGCCCTCCTCAACAACTTCTTCCAGCTTTTCCCTAATTTAACCACAGGGGTCCCAACTTCAGTCCAATGGTTGAGTGTAAGTGTATCTGCATCTGTCTCAGTCAGTTTCTTGTTAGGATGAGGCTTAATCTTAAACTTACTGTACAGGGTAGAATGCACTTAGTGTTTGTATGCAAATCAATCACAAAGATATAGGATGGAAAATGACACAGACAGAAAAAATATGCAAGGCCCCTGAAGTAGAAATGCCTGGCACATGATTAATGTTGGCATCAACAGTGGTGGCCATTTGATGTATGTGTCTCGGGTATGTTGTGAGGAGAAATGGGGCATCCTGTTTCTCAAAAATCATCTTATAATCTTAATTTAATCATGAAGAAAATATCTGACAGATGGCTGAAAGTGCCCTGGTGGGTAAAGGTGTTCACTGAACAAGCATGAAGACCTGAGTTCAGATCACAGCACTTACATAAAAAGCCTAGCATGATCATATGTGCTTGTAACTCCAACACTGTGAGGGAGAGAGACAGGAGGATCACTGGGGCTTGCTGACAATTTCGCTGATTCCAAGTTCAGTGGGAGACACTGTATTCAATGGAATAATGTAGAGAATTGTAGACCAGAAAACTCAACATCCTTCTCTGGTACGTACATACATACATACATACATACATATACATGCATACACACATACGAACATACACACACATACATACACACATATACACACATACACACATACATACATACAAACACATATACACTTATGCACACACACAGTCATGTACACAGGGACATATAGACACAGACACATATACCATATGTACACACATATCACTCATGTATACACATACAAACATGCACTCAAATAAATCCATAATATTGATCGGACACGTTGAGAATATTCTATAAAATAACTGACTGAAATGTGTCCAAATTTTCAGAAAATGGGAAAAGAATGAAAAACGTCTCAGGCTAGAAAGTAACAAAAGAGATATATGCCATAATATTGTGGGAAAGCAAATGCCATGGAGGGATCTCAAAATTTAAGATTCACACTCCTCCATGGGAAGCAATTCCATTTCTGTAATGTCTAAAATGTATGAGAAAACAAACTCCCCTTGGAAGAGAATTAGAAAGGAAGAACTGTAGACTTTCTTATACACAGGAAATTTTAGTTTGCAAACTATTATAAAAGGAAATTTAAAATTAGCCTGATCAAAATATTGAGAGAGGGGCTGGCTTATTGGTAAAGAGAACTTGTTGAGCAAGCTCAGGGTCTGAGCTCCAAACCTAACACACACGTTCAATAAAAAGCTGGGAGTGGCTGCACGTGGCCTGAAAACCCTGCACTGGGCTGGAGACACATGGACCTTTCAAGCTGAGTGGCCAGGCTAGTCAACTAAAATGGAGAGCATCAGTTTCAGCAAGAACTTATTTCAGGGGGATAAGGCAGACAGTGATAAGGCAAAGCACTTAGTCTTCCTCTACCTTCTGTGTACACATGGACACAGAAATCCAGATATACATGGGCACATACCCATGCATTACACACACACACACACACACAAACAAACATACACAAACATATACACACACATCAAAAACAAACAAAATCCAGAGACCAAGAAAATAATTTGTTTTATGCTTTATTTGCTTATTTATAGTGTGTGTGTGTGTGTGTGTGTGTCTGTGTGTGTGTGTGTCTGTGTTTGTGCCTGTGTAATGCAAGTGTGTGTGAGTTTGAGTGTGCTTGTACCAGTCAGAGAATAATTTTAATAATAATTTTAATAATAATAATAATAATTTTAATAATAATTTCCACCTTGGCACGTGGTCTCTCTTCTGCCTGATGTGTTCTCAGCTGCTGGCCTTCAACTTCCCAGGGAAGTCTCCTATTTTCAGCCCCATCTTGTCTTAGAAGAGCTAGGATTACAGATGCAGGTATCTGTATCTGGGTTTTTCTTTTTATAAATTCCAGGGGTCAAACTCCTCAGGTTTACATGACAAGTACTTTTACTGCTGTATCATCTTGTGAGTCCCAAAACATTGTTAAATGTAGACTTCAACAAAAACTGTATTGAACTTTTCACAATGAACACTAAATGAAAGATTAAAGACAAGACATTTAGAAAGAAATTAGTTGTATTTAGGTATTTAAAACACTGCATAAAGAGATAAGAAAGGAAATATTTAAAAGAAATAGCCTATGATTAATTATTTCACTCCAGAGCATACACCCAGGGAAGCCCATATCCTACCAGAGAGATACTTGTGCCCCATGTTTATTGCTGCCTAATTTCCTAAAGCAAGGAAATGGAACCAGCATCACTGCCTATCAACATGTGAATGGAAAATGAAAATCTGGCATTTATACTAAAAATGGAATATTATTTGACTCTCAAGAAAAAATAAAATCACAGAATTTGCAAAAAAAAAAAAAATGGATGAACTCAGAATATATAATCTGAAGTAAGACTGTCCAAACTTAGGGAAAAAAAGCTTGATGTTCTCCCCCATATGATGTTATTGGCCTGTAATATATAGATACATAAGTAAACAAATACAAGTTTGGTACAGTATGATATCTAGAAAGGAGAAAAGGAAAGGGTAATTTTTAAAAAGAAAATTTTAATGAGTTTGCAGGTGTAGGATACCCTGGGAAATACTTTTGAATACCCTCTCAAGGTATAACACATCACATTGTTGATACAATATAAGTCTTCAAGTGAGCAATGTCATAGCTGGGAACGTCTTAGCAGTGAGAAGCACTGCTGCTCTTCCACAGCATACAAGTTCAATTCTCAGCACCATGTGGCAGCTCACATGGTAAGTCTCTAAGTCCAATTCTGGATGACCTGATGCCCTCTTCTGGCCTCCAAGGCAGCAGGCTCACAAGTGGTACACAGGCCAGCATACATGTAAGCCCAACACCCAGATACATAATGGGCAGTATCGACATGGGGTTCCATGACAGGCTGTCGCTTTACTTCCAGACCTGATTTTGAATTCTGTTTTTCATTGAAGGATGTAATTTTTGCTTTGTGTAGAAAGTCTAAATTATATTGGTTTTGATGAATAAATATCCTTTGTTTTCAATATTAAAAATAAATAAAGATTGTGGATAATAAACTACAAATATCCAATAGATGCCTATACAGTCAGTAAAGGGAGCACAGAAGAGTTAAGGAGAGGTGACATTCAAAAAATAGGTAGGGAAATGGCCTATAATTAAAGGCAAGCATCTCTAGTATATGGTTTTGCAAAAAGAAGCACAAGGAAATATTAACCACCACTTGTCATATTTTGAGAGTATGGAATATACAAATCATAGAAAGATTTTCAAATAAAAGTGAAGACATTTTTGTAAACAGCAAGCACATTAACAGGGAAATGTTTTCAGCAATAATAAGAGGAAGTAGTATACATTAGTTAATAATTAACTCACAGTGCCAAAGTCAAATAAATGTCTTTTAAGACTGTGGATGAAATAAAACCAACATGAATAATATAAAGTCTGGAAGAAGCTAAGGAGAAGGGTAACCCCATAGAAGACCAGCAGGCTCAACTAACCAGGACCCTTGAGATCTCTCAGATACTGAGTCACCAACATGGCAGCATACACTAGCTGATATGAGGTCTCTGATACATATACAGGAGAGGACTGCCTGGTCTGGCTTCAGTGAGAGAAGATGTGCCTAACCCTCTTAGAGACAGTGGAGGGAGGAATGGGATAAGGAACTGTGGGAGGGCGGACAGGGAGGGGGTAATGACTAGACTGTAGAAAAAAAACAAATAATAATAATAATATAGCAAACAAATCCTGATGGAAGGACACATTTTGTAAAGTATGTTGCAGCCCTAAGGTGAAAGAGCTTGGCATAGGTGGGGACAGAGCGGTCTGTGTCTTTAAATAAGAAGATGGGACTAAAACATGAGACAATATGGATGTTGGGGAGGGAGTGGCTTGAGATAGAAAGCCCTCTCTATGTCTTACTTGGAGAAGACTGGAGAAACAGATAAATAGGAGACTCAGAAGGGCTGAAAGCGTACTGGTGAAGCTGGCTGAGTTGAAGATCGGCTGTATAATCTGGTGATGTGGTAGCCTTAAGTAAGTTACTCAATTTTTCTAAATCTTACCTATAGCCACAATAAATGTTTATCTCACCAGTTTGTGACAATGATGGAACAAGTTAAGGGAGATAAAACTGAAAAATCTGACAAGAAGGTCTTTAAAACTAAGCAATAAACCAATACTATTATTAAAACTCTAGATAGCTGAGGATAACCTTGAACTTTTGATTCTCCACCTCTGCCTCATGAGTACAGAGATTACAGGCATGCATCACTACACCCATTAATATGTGTGTAGGGACTAGAACTCAGGGCTTCATGTGTGCTGTCCAAGCACTGCACTGTTCATGCCGTTAGGCTCCTGCTCTAGATTTGTTTGCAACAGACAATGGTGAGCATTCAAATTTTGCAAGAGTGATTTCTGTGCATTTTGGAGATTCTTTTGCCAATCATCTTCACCAGCAAACTTGCTAAGGATGACAGCCAAGAGTCTGCATGTGGGGAGCCAGCAGCTTGGCAAAGGGACACAAACTTTCCCTTGTAGTTAGTGTTCTCTTAACCTAAGAAGAAATGCAACATTTCTCTTTCAGAACCCTGAGTATGACTGTCCCCTACCCATGTTCTCTTGTCTTTCCCAAACTATAGCTGTCCCATGAGGAACTAGACCAGGAGGGAAACTGGGATCAAAATTGTAGTGGGGCTTACAGGTACAAAAGGTGGACAAATATGGCCTCAATGAGTCACTTGAGACCAGTGAAAGGCAATATGCAAAAAAGAAACAGAATTTCAGAAACAGAAATGGATGAAGTGTGGCATGTGGAGTGGCAAGGGTAACAATCATTGTTCAAAAGTGGCCTGGAAACAGAGGTCAAGAGGCAATAGTCAAACTTTCAGAAAATTTGCAAGCCAGTTGTTTGACAGCTACTATTAGATAATGGAGCTGGAAAGATGGCTGAGCAGTTAAGAGCACTGGCTGCTCTTCAAGAAGATTCCCAGCACCCTCATAGCAGCTCATTAACTGTTTGCAAGTCCCAGGGGGATCTGGTGCCCTCTTCTGGCCTCAGTAGGTACCAGGTTCTTTACCTGACACACAGACACAAAAAATACAGACAAAACACCACGTGCATAAAAATATATTTATGAAATTATTTTTAATAAATAATTTGTAATTTGGTTCTCTACTTCAACTAAGAGGGTTCCTGGCCTCAAACTCAGGATTTTAAGCTTGGTGGCGAGCTTTACCCAATAGGCCATCTCTCCAGCTCCAATTCTCCACTTCTTCACTGCAGGTGCAGTGTCATCATCTGCCTCAATCTCCCTGAGCCTTGACATCTCTACCATAATCTGTAAACTATAATAGACAATCCCTCCATTTAAAAAACTAGGTTATATTAAAATATAATTAATTTATACTTAAAATAAAGGTAGAGAAAATATTGTTTGTCTTAAAGAAATCTTAAAGTCATTTTATGTTATTTTTAAAAAAGAAAAGACATGGCTATACTCCTAACCTACTCAAATTATTTAGACACCAAAAAAAAATGGAAAAAAAGATTTGGTGAAGTTAATTGGTGCACACACACACACAAAATAAAAGCAGTTGGAAGACAAATATATATCTTCTCTCATCGATGGCTACTACATCAAAATGTTCAGGTGTGAATATACATCACCCAGAGTAATCACAGAAACCAGCAAAGTTAACAAGGACCGTAGAGAGGGAAAGACCAGAAAGAGATAAAAATGTGAAGAGAATGGAGAAAGGGGTGCTAACTATGAGGGAGAATGGTAAATAACAGTAAGAATGTCTGAAAAAGTTATAGAAAATAATATCTATTTACATAGATTTTATATAAGGTATATATATAAGTCTATGTGTGTACATATAACATATATGAAATTTTCCCACTTGGGCTGGCAAAGCTCCTTCAAAAAGCCATAAGTTAACAAAACCCTAATACCAGATACGAGAAGCCCCAATAGTACAAGTTGTTGGTCAAGAGAGTCCAAGAGACTTCGAAACTTATTATAGGATACTGCCCTTGGTTGTTTCCTGGATATTGAAGGTTAAGTCCTTATTTCTAATGACACCACTCACTTCAGGACAGGACACAGAGAATCAAAGTTGGATGTGTACTGATTTAACTCCTCCCTGAGGACTAGCTTTCATGGTACCTGATTTTCTATGCAAGCTACAAATGGCAGAAAGCAACTGAGAGTTCCACACCGCTATTATGTCAATGAACCACAACATCAACCAGCATGGCTATAAACCTAAGTGTGCAAGAATAGCACATATAACTTGGCAATAACTAGCATCTCTTTAATTACTCTTATGGTTCTGTCTCCAAGAGGAAAATTATACCTGGTGCTGGAATCATAGCCAACCACCCATGGCTAGTGAGGTCATGGAGTTTGGAGGAAGAACATCCAACTACCACTTTACTAAGCCAACATAATTCCTAACTGCATTCTAAGTATTTATTCTGATACTTCCCAACTGTGATCCTTAGGGCCATACCTGACCTGAACTCTGAATGTGATTTCCACTCTTTCTGTCTGCCACTTCAGTTTCTTCCCTGACAGTGTAGCAGACTACATGCAGGAGCCTCTTCTCCCTCCTTCTCTCCCTCCATTTTCTGGAAATTCTGCTAAACCTTAAACCTTGTGGCAAACAAATCATCCCCCCATCCCTTTGTATCAGCTGCCTACACCTATTAATACTCTCTACCCATCTACCAGAGATTCTCAGTATTGAGAACTGGGTGAGGGTAGATGTGGATCAGGCAAGTAAATTTCACAATCCTTCCATTTTGTCTTCATGATCTCTCCATTTTAAATCTAAAAAATTCCAGTTACAAAATATCCAGGAAATCTAGGACACTTTAAAAAGTTGAAAGTTACAAATAATAGAAATAAAAGAAAACAAAAGGCATAAAAATATTTTCAGCAAAATCATAGAAGAAAATTTCCCTAACCTAAAGAAGAAAGTGCCTATCAAGGTACAAAAAACATACAGAATACCAAACAAACTGCACAAGAAAAGAAATCCCTTCACAACACAATAATCAAAGTACAGAAGCACTTAAAGTACAAGAAAAAATGAATGTTGAAAGCTGCAAAAAGGAAAAAGACAAAGTAACATATAAAGATGAACCCTTTAGAATAACATTCAACTTCTCAATGGAGGAGGGCCTGAACAGATGTTTCACAAACTCTTAAGAGACAACTGCCAACCTATAAAATTATACCCATCAAAACTATCAGTCACAACAAATGGAGAAAGAAAACACTCAATAATATAACACAATCTAATTCATATATCTCTATAAATCAGGCCCACAAATGCTATTAGAAGAAAAAATTCAATTGGAAGAAGTTGATCACACCCAGGAAAACATCAAGAATAAGTAATCCAAGACAAGCAATTCAAAACAAGGGAAAACCATACCATAATATCAAAATATCATGAATCAATAAACACTGTTCACTAATAACTTTCAATATTAATGGCCTTGACATCCATGACACATACCTAATATCAGAAAGAGACATCACCTCATGGTAAAAGGATGGAAAAAGATGTTCCAAGCAACAAACCCAAGAAACAAGCCAGTGTAGCCATTTTAATATCTGACAAAATAGACTTCAAATCAAAATGTATCAGAAGAGATACAAAAGGATAATACATACCAATGAAAGGGAAAAAAACCTACCAAACAGATATTACACTTCTAAAGATCTATGTACCAAACTCAAGGTTATCCAAGTTTATTTAAAAAAAACCTATTATACTAAAATCACATATTGGCCCTCACAAAATAATAGTGGGTGACTTCAATACTCTACTTTCAACAATAAACACGTCATCTAGACAGAAACTAAACAGAGAAATGCTAGAGTTAAATGACACCATAAATCAAATGGACCTAGTAGACACTTACAGACCATTTCACCCAAAGACAAAAGAAAATATTTTTCAGAAGCTCATGGAACTTTCCCCAAAATTGGTCACATATTTGGACAAAAAGTAAGTCTCAAGAGATACAAGAAATTTGAAATAATACATTTTATCCCATCTGGTCATCATGAATTAAAGCTGGATATCAACAACAAATAGAATAGAAAGCTAACAAGCTTGTGGAAATTGAACAACTCGGTACTGAATAAAAAAGGAAATTAAGCCTTGGCTAATAGTACCAACTTAGATAAGGACAAGTGAAGCATAGGCAGAGTCATAGTGACCTGACCCCTGAACCTTCACCCAGCTGATACCCTGTTCTGAAAGATATCTATACTCCCCCTGAACATCTATGCTCCTGTGTCACCCCCTTCCCCACATCCTGCATTTTCATGTTTATAACCCCTGTGTTAAAAAGTAAAAATTATGATTTGATAATAATAAAAAAAAGACAAAATAAAAAAAGAAAAGAAATGACACACAGTGTCCCCCTGGCTCTGCTGACTTAGCTTCTGAAAATCCATTTTCTTGTTCTCAGAAATACTTTGAATTATAAAATGTTATTGTGGTTTTTATTAGTATGCTGGGTAAAATAATTTTTATTGATTTCATTTTAAATTTCATAGTTTGTAGTGAGTTAAAATGTCCTTCAACATAATTATAGGTCATATTTATTTTCATATTGTAAAATGCAAGTTAATCTGTTGAACATTTTTTTAAAAATGGATTCCTTTTTGAGAATTTCATATATGAGCACAGTATTTACATAATTTTTTCTTTCTCTCCTTCCTCCCACTCTTTCCAACCCCCAATACTGTTCAAATACATCTTATTTAATTATTGTCCATATATGTATGTATATATGTATACATGTATAAGTATGTATGTATATACAAATACTGATAAATAAAGTGTTTTGGGGAAAAATTAATTTCTAAAAATTAATCTTTTTAGAATTAAATTAAAAAACAACACACTCAAACCTATGAGATGGCACAAAGGCAGTTCTGAGAAGCAAAGTCATAGCAGTAAGTGCCTAAATTTAAAAAATAGAAAGATTTCATATTTGTAACTTAACTGCACACCTGAGAAGTTTGGAACAAAAAGAAAAATTAATACTCTAAAGGAGTAAATGGCAAAAAAGAATCAAATGCAGGGATGAAATCAATAAAATAGAAACAAACGAAAAAGAATATGAAAAATTCAGAAAATCATTACAAAACAGGAAGAGAGGATTCAACTTAAATTAGAAAAAAAAGAGAGACATCACAACACTGAGGAAATCTAGAGAATCATAAGAACATACTTTTAAAAATCTGTATTCCATGAATCTGAAAAACTTAAAAGAAATGGATACATTTCTAGATGTATATGACCTGTCAAAGTTCAATCAAGATCAGATAAGCAACTTAGACTGATAGCCCTAGTAAAATAGAAACAGTAAATTAAGGGGGTAGAAAAGCTTAGAACCAGATGCATCAGAACAGAATTCTACAAAAACTTCAATAAAGAATGAATGACAATGCTTCTCAAATTATGCCACAAAATTGAAACAGAGGGAACATTGCCTAATTTTTTTATGAAGCTATAATTATACATAAAGCCCAAACAAGGCTCTCTGCTCCTCCCTGTTCCCAAGATTGCCACATCTTCTTGTGCAGTGCCAGCCTCGTCCCGTAGACAAAATGGTGAAGGTCAGTGTGAACAGATTTGGCAGTATTGGGCGCATGGTTATCAGGGTTGCCTTCTGCTCTGCATCTGGCAAATTGGTGATTGTTGACATCAACGACTCCTTCATTGACCTCAACTACATGGTCTACATGTTCCAGTATGACTCCACCCATGGCAAGTTCAACGGCACAGTCAAGGCTGAGAATGGGAAGCTTGTCATCAATGGGAAGCCCATCACCATCTTCCAGGAGCGAGATCCCACTAACATCAAATGGGGCGATGCTGGTGCTGAGTATGTTGTGGAGTCCACTGCTGTCTTCACCACCATGGAGAAGGCCAGGGCCCACTTGAAGGGTGGGGCCAAAAGGGTCATCATCTCTGCCCCTTCTGCTGATGCCCCCATGTTTGTGATGGGTGTGAACCATGAGAAATATGACAAGTCGCTCAAGATTGTCAGCAATGCATTCTGCACTACCAATTGCTTAGCCCCCATGGCCAAGGTCATCCATGACAACTTTAGCATCATGGAAGGGCTCATGACGACAGTTCATGCCATCATTGCCACTCAGAAGACTGTGAATGGCCCCTCTGGAAAGCTGTGGAGTGATGGCCATGGGGCTGCCCAGAACATCATCCCTGCATCCACTGGTACTGCCAAGGCTGTGGGCAAGGTCATCCCAGAGCTGAACGGGAAGCTCACTGGCATGGCCTTCTGTGTTCCTACCCCCAATGTGTCCATTGTGGATCTGACATGCCGCCTGGAGAAACCTGCCAAGTATGATGACATCAAGAAGGTGGTGAAGCAGGAATCTGAGGGCCCACTGAAGGGCATCCTGGGCTACACTGAGGACCAGGTTGTCTCCTGCAACTTCAACAGCAACTCCCACTCTTCCACCTTTGATGCTGGGGTTGGCATTACTCTCAATGACAACTTTGTAAAACTCATTTCCTGGTATGACAATGAATATGGCTACAGCAACAGGGTCGTGGACTTCATGGCCTACATGGCCTCCAAGGAATAAGAAACCCTGGACCGCCCACCCCAGCGAGGACACTGAGAGCAAGAGAGAGGCCCTCAGTTGCTGAGGAGTCCCTGTCCCCAACACTGAGCATCTCTCTCACAATTTCCTTCCCAGACCCCATAACAACAGGAGGGGGCTAGGGAGCCCTCCATACTCTCTGAAATACCATCAATAAACGTTCGTTGCACCCCCACCCCCAAAAAAGACCAAACAAAGGAAAACAATTATAGACCATTTTCTTTTATGAACATAGACATAAAAAATACTCAATAAAATATTTGCAAATTGAATACAGGAACCTGTCAAAAAGATCAACCATCACAATCAAATAGACGTCATCTGAAGATGCAGTGGTTGTTCAACATAGATAATTCAATAAATACAATCCACCATATATAGACAAACTGAAAGACTAAAGATTCAGAAAAGGTATTTGACAAAATCCAACATTCCTTCATGATAAACGTCTTGTAGAAACTGGGGATATAAAGGACATACCTCAGGCAAAATAAAAATGATTCAAAGAAATCCCACAGCTAACATCAACACAAATGAAGACAATCTCAAAACATTTCCACTAAAATCAGGAACAAAATAAAGCTGAATGTTCTATTCACACTTAACTCAATACAGTGCTTGAAGTCTTACCTAGAGCAATAAGACAACTGAAGGTCAAGACCATGCAAATATGAGAGGAAGAACTCAATGTATTTTTCCTTACAGATGGTATGATTTTATCCATATATAATCCCAAAAACTCCACAAGGAAATTTCAATGGTTAATAAATACTTTCCAACAGCTAATAAATACTTTCAGCAAAGTACCAGGATAGAAAACTAATACACAAAATTAGTAGCTTTTTTTTTATAGACAAATAAAAAGGCTGAGAAAGAAATCAGGAAAAGAATATCTTTCAGAATAGCCTCAAAATATATCTTTGGGAATAACTTTAACGAAGCAAATGAAAGACTTGTGTAATAAAATCTTTTAGGGCATTGAAGAAAGAAATTGAAGAATTTATCAGAACATGGAAAGATCTCCCATGTTCAAGGGTTAATATAGTAAAAATGACCAACCTACCAAAAGCAATCTACAGAGTCAGTGCAATCTCTATCAAAATTCAAAAACAATTCTTGACTGAACTTGAAAGAACAATTTTCAGTTTCATATGGAAGCACATACAGACCACACACACACACACACACATACACACACACACACAACTATATTTAAAACAATTGTAAAATACAAGAACTTCTGGAATATATATATATATATATATATATATATATATATATATATATCCTGATATCAAGTTGTACTACAGAGCAATATTAATAAAAACAGCATGCTATTTGCACAAAACAGACATTGTTCAAGCCAACATCCACAAAAAGAGAATAGATATTGTATCTGTCCTTTGGAGTCTGGGTTACCTCATTCAGAATGATTTTTCTCTAGTTCTATTCATTTCCATGTGAATTTCAATGGAACATAAATGAAGACCCAAACATAAATATACATTCCTATGGACACCTGATTTTTGACAATAAAGCAAAAAAACATATACCAGAAAAATAATAGCATCCTCAACAAATGGTGCTGGTCAAACTGGATGGCTACATATAGAAGAATATAGGTAGATTCGTGCACAAAACCCAACTCTAAATTGATCAAAGACTTCAACATAAGTTCAGAAACCCTGTATCTGATAAAAGAGAAAATGAGGAATACTCTTAAATTCACTAGCATGGAAAAAGGACTTTCTGAACACGACATAATAGCACAAGTGCTAATATTAACAGTTACTAAATAAACTGAAAGTCTTCTGTCTGGCAAAGGACACCATTGTCAGGACAAAGCAGCAGCCTATAGAATGAGAAAATTACGCATCCAATAGCGTTTTCATATGTAAAAAATATAAAGAGCCAAAAAGATGTCAAGAAAACAACAAACCCAATTTAAAAATGGAGTACAAAACTGAACAGAGATTTCTCAAAGTATGAAATACAAATGACCAATAAATACCTAAAGAGTGTTCAACATTCTAAGTTATCAGAGAAATGAAATGGAACATAATTTAAGATTTTATCTTATACCTGTCAGAATGGCCAAGATCAATATAGCAAATGATAGCTCATGCTGGCAAGCATATGGGGTATGGAAAGTACGCATCCAGTGATAGTGGGAGCGCAAACTTGGACATCTAGTATAGAAATCAGTATGACAGTTTCTCAGGAAACTGAAAACAGATCTACCTTGTGACCCACCTATATGACTCTTGGACATATGCTCAAAGGACTCTATATCTTACTACAGAGACACATGTTCACATCTGTTGCTCCTTTCTTCATAATAGCCAGAAACTGGAAGTAGCCTAGATGTCCACCATCAGATGAATGAATAATAAAAATGTTAGCCATGTATATAATGGAATCTTGTTCAGTTGTTTAAACATTTAAGTCATGAAATTCACATGGAAATGAATAGAACTAGAGAAAAATCATTCTGAATGAGGTAACCCAGACTCCAAAAGACAGATACAATATCTATTCTCTTTTTGTGGATGTTGGCTTTTAAACGCTCAACAGGCATGCTACTGTATGAATAACCACAGAGGTTAGGTGTGGAATAAGGAACTAGGTGGTTACAGAAGGCTATCCCAAGGAAGCATATACAGAACACATAAAGAAATGGGAATGAACGGAGACAGGAATGGGAAGATTAAACAAGGAGGGGGAAAGAATATGATATAAGACAGGGAATATGGTGAGGAATAGCTAACACTAAGAGTCATATGAGGGGTCATATGAAAACCTACTATAGTAGAAACTTCTTACAATATAAACACATTTGAAAGAAATCTAAATGGAGTCATCAAATAACAGGAGAGACAAAGTCTCAGTTAAATATCTTTGCCACCAACTGGCCCCATGTGGGGCCCCATGCAAACCCTCAAACAACTCAGACTATTTTGCCAAGGCTATTGATTGCTCTCTACACTCTGATGGAAAGGCTTAACTGGTGAAGGCAACATTGATATATCTCATTGAACACAAAGAAGTTGATCTGGTGCTCAACCAGAGACTTCAACTGGTGTTCATGGTATGGGAAGACAGCCTATACACTACCATAGAAGAAAGATAAACAGCAACTCTACTACAAACCCTTCAATCTACAATGGTGACCTTCATACATATATGTCGGTGCAAGAGTGGCACAAACATTGTGGGAGTAGTCAATCATTATCTGATTTGATTTAAGGCTCATTCCATGAGATGGAACCTGTGTCTGACACTGCCCAAGTGGCCAAGAATCAGAAACTAGATCAGTCATGGATCTTAGGAAACCAAATATTGTTCACTAAAACAAAAACAAAACAAAAAAAAAAAAACATTGCAATAAAATGACTCCTAAGAACATTATGCTGTACCCATAGATCAGTGTATCACTCAGCAACAGAGAAGCTTTCTTCTGAAGTAGAGGGAACTAATATAGAAACCCCCAACTGGACAACATAACAGAAAGTGAGAGACCTTGAAACACTTAGTCCAAGTGGGGTGTCTTCATCAAATTCCTCCTAGAAGGGAACTGTGCAGAAGAGAAGACAGAAATACAAAGATGATGAATGATACCAAGGAAAAAGTGTCTTCCAGGCACATATGAACTCACATAAACTGTGGCAGCAAGCATAGGGCTTGCACAGATCTAATCCAGAGGTACTGAAATGGGGAAGTAGACACAGCCTCCCATCTCCAACCAAGAAACTCTCTCCAATTAACAAGCACTTGCAAAGGAAAAATTAGTTCCTCCAAGAAATTCTCACTTATTATACAAACCACACTTAAGGGCAGGCACCATCTCCAGTAGTAGATGTCCAGTCCTAAAGGAACTCAAAAGAATTAAGATTTTTTGTCTCATTTTGCTTTGTTCGATCTGTTTTGCTTATTTTGTTTGTTCTATTTTTCTCATCTTTTGCTTGTATATTATGGTTTCTGATTTTGAGTTTGCATAGATTGTGTGTGTGTGTGTGTGTGTGTGTATGTGCAGTTCTCATGTTCTCTCTTAGTTTATTTTTTGTTTGGTTTGTTTCATCCTTGTTTCTTTGGGGCTTTTTTTTTAACTTGTTGGTTGTCTTAGGAAAGAAAAAAGAAAGGTATGGAACTAGAAGGGTAGGGAAGTAGGTAGAATCTTTGAGAAGCTGAGGAAGAGGAAATGTGATCAGAATACACTGTATAAAAATTACTTTATTTTCAATTTAAAAATTAAAAATAAATAATAAAGAAATAAATATGTATCTTTATATCCACAGATACGTGTTTCACCCATCACTCAACAAAGAAACTTCTATTTTCAACTCAAATAGACAAGTAACAAAAGCTACAGCCAATAAAAATGCAGAGAACAATTGATTTGTGATGCCTAGTCCCAATAGATCTGTCTACAGCACAATTTTTACACCTCAAGCTCAGGGAATGGAAAGAAAGAGAGAACAGCACACTTATAAGACCCAAAGGAAGACGATGTGTGCTTCTAGCATTGCATCTCCTAGAAAAATCAGGGAAGCTACCCCATGAAATCTCAACAACATGGTTGTCTAAATAAGATCTGAACAAGAACAATACCAACAGACATGCTAACTTGAAAGGAAAGGGGGAAATATCGTCGGCTTCAACCCTAGACAAAGAACTACAGCAACTAAGCAATGCTGGGAGAAGGAAGAAATTGTATTTCCAGGAAAAGTCCTCCAACTGATTTTCTAATACCAAGTGTCCAGCCTTAAAATTATATACATACAAGTTACATTATATGACTGAACAAATTGTATTTAGCTATTTAGGACAGAGATAACAAAAATATAAAAGAGGCCCGAAGCTAGAAATTTAAGAAAGAGCCAGAGGTGGGAGAATACACAGGAGAGTAGAGAGAGAAATAGGAAAGGAAAAAATTATGTAATTATACTTTAATTTCAAAAATAAAAAGAGATTAAAATGTGCTCAGCAATATAAAACATATAATTTTGGTCTAGCTACAAATTAAGAATAGTAAAGTTAGGCTGGTAAGATGACTTAGCTGTTAAGAGCACTGGTTGTTCTTCTAAAAGTACTGAGTTCAATTCTCAGCACCCACGTGGTGGCTCACAACCATCTATTAAAGGGATAAAAAGCCAGAAGAGGGCTTCTTGCATACAGGTGTACATTCAGACAGAGTAATCATACATAATTAATTACTTAATTTTAAAAAATAGAAAGGTTCATTATTAATTTAATAAATAGTATTTTAATGGAGTAATTGTGACGGTAAAACTTTAGAAAGATTAGTTTTGAATTCAAGACAGAACAAATAAACAACTCACTGATGCCACAAAAACTCAAAATTATAGTAAAGGTCCTAGACAAGAAAAGAAATATTATATATAACAGAAGTGAATTTATATTTATATAACATATTTTTATATATTTATATATTATATAACATATATATTACATGACATATAATATTTATATATTATATATAAATTATATATAACAGAATGAACAATATACAGAGCCGCTGTGAGAAAAACTATAAAGATTCAGCGAGAGACATGAAAGATTTGAGTATAATAAAAATATATTCATGGTCATGGAAGGAAAATTATTTAGTTAGTCTCAACAATCTCACATTAAGTGTCTATTGAAATAATTCTAATGTGTTTTGAGTTCTCGGTTAGCATGGACAAGGTCTTAAATTCAATCCCCAACACATTCACAATCACACACAAAGCCATAATCCAGTCAAATTCCAAAATATTTATCAAAATGCTAAAAGTCTTCTTCACAATGGAAGTGGACAACCAAGAATATAAATAACAATAATTTTACGAAGTAAAAGAAACTACTTTGCTCAGGGACAAAGTAGAAAGTGAATAAATACTCATTAAAAGTATGCAGAATTAGCTTACATAGACTCAGGTAACTCTGTGGAAAAAAAAAAAAAACAGATTGCCTAGAAACATACCTGTGCTTATACAAGACTGTGCCATATGATGGTATTGATATAAGTACACAAGGAAAAGATGGAATGTACAGTTAAAGAATGTGTGGATACAGACTATCTGGAGATTATATCTCCTTATATCATTTGTAAAAGTAAGTCACAGAAAAATTAAAGACTTAAAGAAGATTAAAAAACCTTTAGGCAAGAATATATTCATGACCTTGAACAGAGAAGAATTATTAGAATAGCACTAAAATCAGAAATCATAAGGGGAAATAACTGATAAATTATACTATGTCAAAATGTAAAACTTAAAGACCAGGCCAAGAATTGTAGAAAATATTTAAAATACACATGTACAATAACACATAAATATATCCAATATCCTTAAAAGCCAACATCAGAAGAAAAATAATTGAAATATATGAATATAGAATTCATATTGAAATAAACACTATAAGTATTTAACATCATTGTAATCAATGAGATACAAACTAAAACAATTCTTCTCCCACTAAATCCACATACAAAATATCCAGTTATTAGGATCATATAGGAAAACTGGAACCCTCAGAAGCTGTAAGGGAAAAGGACACATGGTTCATTTAATGAGTAGTGAGCAATTTTAATGCAGACTATCAAGATTACAGTAGCAAAGTACAGCTTGCTGGGATGAATTTTTAAATCATCTGTCTGTCAGTACTAAGTCAAGAATTTACAGGAGACCTCTACGTAAGAAGGATGCCCACTCTCTCTGTATTGATTCAATATAGTACTCAAAGTACTAGCTAGAACAATAAGACAACAAAAAGAGATCAAGGGGATACAAATTGGCAAAGAAGAAATAAAGGTATCACTATTTGCAGATGATATAATAGTATACATAAGCGACCCCAAAACTCTACCAGAGAACTTCTCCAGCTGATAAACAACTTCAGCAAAGTGGCCAGATATAAAATTAACTCAAATAAATCAGTAGGCTTCCTTTATGCAAATGATAAACAGGCTGAGAAAGAAATTAGGGAAACAACTCCCTTCACAATAGCCACAAATAATATAACATATCTTGAGGTAACACTAACCAAACAAGTGAAAAACCTGTATGACAATAACTTCAAGTCTCTCAATAAAGAAATGGAAGAAGATCTCAGAAAATGGAGATCTCCCGTGCACATAGATTGGCATAATTAACATAGTAAAATAGTCATCCTACCAAAGGCAATCTACAGATTCAATGCAATCCTCATCAAAATCCCAAAACAATTCTTCAAAGACATGGAAAGAGCAATTCTCAAATTCATCTGAAAGGGAAAAAAAAAAAAATAACCCAAAAAAAACAAAAAACAAAAAAACAAAAAAACAAAACAAAAGAATAGCAAAAACAATTACCAATAAAAGAATGGCTGTGGAAATCACCATCCCTGACCTCAAGCTTCACTACAGAGCAATAGAGATAAAAACTGCATGGTATTGGTACAGAGACAGACATGTTGATCAATGAAATAGAATTGTAGATCCAGAAATAAAACACACACTTACAGGCACTTGATCTTTGACAAAGAACCCAAACAAATACGATGGAATAAAATATAGCATCTTCAACAAATGGTGCTGATCTAACTGGCTGTCGATATGTAGAAAACTAAAAATAGACCCATATTTGTCACCTTCCACAAAGCTCAAGTCCAAGTGGATCAAGAGTCTCAACATAAAACCAGATACAATGAATCTATTAGAAGAGAAAGTGGGAAAGAGCCTTGAACTCATTGGCACTGGGGGAATTTTTTAAATCAGAAGTCCAATGGCTCATCCTCTAAGACCAAGAATTGATAAATGGGACCTCGTGGAACTAGAAAGCTTCTGGAAGGCAAAAGACATAGCCAATAAGACAAACCAGCAATCTGCAAGTTGGGAAAAAAATCTTCACTAACCCCACATCCAATAGCGGACTAACATCCAAAATATAAAGAACTCAAGAAGCTAACCACCAAAAAAACCAAACAACCCAAGTCAAAAAATGGGATATAGAACTAAACTGAGAATTCACAACAGAGGAATCTCGAATGGCTGAGAAACACCTAAAGAAATGTTCAAAGTCTGTAGTAATCAGAGAAATGCAAATCAAAACCAACACCTTGCACCAAGCAGAATGGCTAAGATCAAAACATCAGGCCACGGCACATGGAATACTCCTCCATTGCTGATGGGATTGCAAACTGGTACAACCACTCTGGAAATCAATCTGGAGTTTCCTCAGAAAATTGGAAGTAGATGTACCTAAAAACCCAGCAATGCCACTCTTGGGAATATACCCAAAAGATGCCCCACTATGCCACAGGGGCATGTGTTCCACTATGTTCATAGTGGCCTTGTTTGTGATAGCCAGAAGCTGGAAACAACTCAGATGTCCCAGGACAGAAGAATGGATACAGAAAATGTGGTTCATTTACACAATGGAATACTACTCAACTATTAAGAATGAGGACATCCTGACTTTTGCAGGCAAATGGATGGAACTAGAAAATATTATCCTGAGTGAGGTAACTCAGACCAAAAGGACATGCATGGTATGTACTCACTAATAAGTGGATATTAGCCAATAAAAAAGTACAGAATACCCAAGATACAGTCCACAGAAATCAAAAAGGTCAACAAGCAGAAGGACCCAAGTGAGGACACCTCAGTTCCACTTGGGAGGGAGAAGAAAGCAATCACAAGGCAGGTGGGAGGGAGGGACCAGGGAGGGAAAAGTGGATGGGGATCAAGGGAGGAGGGGAACCTGATCTGGTATTGGGTGAAGGGAAAGGACTGAAGCCCTGAGGGCCAGCAGAAAGAATGGAAACAGGCAACCTTGGAAGGTAGGAGGTTGAAGGGACCCTACAGAATGCAGCAGAGACCTAGGAGGTAAGAGACTCTCAAGACTCAAAGGGAGGGACCTTAGATGAAATGCTCAACAGTAGAGAGAGTGAACTTACAGAGCCCACCTCCAGCAGAAAGACAAGGCATCAAGTGAGGGAGGGGTTGTCATCCTATAGTCAAAATTCTGACCCATAATTGTTCCTGTCTGAAAGAATTTCAGGGATAGAAATGGAGAGGAGCCTGAGAAAAAAGTAGGTTCAGCAGCAGACCCAAAGTGGGATCCAGCTCAAAGAGAGGTCCCAAGGCCTGACAATGTGACTGAGGCTGTAGAACACTCACAAAAAGGGACCTATCCAAAAAACTCAACAAGCAGCTGAAGGAGTCAGATGCAGATATTTACACCCAAGCAATAACAGAAGCTGCTGACCCCTGTGGTTGAATAAGGGAAAAGCTGGAAGAAGCTGAGGAGGAGGGCAACCCTGTAAGAGGACAAACAGTCTCAATTAATCTAGACCCCTGAGATCTCTCAAACACTGGACCACCAACCAGGCAGCATACATCAGCTGATATGAGACTCCCAACACATATACAACAGAGGACTTCTGGGTCTGGGTTCAGTCAGAGAAGATGCACCTAACCCTCAAAAGACTGGAGGCCCCAGAAAGTTTACAGGTATGGTGGGGTGGGGGTGGGGATGGGGACATCCTCATGAAGACAGAGGGGTGGGGAGGAGATATGGGATGTGAAACAGTAGGAGGATGGACCGGGAGAGGAATAAAATTTGGAGTTTAAAATGAATGAATGAATGAATGAATGAATGAATGAATAAATAAATAAATAAATAAATAAATAAATAAATAAAATTTTAAAAAGAAGAAGTAAAGAGTGGGAGCCTGGTTCAGGAAAGCTGGGAGCTGCTCATCCAGCTGTGAAACAAGGCAGCAAACAAACAAAAGGATGACTAATGCCTGTATCACTGGGACACTGTTTTCTCACCTTTTCTGTCTCCAGCCTGAAATCTACTCAGGTTTCATCGTCCAAAATATTAGGCTTTCACCCCTTCCAAATTCAGAGAAGTCTCTGACTCATTGTCTATAGCACTTACCCCAGTCTGAGATTATTCTACTTCTTTTGTTTAATTGACTACTTGCTACTTTAAAAATGATGAGTATTTTTTTTTTTTTGAAAGATCAGAGGTTTATATTGGGAATTGAACCCTTGTCCTCTGGAAGAGCAAAAAATGCTCTTGACCATGGTGCCAAAGTCCAACCCAAGTGCATTCAGGAGCTAGACCTTTAGCAGATGTGCAACTTGGTCTTCATGTGGGTGTCCTAACAATTGTAGTGGAGAAGGTAGGAAAGGTGCTGTCTCTGACTCTGTTGCTTGTCATTGGATTCCCTTCCTCCAGCTGGACTGTCTGGTTGGGCCTCAGTGGGAAAGGATGTGCTTAGTCCTGTTATAATTGATGTCCCAGGGAGAGGTGGTTCCTCTTCTTCTTCTTCGAGAAGAAAATGAGGAGGTGATCGGGAAAGGATTTGTGAGGGTAGGACTGAGAGGAAAGGAGGGAGTGGACTGTGCTTGGGATATAAAATAAATAAATATATAAATTAATGAAAAAATTTAAAGCTATAAAAAGAAAAATAAAACAAATGAATGGATCTTATAAAAAATCAGACAAGGACTTTTAAAAATTGGATTTAAATGTGTATAACCATCTTGACCGTTTTAAGTCTATCTTACATACTCCTCTTTCTCTCTTTCCTCATAGGTGTCAGAAAGCCACTGTCTATCTTAACCAGGGTTCTCTACACTCAAAAATGACTAGCATATGATACCTGGTAAATATGGTGAAAAAATAAAATCTGAATTACTGAATTTATTAAAATTAGACTTGCTGTGTCTTTTTCCAGATCAGTAAACCATTCATATAGATTAAAGCATAGAGTTAACAATTTTAAACTGACAAATATCTAAAGAAAATTTAAATTAAAATAAATGGTAAAAAAAAGGAGAAATTTTCTTTCTTCTTTCTTCTTCCTTCCCTTTTCATCTTTCTTTCTGCTCATTCCCTTCCTTCCCTTTCTTTCTTTATGTATTTGTGTATTTCATTATGCTTATTTATTTGATTTGTTCTTTCATGTTCTCTTTCTTGTAGGATTGAACATAGGGTCTTTGCATGCTGGGCAAGTGTTCCTCCATTATTTACATTTTTATACCTCCCTATCAGCTTATAGCAGAGTCCCTGATATTTGTATATATATTCTCTTGTCACAAAATAGAAAGTTTTAACCATTTGTACATTGTCCTTGACTTAAATTTCAGTAAAACTTGACTATTTTACCATATGCAAACTAACCTTAGAAACTATACTTTTCTTCTCTCAGTTAAACAAAAAACATACTTAATCCTTATTTCATAAAGACTAGAGATGTTAATATCTGCTCCCTTTTTTTCATAGAAGTGGGAAAACTAACTTTTAGAAATAAATCTGAGAATATGACCCTCCTGATTTCAAGTACTATTAAAAAGCTAAAAGGGTTGCTTGGGTCTGAAATCTTTGTTTGTTTGTTTGTTTGTTTGCTTGCTTGCTTGCTTGCTTGTTTTTAGCCCCTAATGCCTACAAGTGATAGATTATTAAATCTATTAAACAGATCATTCTTAATTTTCAGTATGATAGTTAGGGGAACTGAACAACAGAGTATAGTCAGCACCAGATCAATTATTCTCCCTGGATATTTTAAAATTCTATTTGGTTCATAAATTAGTTTAAATTGTAGCCTTATGTGGGGTTGTTAGCTCGCACATGTGGGCAGGCATGGATCCTGTTGGGATGATGTGGTTCCAGCAGACCTGCCGCCCAAGTCAGCTAGAACCGTGACTCTGGGCAACAGAAGCATGGGATTTTGACTGAGTTCACTCCACAGTGCCGGACAATGCTACACAGCTCCACCTGGGTGTGGGGAGATCTCACTCAGTCTGAGGTTCTGTGGGGGCAGGACTTTTGAGTGGGGACCCCGAGACAAAAAGGTGTGAGATCAACTGGTCTCAGACTCCTGGGCAACCAGATGCTGTTGGTAGCCATAGAAGAGTGGAGACTGGGGATGTACAGGCTGAACCAGCCCACAGCCGAGAGGAATGAGAGAAAGAGAAACCCTAACAGTGCCCTGTGGGTAGAGACTCTGTTACTGGGACTTGCTTCTTAGTTGGGTCAGCTAGGTTGGTTGAATTGGTGGCCTCCATGGTGGGAAGGTAGAGAGGTCCTCAGGTAGGAGATTAGACGATGGCTCATTAGTTAAAGGCCTTCTCCACAGTTCCCCATGGTGGGGCCACAAAGACAAAAGGAAGTCCATGATTTTACAAGGTTTATTGTCATGGCAGAAAGTAGATGAATCTGGCTGCACCCCCACAAAACTCAGACCTGAGTTAAATAGGGAAGGAGGAGGGAGAGGGTCTGGTAAAGAATATTTAATTGGCTATGCCCTCAGGCCTTCAGGTATCTCATTAGTATGTAGATCTCTCCAGGCCCTGAGGCCTATAGTCACACCCTCTACCTGTGGAGGGGCTGGTAGGGTTGTTGCCCTACATGACTGAAAGGTGAAATGGAGGTGTCAGGAGCCTGGGGTCTAGGAGTGAGCCTGAACACTTGCCATTGTCCCATTAGGGTCTGAGTTTTGAGGACTGTGCTCAACCAGGAACCAAGCTATCCTTTCATGGACCCACAGCCTTATACATTTGTAAACTTGGAGGGAATGTAGTTTTTCACTCTCCATCCCATGCTTAAGTGCCAATCCCTAATCTTACCTCCATCTGAATAGCAAATCACCTGATATGCCCTCACCTTCCTCTCTGCCCCTATTCAAAAAGAAGTAAACAGATCTTCTCCTACAGCCTTCCTTCCTAACCTCAGGCCTCTGTCTCAACTGCCATCTCTCAAGGCATTCTCTTCCTGGAAACCCACTAACCATACTAGCAAAGGATCCTCTTGGCAGATCCAGATTTCCTCCATCCTATAGCTCGTCCTAGTGGTCTATGTAGCCCACCATCATTCCTAAATGTCAGCTCCTAGTACCTAAAAACACATTCTGCCTTGGATTCCCTGTGGTCACATCTGGAAGTGACTCAGTATTCCCTACATGTAACCCATAAGCATGAGAAGTTCCAAAGATTCAGAGAGGAAAGCAGAAACCAAGAAATGGAAAACCCACCAAACAATGAGTCCAGATATTATGACCAAGAATTACAATCATCCCACCAACAAAAAGAGAAATTCAATAGCAGCCAGGACAATATGCCTCCACTAGAGCTCAACAACCCTACGACAGAAAGTCATGAGACATGTAATGTCCCTGAACCACAAGACTAGGACTACAAAGTAAGTATTATGAATATGTTCAGAAACTTAAAGAAAATATGATAAATATATTAATGAAATCTATGAAACACAAACACTGGAGTGAAATGAAGAAAACCATTCATGATGGGAAAGTGGAAATAGAATCAATAAAGAAAACCCAAACTCAGGGGAAATTGGAAATGAAAATTTACAAACTCAAATAGAAATCTCAGAAGCAAGCCTCACCAACAGAATACAAGAGATGGAAGAGAGAATCTTAGGCATTAAAGACAAGATAAAGAAATGGATCCCTCAATTTAAAAAAAAGTTAAGATTTTTAAAAAGTCAGGTACAAAACAACTAGGAAATCTGGGACACTGTAAAAAGACCAAAATTAAATATACCAGAAATAAATGAAGGAAAAGAAACCCAAGACAAAAGATACAGAAAATACTTTCAACAAAATCATAGATGAAAGTTTTTGTAACCTAAAGAAGGAAGTATGGTTACAGAATGCCACATAGACTGGAGAAAACAAGAAATTTCCCACGATACATAATAATCAAAAAATAAATAGGGCCCTCGCTTGGTCCTTTTGGCTGGGGCAGACACCTAACTGGTCTGCTCCTGTGAAGACACCACATCCTGAGACATCCTAAAGGAGCCACTGCACTCAGAGCAATGGTTAAGAACACTCTCCCACTACCTTACACCCCAGAGCTACAACTGGAAGCAGGGGGTGCTCAGGAACCAACAGGCACCCAAACCCCACCCCTGCAGAATACCACTCGCCTTCCGCCTCTTGCTTGGTTCTTGTGGCTGGGGCAGACACCTAGCTGGTCTGCTCCCGTGAAGACACCATATCCCGCGACATCTTAAAGGAGACACTACACTCAGAGCAGTGGACACCTAGCTTGTCTGCTATTGTGGAGACACCATATCCCAAGACATCCTAGAGGAGCCACTGCACTCAGAGTAGCTGGAGATCAGGATCACTAGATTACAGAGACATCTGGACCCTGAGGAGTTCTGACATAACCAAGATAACTGGAAAGACAGGCTCCAGTCAGAAACAGTGAGTGCAGGTAGCACTAGAGTTAACCAGATGGCAAAAGGCAAGCACAAGAATATAAGCAACAGAATCCAAAGTTACTTGACATCATCCGAACCCAGTTCTCCCACCATAGCAAGCCCTGGACACCCCATCACACCAGAAAAGCAGGATTCAGAATTAAAATCACTTCTCATGATGATGATAGAGGACTTTAAGAAGGACATAAATAACTCCCTTAAAGAAATACAAGAGAACACAGGTAAACAGGTAGAAGCCCTTAAAGAGGAAACACAAAAAGCCCTTAAAGAATTGGAAGAAAACACAACCAAACAGGTGAAGGAATTAAACAAAACCATCCAGGGTCTAAAAATGGAAGTAGAAACAATAAAGAAATCTCAAAGGGAGACTACCCTGGAGATAAAAAACCTTGGAAAGAGATCAGGAGGCATAGACACAAGCATCACCAACAGAATACAAGAGATAGAAGAGAGAATCTCATGTGCAGAAGATACCATGGAAAACAATGACACAACTGTCAAAGAAAATACAAAAGGCGAAAAGCTCCTAACCCCAAACATCCAGAAAATCCAGGACACAATGAGAATGCCAAACCTAAAGATAATAGGTATAGATGAGGGTGAAGATTCACAACTTAAAGGACCAGTAAATATCTTTAACAAAATTATAGAGAAAAACTTCCCTAACCTAAAGAAAGAGATGTCCATGAATATACAAGAAGCCTGTAGAACTCCAAATAGTCTAGACCAGAAAAGAAATACCTCCCATCACATAATAATCAAAACATCAAATGTACAAAAAAAGAAAAAATACTAAAAGCGGTAAGGGAAAAGGTAAAGTAACCTATAAAGACAGACCTATAAGAATTACACAAGACTTCTCACCAGAGACTATAAAAGCAGGAAGATCCTGGACTGATACCATAAAGACCCTAAGAGAACAAAAACTCCACCACAGACTACTATACCCAGCAAAACTCTCAATCACTATTGATGGAGAAATCAACATATTCCATGACAAAACCAAATTTACACAATATCTTCACACAAATTTAGCACTTCAGAGAATAATTGATGGAAAACTCCAACACAAGGAGGGAAACTACAACCTAGAAAAAGCAAGAAAGTAGTCTTCCAATAACCCCAAAAGAAGATAGCTACACAAACATAATTCCACCCCTAATAACAAGAAGCAACAATCATTTTTTCTTAATATCTCTTAATATCAATTGACTCAATTCTCCAATGAAAAGACACAGACTATCAGACCGGATACATAAACAGGGCCCAACATTTTGCTGCATACAGGAAACACACCTCAGTGAAAAAGACAGACACTGCCTCAGAGTAAAAGGATGGAAAACAATCTTCCAAGCAAAATGGTCCCAAAAAACAAGCTGGAGTAGCAATTCTAATATCAAATAAAATCAACTTTCAACCAAAAGTAATCAAAAAATAAGGAAGGACACTTCATACTCATCAAGAAAAAAATTTACTAAGATGAACTCTCAATTCTGAACATCTATGTCCCAAATGCAAGGGCACTCACATACATAAAAGAAACTTTACTAAAGCTCAAAGCATACACTTCATGTCACACAATAATAGTGGGGGATTTCAACCCCCAACTCTCAGCAATGGAAAGATGATGGAAACAAACTAAACAGAAAAACAATGAAACTAACAGAAGTTATGAACCAAATTAACTGATATCTATAGAACATTTCATCCTAAAACAAAAGAATATACCTTCTTCTTAAGCACCTCATGGTACCTTCTCCAAAATAGACCATATAATTGGTCACAAAACAGGCCTCAATAGATAAAAAAGATTGAAATAATCCCTTGTACCCTATCAGATCACCATGGACTAAGGCTTGTTTTAATAATGACAAAAACAATGGAAAGCCCACATACACGTGGAAACTGAACAATGCTCTACTCAAGGATGACCTGATCAAGAAAGAAATAAAGAAAGAAATGAAAGACTTTTTAGAATTTAATGAAAATGAGGACACATCATACCAAAACTTGTGGGACTCCATGAAAGCAGTACTAAGAGGAAAACTCATTACTCTATGTGCCTACAAAAAGAAACTGGAGAGAGCATACAGTAACAATTTGACAGCATACCTGAAATCTTTAGAACAAGAAGAAGCAAATACACCAAAGAGGAGTCGACAGCAGAAAATAATCAAACTCAGGGCTGAAATCAACTAAGTAGAAACAGAAAGAACTATACAAAATATCAACAAAACCAGGAGCTGGTTCTTTGAGAAAATCAACATGATAGATAAATCCTTAGCCAGACTAACCAAAGGGCACAGAGACAGTATCCAAATTAATAAAATCAGAACTTAAAAGGGAGACATAACATCAGAAACTGAGGAAATTTTTAAAAATCATCAGATCCTACTATAAAGGCCTATACTCAACAAAATTGGAAAATCTGGATGAAATGGACAATTTTCTAGACAGATACCAGCTACCAAAATTGAATCAGGAGCAGATAAACCATCTAAAAAGTCCCATAATCCCTAAAGAAATAGAGGCAGTCATTAAAAGTCTCCACACCAAAAAGAGTCCGGGACCAGATGGTTTTGGTGCAGAATTCTATCAGACCTTTAAGGAAGACCTAATAGAAATTCTCTTCAAACTATTCCACAAAATAGAAACAAAAGGAACAATACCCAATTCATTCTATGAAGCTACAATCGCGCTCATACCTAAACCTCACAAAGACCCAAAAAAGAAAGAGAACTTCAGGCCAATCTCTCTTATGAATATTGATGCAAAAAATACTCAATAAAATTCTTGCAAACTGAATCCAAGAACACATCAAAACAATCATCCATCATGATCCCAGAAATGCAGGGATTGTTCAATGTTCAGAAATCCATCAATGTAATCCACTATATAGACAAACTCAAAGAAAAAAACCACATGATTATCTCATTAGATGCTGAGAAAGCATTTGACAAAATTCAACATTCCTTCATGTTAAAAGTCTTGGAAAGATCAGGAATTCAAGGTCCATACCTAAACATAGTAAAAGCAATATACAGCAAGCCAGTAGCCAACATCAAACTTAAAAGGAGAGAAACTTGAAGCAATTCTACTAAGATCAGGGAGTAGACAAGGCTTCCCACTCTCACCCTACCTATTCAATATATTACTGGAAGTCCAAGCCAGAGCAATTAGACAACAAAAAGAAGTCGAAAAGATACAAATAGGAAAGAAAGAAGTCAAAATTTCACTATTTGCAAATGATATGATAGTATACTTAAGTTTCCCTAAAACTTCCACCAGAGAACTCCTAAACCTGAAAAACAACTTCAGCAAACTGACTGGATATAAAAATCAACTCAAACAAATCAGTAGCCTTCCTCTACTCAAAGGATAAACAGGCTGAGAAAGAAATTAGGGAAATGACACCATTCACAATAGTCACAAATAATATAAAATATTTTGGAGTGAATCTAACCAAGCAAGTGAAAGATCTGTATGATAAGAAATTCAAGTCTCTGAAGAAAGAAATCAAAGAAGATCTCAGAAGATGAAAAGATCCCCCATGCTTGTGGATTGGCAGGATTAATTTAGTAAAAATGGCTATCTTGCCAAAAGCGATCTACAGATTCAATGCAATCCCCATCAAAATTCTAAATCAATTCTTCATAGAGATAGAAAGAGCAATTTGCAAATTCATTTGGAATAACAAAAAAATCAGGATAGTGAGAATTATTCTGAACAATAAAAAAACTTCTGGGGGAATCACCATCCCTGACCTCAAACTGTACTACAGAGCAATAGTGATAAAAAAAAAAAAAAAAAAAAAAAAAAAGCATAGTATTGGTACAGAGACAGTCAAGAAGATCAATGGAATAGAATTGAAGATCCAGAAATGAACAGACACACCTATGGTCACTTGATCTTTGACAAAGGAACTAAAACCATCCAGTGAAAAAATGACAGCATTTTCAACAAATGGTACTGGTTCAACTGGAGGTCAGCATGGAGAAGAATGCAAATCAATCCATTCATATCCCCTTGTACAAAGCTCAAGTCCAAGTGAATAAAGGATCTTTACATAAAACCAGATACACTGAACCTAATAGAAGAGAAGGTGGGGAAGACCCTTGAGTATCTAGGCACAGGAGGAAAGTTCCTGAAGAAAACACCAATGGCTTATGTTCTAAGATCAAGAATTGACAAATGGGACCTAGTAAAATTGCAAAGCTTCTGTAAGGCAAAGGACACTGTCAATAGGACAAAATGGCAACTAACAGATTGGGAAAAGATCATTACCAATCCTACATCCGATAGAGGGCTAATATCTAATATATACAAAGAAATCAAGAAATTAGACTCCAGACAACCAAATAACCCTATTAGAAAATGGGGAGCAGAGCTAAACAAGGAATTCTCATCTGAGGAAACTAAAATAGTCAAGAAGCACCTTAAGAAATGCTCAACATCCTTAGTCATCAGGGAAATGCAAATCAAAACAACCCTGAGATACCACCTCAAACCAGTCAGAATGGCTAAGATCAAAAACTCAGGTGATAGCAGATGCTGTCGAGGATGCAGAGAAAGAACACTCCTCCATTTTTGGTGGGATTGCAAGCTGGTACAACCACTCTGGAAATCAGTCTGGTGGTTCCTCAGAAAATTGGACAGATTACCTGAGGACCCAGCTATACCACTCCTGGGCAGATACCCAGAAGATGCTCCTATATATAACAAGGACTTATGCTCCACTATGTTTATAGCAGCCTTATGTATAATAACCAGAAGCTAGAAAGAACCCAGATGTCCTTTAAGAGAGGAATGGATAAAAAAAAAATGTGGTACATTTACACAATGGAGTATTACTCAGCTATTAAAAATAATGAATCCGAGAAATCCTTAGGTAAGATATATATCTTATATATCTTATTATATATATTATTATGATATTATATAGAAAATATCATCCTGAGTGAGGTAACCCAATCACAAAAGAACACACATGGTATGCACTCACTGATAATTGGCTATTAGCCCAAAAATTTGAAATAGCCAAGTTACAACTCACAGACCCATGAAGCTCATGAAGAAGGAAGACCAAGTGTGGGTGCCTCTCTCCTACTTAGAAGGAGTAACAAAATACTCAAGGGAGCAAATATGGAGAAAAAGTGTGGGACAGAAACTGAAGGAGGAGCCATCTGGAGACCATTCCACCTGGGTATCCATCCCATGTGCAGTCACCAAATGTAGATGCTGATGTGGATGTCAGGAAGTGCATGCTGACAAGAGCCTGATATAACTGTCTCCTTAAAGGTCTGGCAGAATCTGACATACCCAGAGGCAGATGCTCACAGCTAACCATTGATCTGATCAAGGGTTCCCAATGGAGGAGTTAGAGAGAAGACTAAAGGAGCTCAAAGGGTATGTGGCCCCATGAGGAGAGCAACAATACCAACCAACCAAAGCTCCCCAGGGTCTAAATCACCAACCTGGTAGCACATAGGGAGGGACCCATGACTCCAGCTATATATGTAGGGGAGGATGGCCTTGTCGGGCATAGGTGGGCGAGGAGATCCTTGGTCCCATGAAGGCTGGACACTGAGTGGGGGAGAATTTGAGGTGGGGAGGTGGGAGTGAAGGGGTAGCTAGGGACACATCCTCATAGAAGCAGGAGGAGGGTGTATGAAATAGGGGTTTCCTGGGTGGGGGGAATGGGGTAAGGGGATAAAATCTGAGATGTAAATATAATATCCAATAAAAAAAGGAAAAAGTGAAAAAAGAAAAAAATAAATAGGGCAAGAGAGGTGGCTCAGCAGTTAAGAGGACTGACAACTGTTCCAGAGGTCCTGAGTTCAATTCCCAACAGCCATATGGTAACTCACAAACATCTATAATGGGATCCAATGCCCTTTTCTGGTGTGTCTGAAGACAGCTAAAATAAATAAATAAATAAATAAATAAATAAATAAATAAATAAATAAATAAATGCGTAGAACAAGAAAGTAATATTAAAAGTTTCAAGGAAGAAAAAAAGTAACATATGAAGGCAGACTTAATAGAATGACACATTTGAATGGAGGCTCTAAAGGCTAGAAGGGGCTGGGAGAATTTTCTACAAACTCTAAGAGACCATAGATGCCACCCAGACTACTATAACCAGTCGAACTTTTCTATCACAATAGATAAAGATATTTACAACAAAATTGAAGCAGTATCTATCTTAAAATCCTGTTCTACAGAAGGAGAATAATGGAACACTTCAACCTGAAGAGCTTAACCACATCTAAGAAAACACAAGGAATAAATAATATCAGACCAGCAAATAAAAGAGGGAGGTACCCATAGTATGACAACTAAATATCAGAAACCAACAAACATTATTCATTGATAACTCTCAACATCAGTGGTCTCAATTCACCATTAAAAAGAGTAACAAGCTGGAAAGAAAAACAAGATCTATACATCTGCTACAGTCAAGAAATAATTTAACATCAAGAAGAGACATCATCTCAGGAGAAAAGGATGAAAAAAAGATGTTCTAAGCAACAGACCTAAGAAACAAGCCAGTAGAGCCATTTTAATATATGACAAAATAGACTTCAAGCCCAAAGTTATCAGGAGAGAAAAGAAAGGATATTACATACTGATCAAACAAAAAAAAAATCCACCGAGGATATCACAATTCTCAACTTCTGTGCATCAAACACAAGGGTACCCACATTCATAAAAACAACAAGACTACACCTAAACCACATACTGACCCTCACACAAAGTAATAGTGAATGACTTTAATACCCAACACTCACCAATACATAAGTCCTTTACACAGAAACTAAACAGAGAAATGCTGGGTCTAAATGATGTCATAACCCCAAAGGATCTAGCAGATACTTACAGAATATTTCATCCAAACACAAAAGAATGTATCTTCTTTTCAGCAGCTTGTATCCTACTGCTGACCACATACTTGGACACAAAGTAAGTCTGAACAGATACAAAAGAATTAAAGCAATACCCTGCATCCTATCTGACCACCATGACTTAAGGCTGGATAAAGAAAGCTTACACGCTCATGGAAACCAAACAACTCACTACTGAGTGAAAAATGAGTCAAGCCAGAAATAAATACATCAATTCAAAACTCTTTAGAATGAAATAAATAGAAAACACAACAGATCCAAAATTATGGGACACAATGAAGGTAGTTTCAAAAGGCAGATTGATAGCACTAAGTACTTGCATTTAAAAAAAAAACAGGAGATATTTCATATTAGTAACTTAACTGCATACTTGTGTGAAAACAATAAAAGAGAAATGACAACAGCAAGAACAGTAAAATGAATCAATAAATCAGAGTTGGCTTTTAAGAAAACCAATAAGGTTGGTTAATGCTTAACAAAATTAACTAAAAGGTGTTGGGAGATGACCCAAATTAACAAAATCAGAAACAGAAAGGGGGACATAACAACAGATACCAAAGAAATCCAAGGAATCATAAGAACATTCTTTTAAATTGCTATGCTCTATCAAACTGGAAACTCTAAAAGAAATGGATAATTGCCTTGACATGTATACCAAACAAAGTTAAATTAAGAACAGAAAAGAAATTTGAACAGAATTATTACCCCTGGTGAAATAAAAGCACTCATTAAAAGCTTCCCATCTACAAAAAGTCCAAGGTCAGATGGCTTTAGCACAAAATTCTACCAGACTCTCAAAGAAGCCAGGAAGGAGAACATTTGAAATGTAAATGAATAAAATAACCAATAAAAAATTAAAAATAATCATAATGTAAATATCTGATATGTAGTATGGTCTTGGCAACCCCTGTGTAAAGATTGTTTGGCCCCAGAGCATTCCTGACTCAGAAATTAAGAACCACTGACCTAAATGAAGAAAAACTCAAAGCATTTTGATTAAAATCAAGAACAAGACACAGTTATCCACTCTCTCCATACCTATCCAATAAAGTACTTGAAGTCTTATGTAGAGAGACTGCATTGTGTATTGTATGGATGCATCACCTATGGCTCAGGCAGGAAATAGAAGGTGGGACATCTGGGAGGCAGAAAGAATTCTGGGAGAGAGTCAAGGAAGAGATTTGCCCAAGAAGATGGAAGGAGATGGATGGGTGGTACCTGAGAATGGGTAACTAGCCACATGGCAGAATCTAGATTAAAATAAATGGGATATTTTAAGTTAGATCCATGGCTCCTGCTACATATACTGTATGAAAAGAATATATTTTCAATTTTTAAAAAAGTCCAACAAATGTTTGTTATTCCCTAAAACACTGCTTAAACATTTTTGTGTCTAAAACTTTTAAAAACACTATTCTATTAGTTCTTTGAGATTGCATACAATGTATTTTGATTATTCTACTATTCCTTCTTCCTCAACTCCTCCCCATACAATCTGTGGTTTCAGGCATGAGATCTTGCCACATGAGCCCCTTGAGTAAAGCAACATCTGCATTTATCTAATTCAAGAGACTCTGGGGATGCTTAAATATTTAATTCAACCAGCATAACTGCTTATCGAGTCTTGCATATACCTTAGCACTGCTTGCCTCTACTTCCTGACCCCTGTACATTCACAATGCCACAGAAGGGGAATGCTTCACAAAGGAGAAAGATAAAGGGCTGGTGATGTAGCTCAGTGGTAGAGTTTGCCCAGAATGCACCACAAGAAAACCAAAATGGAGAATGGTAAGTATTATCAAGAACAAGGGTCACTTTCTCTTGGAATAGCTGGCTAACCCCAGGCAGGCACAGATTGATCATACATATGATCATACATATAGGCCAAACCAGAGGACATGTGAAATTAAAAAGGAAATGTCATAGACTGGATTTCAAGAACATGTATAAGCCAGAACTATCCAAACATATCCAATTTGTACTATGTGGTCTCTCCCAGTGGGGTTTTCATGATGTTACTGAAAATAATGGCAATAATAACACACTTACAGAAAAATATGTCCAGCATATTTCTGCATTTGGCATTTTTTATGAATCCCACAACAGTGAAGTTATTACTTGTATTCATCTTATTTCATATTCCTTACATTTAGCCCTGGTTAATAAAAGTTTTCTGCCTGATGTAACAAAATGCCCTCTTCTGTCATAACCTGAAGGGACTATCTCTGTCAGTTCTCTTCTAGTGACTGCTTTGTTGGTGGCTTTCAATTGCTTTTGCAACTTGTAAATGTAATATCTGAGAACATGATATATGAGACAAGCTTTTCAGTTTTCAAAAATTCTATTTCTAAAAATCAATCTATGGGCACCACTTTCTTTGTCTGTTTTGCAACAGTCCCACACAGTGGAGATAAGGGGGCTCACAAGAAACTAAGAATTGCTTTGAACTGGCATTTGCACATGACAAGGAACTGCTAACATTAGGGTAAAGAAATTGAATTCTTCATTGAGCCATCTTGCTGTTTCACAAGAAAACCAGTACACATGCAACATTCACTTTTGTTCAGTTTTCTGCAGGTAGCCATTGCTGGTTAAAATAAATGTATTATGTAAGTAGAGTATGGTGATACACATCTTTAATCCTAGCACTTAGGAGGCAGAGAAAGGTAGATTCCTGTTGAGTTTGATCTACATAGTGAGTTCCAAGATAGCCAGAATTACATTGAAAGACCCTGTCTCAGAAGGCCAAATGAATTAAAATTGAAATGAATGTATGTTGTAATCAGCCCTTAATAATTCTGCATCACTAGGTCTGTCAGATGAGCCTGGGCCAGAAGGCTGAAAACCAGATGCTTCAACGTTTTGTAGTATAGGGACTGTCCAGGTGTTCAGCAGTCTCTATAAATTGGCTAAGTTTTAGAAGCTATGTCTTGTGCTTCCCATAATTTCAGTTAACTCAGTCATTCTGGATTTCTGACAGGGTTGAAGACTTATAGTCTCATAGCCAATCCTGGCTATTTATTTTGAGAGAAAAGATTTGAGAGGATGGTTTTCAGCTGACATTTATTCTAAAGCCAAGAATAAAAGCCAGGTTCAGAACTAAGTCTTTTAATTAGGAGGGATGACAGAGGTTCTGGTTAGTCAACAAAATGATGGACTGGGTATTAGATCTATCTTGTACCTTACAGACACAAATTGGTATAGTTATACTCTAATTGTATTTTAAGAGAACAGTTTTATTTTAACAGGAAGGGTGATATGTAGGAGGATCTAAGGTGGGAGGAGTAAGGAGAGAAAGAAAAGGAGTAAGGACAGGAGGAGGAGTGTTGGGCCTTGGACGAGGTAACTCCATTTAACCTGTTACCTTCAGTCACATAGGACAGGTAGAGGGTGTGATTAACAAGTCTCCACCTCCAGAGATTTAAATATTAATGAATTATCAAAAGGCCAGGGGCGTAGCTAATTAAGTTATTCCCTCCCCTTTCTCCCTTCCCTATAAGACTGGTCTCCCCTGGCTTTTGGGGGGGGAAGCACGTACCAGTTGCGTCCATTCACCATGCCATGGACAATAAAAGCTTTGGAAAACCGGACTCCACGTGTCCATGGTCTCTCCACCTGATTCCCAGCTTTTGGAACCCTGGAACCTTACCGATGCAGCCACCGGCCCGCCCACCGACAGCTGTGTGAATGTGGGATCCTCCGCTGGCAGCTCGGGAAGCCCTGATGCCGGACCGCCCTGAGACTCTGCCGCCAGACTTCCTCCCCCCGCCCTCGAGATTTCTTCCCCACAGAGGAGACGGAGAGGAGGAGCTGGGGGGGAGGGACATGGAGGCAGATGTTTGCATGTCTCCACCAGTCAAAGATAGTTGATATAGCTAGGTTGAGTATTGGGTTACACTTCTGATTGTATGGGCATCTTGTTATTGAGCATTACCAAACTTATAAAGCCTTTGATTAACATTTTAAAAAATTGTATAAAAGCAAAAAGGAGAAGAGGGGATGGGATAGGGGTTTTCTAGGGAGGGGAAATGGGGAAAGGGGATGGCATCTGAAATGTAAATAAAATATCCAATAAAAAATTTTTAAAAACAATTAGAATAAACAAAAAAAGAAATAAAAGAATAATATGGGAGCATAATGATTGTTTAATATGTTAAGTATTTGTACATATCTATATAAGTGTGTGTGTGTGTGTGTGTGTGTGTGTGTGTGTGTGTGTATGTGTATAGTCATTCCAAGTCTTAAGCTTGGACAGTAAGGTCATGAAAACTCTGCTCAGCTGAGAATTTCCAACTCTACCATATTCTGTCACCTTACTACTTCCTGTCCTATAAAATTCAACTTTAATAATACTGTTGTTCTATAATTTAATAAACTAGAGCACCAAGGCAATCATTCAGGCAGAAATTCAGACCAAGGACATGCTTCAAATTCAGCTACTACGCACAAAGAAAAGCTACATTCATTTATTTCTCTTTACTTTCTGAAATTTCAAAAAAGATTTGTTGACACCACTTGTTCCGCTTTAGCTCAGGAAAGACTTTTGTCAGGTCATCTGCCTCAAATGGGAAGCTGTGTGAAATCTCAGTGACAAACCTTAGGCTTTATATTGTGGAACCTATCATTGTTCCTGGCTTTGTGGCTTTGCATAGCTCTGGAAAAGGAGTTATGGAAAGTTTTGAGCCAGCATATGGGTGCTGGATATTGAATCCAAGTCATCCTTAAGAACAAGTGTTCTTAATCTCTGAGCCTTCTCAGAGGGATCCCTAGGAATCCTCCTTTAGTGGATGGAGCATGTGTTTCAAAGATAGAAGCCCATCCTCTCCTTTTGCTTCCTGGCCATAAGATGGGTGGTTTCACACTATTACACCTTTCTGCTATGAAAGCCCAAAGCAATGGAGCTAACCATAAAAGCCCAAAGCAATGGAGCTAACCAGCCATAGACTAAAACCTCCAAACCTCCAAGTTCAAATTAAACCATTTTCTTTACAAGGTGATTGTCTCTTCAGAAGTTACAGTCATGAAAAAGACCCTTAATCCATTTGAAAAAGTCATGGGAACTCCAGACTATCTCTGAAAGAGAAGCACAGACTGATCTAGTCAAAACATTTCAAAACGTTTTACATCACTCATAGATATCTAGGTCCATGTACTAATTCTTGTTTAAACTGGCTAGGGCTGCAGCTCAATGAAAAGATGCATGACCAGCACGTGTGGCATCCTAAAGTCAATCCCCAGTACTGAGAAAAATATCTGGTCAGATACAACCTAATATGAAATTAAGGGACTGGGATGAGTTTATTAATTCAGAAATCAGGGAAGCTAGAGAGTATATAAGTGGCACCTCTAAACCAGGGGACTCATTAAAGGGTAAAAAAAATATATAAAAATTTGAATCTATCAACTTTATGTCAAAAGACAGTTTTTTTAAAAATTGCATATTTTATTTATTTGAATTTCAAATGTTATCACCTTTCCTCTTTTCCCCTCTGCAAACCCCCTGTCCCATCCCCCCTCACCCTGCTTTTATGAGGGTGCTCCACCACCCACTCACCTGCTCCCATCTCACTGTCCTAGCATTCCTCTACATTGGGGCATCAAGCCTTCACCAGACCAAGGGCCTCCCCTCCCATTGATGACAGATAAGGCCGCTTCAGCTCCTTCACTCCTTCTCCTAACTCCTCCACTGGGGTTATTGTGTTCAGTTTGTGGTTGGCTGTGAGCATCTGCATCTGTATTGGTCAGGATCTGGCAGGTCCTGTCAGGAGACAGCTATATCAGACTCCTATCAACAAGTACTTCTTGGCATCAGCAATAGTGTCTGGGTTTGGTGTCTGCATGTGGGATGGATCTCCAGGTGGGGCAGTCTCTAGACAGCCTTTCCTTCAGTCTCTGCTTCACTCTTTGTCCTTGTCTTTCTTTTAGACAGGAGAAATTTTGGGTTAAAATTTTGGAGATCAGTGGGTGGAGGCATCTCTCAACCTCCAGATATGGTCTCAACAGGTTCTCCCTTCCCTTTGTGGGGTATTTCAGCTAATATCATCACCATGAGCTCTTGCTTTCCTGGCATCTGGGACTTTCTGATTGCTACCCCCAGTCCCCCATTCCCCATTGCTACACACCTCTTGTTCAATTCCTGACTGTCTGTATATCTCCTCAGTCTCCTCCCATACCTGATTCTTCCCCTCTTTTCCCCTCCCCCTCTTCACTTCCTCCCCAAAACCTCCCACCCTCTACTTCCCATGATTATTTTGTTCACCCGTCCAAGTAGAACTGAAGCATACACTCTTTGGTCTTCTTTCCTCTTAAGCTTCATTCATGTGGTCCATGAGTAGAATCATGAACACTCCAAGCTCTTTGCCTAATATCCACTTATCAGTGAGTACATTCCATGTATGTTATTTGTGACTGATGTTAACCTCATTTAGGATGATATGTTCTAGATCCATCCATTTGCCTGAGAATTTCATGAAATTGTTTTTAATAGCTGAGTAGTACTCCATTGTGTAAATGTACCACAATTTCTGTATCCATTCCTCAGTTAAGGGAAATCTGGGTTATTTCCAGCTTCTGGCTACTATAAATATGGCTACTATGAACACAGTAAAGCATGTGTCCTCATTACATGTTGGGGCATCTTCTGGGTATATGCCCAGGAGTGGTATAGCAGGGTCCTCAGGTAATGTTCTGTCCAATTTTCTGAGGAACTTCCAGACTGATTTCCAGAGTGGTTGTACCAGCTTGCAATCCCATCAACAATGGAGGAGTGTTCCTCTTTCTCCACATTCTTGTCAGCATCTGCTGTCACCTGAGTTTTTGATCTTAGCCATTCTGACTGGTGTGAGGTGGTATCTCAGAGTCATTTTGATTTGCATTTTTCTGATGACTAAGGATACTGAACATTTCTTTAGGTGCTTCTCGCCATTCGATATTCCTCAGTTGAAAATTCTGTTTAACACTGTTCCCCATTTTTTAATAGAGTTATTTGATTCTCTGGAGTCTAATTTCTTGAATTTTTTGTATATAGTGAATATTAGCCCTCTATTGGATGTAGGATTGGTGAAGATCTTTTCTCAATATGTTGGTTGTCATTTTGTCCTATTGACAGTGTTCTTTGCCTTACAGAAGATTTGCAATTTTATGAGGTCCCATTTATAGATTCTTGATCTTAGAGCATAAGCCATTGCTGTTCTGTTTAAGGAATTTTCCCCTGTGCCCATGTGTTCAAGGCTTTTTCCCACTTTCTCTTTTATTAGTTTCAGTGTAGCTGGTTTTATGTGGAGGTCCTTAATCCACTTGGACTTGAGCTTCATACAGGGAGATAAGAATGGATGGATTTGTGTTATTTTACATGCTGACCTCCAGTTAAACCAGCACCATTTGTTGAAAATGCTGGGTTTTTTCCACTGGATGGTTTTAGCCCCTTTGTCAAATATCAAGTTTTTATCACTATTGCTCTGTAATACAGCTTGAGGTCAGGGATGGTGAGTCCTCCAGAAGTTCTTTTATTGTTGAGAATAGTTTTCACTATCCTGGGGTTTTTGTTGTTGTTGTTGTTATTGTAATTCCAAATAAATTTGCAAATTGCTCTTTCTAACTCTATGAAGAATTTGAGTTGGAATTTTTATGGGGATTGGATTGAATCTGTAGATTGCTTTCAGCAAGATGGCCATTTTTACTATATTAATCCTGCCAATCCATGAGCATGGGAGATCCTTTTATCTTCTGAGATCTTCTTTGATTTTTTTCTTCAGAGACTTGAAGTTCTTGTTATACAGATAGTTCACTTGCTTGGCTAGAGTCACGCCAAGGTATTTTATATTATTTGTGACTATTGTGAAGGGTGTCATTTCCCTACTTTCTTTCTCAGCCTGCTTATCACTTGAGGATAGGGAGGCTACTATACAATACAATTGTTGTTTAATTGCTCTAGCTAGAATTTCAAGTACTATATTGTATAAATAGGGAGAGAGTAGGCAGTCATGTCTAGTCCCTGATTTTAGTGGGATTGCTTCAAGTTTCTCTCCATTTAGTTTGATGTTGGCTACTGGTTCACTATATATTGCTTTTTCTATGTTTAGGTATGGGCCTTGAATTCCTGATCTTCTCAAGACTTTTAATATTTTGTCAACTGCTTTTTCAGTATCTAATGAGATGATCATGTGGGGTTTTTTTCTTTGAGTTTGTTTATGTATTAGATTATGTTGATGGTTTTCTGTATATTGAGCCATGCCTGCATCCCTGGGATGAAGCCTACTTGATCGTGGTGGATGATCATTTTGATGTGTCTAGGATTCTGCTTGCAAGAATTTTATTGAGTATTTTTGCATCGATGTTCATTAAGGAAATTGGTCTGAAGTTCTCTTTCTTTGTTGGGTCTTTGTGTGGTTTTGATATCAGCATAACTGTGGCTTCATAGAATGACTTAGGTAGTGTTCATTCTGTTTCTATTTTATGAAATAGTTTGAAAAGTATTGGTATTAGGTCTTTTTTGAAGATTGATAGAATTCTGCACTAAACCTATCTGGTCCTGGGCTTTTTTTGGTTGGGAGACTTTTAATGACTGCTTCTATTTCTTTAGGTGTTATGGGACTGTTTAGATGATTTATCTGATCCTGATTTAACTTTTGTACCTAGTTTCTGTCTAGAAAATTGTCCATTTCATCCAGATTTTCCAGTTTTGTTGAGTATAGTCTTTTGTAGTAAGATCTGATCATTTTTTTTGAATTTCCTCAGTTTCTGTTGTTATATCTCCCTTTTCATTTCTGAGTTTATTGATTTGGATATTACCTCTGTACCTTCTGGTTAGTCTGGCTAAGGGTTTATCTAGCTTGTTGATTTTTCTTAAAGAACCATCTCCTGGTTTTGCTGATTCTTTGTATAGTTCTTTTTGTTTCTACTTGATGGATTTCAGCCCTGAGTTTGATTGTTTTCTGCCTTCTACTCCTTTTGGGTATATTTGCTTCTTTTTGTTCTAGAGCTTTCAGATGTACTGTCAAGCTGCTTGTGTATGCTCTCTCTTCAGGTTTTGATTTGGTTTTGGTTTTTTTGTAGGCACTCGGAGCTTTGAGTTTTCCTCTTTGCACTGCTTTCATTGTGTCCCATAAGTTTTAGAATGCTGTGCCTTCAGTTTCATCAAATTATAAAAAGTCTGTCATTTCTTTCTTTCTTTCTTCTTTGACCAAGTCATCAATCGGTAGAGCACTGTTCAGCTTTCATGTATTTAAGACCAGCCTTAGTCTGTGGTGATCTGATAGGATGCATACAATAATTTCAATCTTCTTGTATCTGCTGAGGCCTGGGTTTTGACCAATTATATGGTCAATTTTGGAGGAGGTACTATGAGATGCTGAGAAGTTATATTCTTTTGTGTTAAAATGAAATGTTCTATAAATATCTGTTAAATCCATTTGATTCATAACTTCTGTTAGTTTCACTGCATCTCTGTTTAGTTTCTGTTTCCATGATCTGTCCATTTCTGAGACTGGGGTGGTGAAGTCTCCCACTACTATTGTGTGAAGTGCAACATGTGTTTTGAGCTTTAGTAAAGTTTGTTTTATGAATGCAGGTGCCCTTGCATTTGGAGCATAGATGTTTAGAATTGAGAGTTCATCTTGGTAGATTTTTCCTTTGATGAGTATGAAGTGCTCTTCTGTATCTTTTTTGATAACTTTTGATTGAAAGTCAATTTCATTCTATATTAAAATAACTACTCTAGCTTGTTTCTTGAGACCATTTGCCTGGAAAATTATTTTCAGCCTTTTACTCTGAGGTAGTGTCTGTCTTTTTCACTGAGATGCGTTTCTTGTACGCAGCAAAATGCTGGGCCCTGTTTACATATCCAGTCAGTTAGTCTATGTCTTTTTATTGGGGAATCGAGTCAATTGATGTTAAGAAATATTAAGGAAAAATGATTGTTGCTTCCTGTTATTTTTGTTGTTAGAGGTGGAATTATGTTTGTGTGGCTATCTTCTGGGTTTGTTGAAAGAAGATTACTTTCTTGCTTTTTTTAATATGTAGTTTTCTTTTTTGTGTGTGTTGGAGTTTTCCATCTATTATCCTTTGTAGGGCTGGATTTGTGGAAAGATATTGTATAAATTTGGTTTTGTCATGGAATATCTTGGTTTCTCCATCTATGGTAATTGAGAGTTTTGCTGGTTATTGTAACCTGGTTGGCATTTGTGATCTCTTAGGGTCTGTATGACATCTGTCCAGGATCTTCTTGCTTTTATAGTCTCTGGTGAGAAGTCTGGTGTAATTCTGATAGGTCTGACTTTATATGTTACTTGACCTTTTTCCCTTACTGCATTTAATATTTTGTCTTTGTTTTGTGCTTTGGGTGTTTTGACTATTCTGTGATAGGAGGAATTTCTTTTCTAGTCCAATCAGTTTCGGAGTTCTATAGACTTCTTGTTTGTTCGTGGGCATCTCTTTCTTTAGATTAGGGAACTTTTCTCCTATAATTTTGTTGAAGATATTTACTGGCCCTTTAAGTTGGGAATCTTCGCTCTCCTCTATACCTATTATCCTTAAGTTTGGTCTTCTCATTGTGTCCTGAATTTCCTGGATGTTTTGTGTTAGGAGCTTTTTGCTTCTTGCATTTTCTTTGACTGCTGTGTCAATGTTTTCAATGATATCTTCTGTACCTGAGATTCTCTCTTCTATCTCTTGAATTCTGTTGAATTCTGTTGGTGATGCTTGAATCTGACTCCTGATCTTCTTCCTAGGTTTTCTATCTCCAGGGTAGTCTCCCTTTGTGATTTCTTTATTGTTTCTATTTTCATTTTTAGATCCTGGATGATTTTGTTCAATTTCTTTACCTGTTTGTTTATAGGGGGTTTTGTTTGGTTGGTTGGTTGGTTGGTTGGTTTGGTTTGGCTTGGTTTTGGTGCATTTTTTTGTTTTGTTTTATTTTGTTTTGTTTTTCAAGACAGGGTTTCTCTGTATAGCCTTGGTTGTCCTGGAACTCACTCTGTAGACCAGGCTGGTCTCAAACTCAGAAATCTACCAGCCTCTGCCTCCCAAGTGCTGGGATTAAAGACATGCGCCACCACTGCAGCTTGTTTGTGTTTTCCTGTAATTTTTAAAGGGATTTTTGTGTTTCCTGTTAACTGTGTTCTCCTGTATTTTTTAAGGGAGTTATATATGTCCTTCCTAAAGTCCTCAATTATCATCATGAGAAGTGATTTTAGGTCTGAATCTTGCTTTTCCTGTGTGATGGTGTATACAGCACTTGCTATACTATAGTGTGAGAACTGGGTTCTCATGATGCCAAGTAAACATGGTTTCTGTTGCTTATGTTCTTCTTTTGCTTGCCTCTGGACATCTGGTTATCTTTAGTGCTACTTGCCCTTGATGTCTTTTACTGGAGCCTGACCTTCCTGTGATCCTTGTGTCAGAACTTCTCAGAGTCCAGCTGTCTCTGGGATCCTATGATTCTGGGATCCCGTGAACCTGTGATCCTGGGTATGTCAGAGCTCTGGGGAGTCAAGCTGCCTCTGGGATCCTGATATCCTGGTGTGGCCAAGCTCCTGAGATCCTGTAATCCTGGGCATGTTAGAGCACCTGAGAGTTGAGCTTCTTCTGGGTTTTGTGGGACTGGGTGCAGAGCTAGCACCCAAGGTCTGCTTAGGGTACTGGCTTAGACTGGTGGGGTGGGGGTTTCTGTGCCCCTGTATCCTGCTGGTTCTAGTTACTCCAGGTGTTGGGGCAGATGCTGTGGCTTCCTCAGTTATGATCCTAGGCCAGTTAGAGTACCTGGGAGTTGAATTTCCTCTGGATACTGTGGGACTGGGTTCGAAGCTGATGCACCAAGTTCTGCTCAAGGCACCAGCTCAGACAGGAAGGAACTTCTTATGAACTTTCAATGATCTGTAATTTTTTTTTGCCAAAGAACAAAAGGCCCTTTGAGTTTTCCCAGGAGAATGTTCCAGCCATCTGAATAACTCAGCCAGCATTAACAAGAGAAAAAAAAAGAAAAGCAGCATTCATTTTTTTCCTCTTTAATAATCCCAGAGTACAATGACCAGTTCAACCTAGACTAAAAGACTAGCTTTGAAAAGACAATGGGAATGTGATAAAAGAGGCAAATGCAGGAAAGGAGTGGCTTCTGTACACACGTGTGGGCCACCTCTCCACGGTAACACACACACACACTCACACACTCACACAAACACAAACACACACGGTTTTAAAATGCTTTTTCTTACCAGCATGACCTGACCTTTTAGAACCTGATCATTTTGCTTTCCAGAGAGTCTGCCTTCCCAACACCTGCAGGGCGATCAGTGAGAAATGACTGGCTCTATGAACTGACACAAGGGGAGACACCTGACCTTAGATGGGAAAATCATATATATGTCTTTCTTCCTGAAATGTTGTAATACAAAATTGAGATATGCCAACTCTATACACCAATACAGTATTGAGGACAGCATAGACATTTGCTGCAATATACCTGCCTAGCTATTAAGACCAGACTCCAGTGAGAATGAAGAATAAAATATATGAGGAGAGATAAATGGAGAGGCAAAGGGAGAGCTTGTCTCTGTTTCTAGTGACTTCCCTAGCTTTAGCTCTCTCAAAGCCAGAACAAACATTCCCTCACCTCTTTTACTTCAAAATACCTCCTCAGCCAGAGTATGTTAAGCACTTTCTTCTTGGTGTTGCCATATAGATTTTTATACAACTCTACAATCATCAAATTATATTTTCTACTTATTTTTCCATTCCCAGGGCCCAGTAAAGGACTTAACCAATGCTAAACAAATGACTGCATGAGTAGAATAACACATCAGAAAATTAGGAAATTCAACTTAATGCAGTGAACAATGTACATGGGTATAGGTGTGCACATGCACACACACACACACATGCACACATGCACAGGCACGCACATACACAGAGAGGGAGAGACAGACAGACAGACAGACACACACACACAGAGAGACAGAGAGAGAGAGAGAGAGAGAGAGAGAGAGAGAGAGAGAGAGAGAGAGAAATGTAATGAAATTTTTTTGAAAGAAGAAAGACCCAAAATGTAGGGCTGGTGTCAAGATGTCAAACTTTCTGGACTTGATTGACATATGAAGATGCCAACAAACAAGAAAACAAAGTCATTGGATCATTTCCTTGTCAGAACACACACCCAGAAATGGAATGCACAGGAATAATTCAATGGTACAATGCGCATTAAACCTGAAAAAATTTTGAAATGAGCCTTCATGTCTCAATGTTATATATATATATATATATATTTTAAAAAGGGAATCACTCATAAACAGCCACAAGTTAAATTTACCACTAATAATTACATATGTAGTCAACATACAAAGGAATTTAGCACCAGTAACTGAACAAAACCAGTTTTCTAACTTTTCATTCCAGTGCAACCTTTATTCAAATATCATTGCTATAAGAAATAAAATGATGGACAGTTATCATGCTGACAATTGAATTACAAGAATAATCTTCTATTTCTTAGCCCTCCTCGAACACATATTTAAAGGTGACTGTTTTAATCAAGACTTTTTATGGCTACTGTGGGAATAAAAATGAAGTCAATAATACCTTTCTTTCCCCACTCAAAAAATTCTCTGAGGCATTAGAGAAATAACATAAAAAGTAAAACTGCATTGGTGTTAAAATGTCAGTTATTGCTCCTTGGGTTGTTATGATAGAATGTGAACCAATTGTGTGTTTCTAATTTTGTACCCCAGAACTAAATGCACTCACCCATCCACTCTCATGCAGAGCTGAAGTCTATAGCCCTTTCCACAAAGCAGAAGCTGCCTAGAATAACTTAACAGCATAAAGAAGCGCATAAGAGCGTAGATATTTTGAAGCCCCTTGGAGAAGGGCATAGGAGGCGTGAGGCTATCTATGTCTGCTTTGTCCTCTCAACACTAGGTGAGGGAAGACTGGAAAGCATGCTGAGGACAAACAACACTGACAACAGACGTAGCGCACAAATTGAAACATGCTGAGTGTCACACCAACTTATCTCCTGCAGTAAGGACAGAAACATGAGGAATTGAAAGGAAGTGCTTTTCTGCCCTGAAAAACTAACTTGTTCTCTGTTGTTTGCTGATTTACACTTTGTCGTGATGTTCTAAAAAGTGTTCTTTTTTATGCTCAATAATTCTTTTCTTGGAGGAAGTATAAAGACTCATGAGGACAAGCAATGTCTTTGCATTTTGTCACTGTATTTGCAGCATTTAATGCAAAGACTGGTATAGAGTAGATGCTTAAAGGAGCATTCAGCGAGGGAGAGTATAACGGACATGACTAATATCTCAGCATAACTCATAAAAAGCCTGAGCGTCCCTGTGCAGGAGGCAGGCACCAGTGTTGCCAAATGGGGGAAATATTTTCTCCCTTTACATGGTTCTCTTTAGATCTTATTCTCTCTGTTTCTCTGTATATATTTATCTCCCTCAGTCTCTGTCTCTCCATCTCTGTCTTTGTCTCTACCTCTATCTGGCCTCCCTGACTTGAATGCATGTACTGGCATGGAGGTGGGGGAAATGAAGGAAGAAGGAAAGGAGAGAGGGAGAGGGAGGAAAATAAAGAAAAGGAAGTATGGAGGAAAAACAAGAGGGAGGGAGTAAGGAAAGCAGGGAGAGAGGGAAAGGAATAAAAGGAGGGAGGGACGAAAGGGGGAAAGAGGGAGGGAGAGGGGATAAAGAAAGGAAGGGAGGGAAGAACAGAAGGCTTGGCTAAAGAATGTTGACTAATGAGAGGTGATAGTATCTGGATCACAAAAGATTTGAGGAATAATTTAGCAAATAGATGAAGAGAAAAAATAGCAGCAAAACAGCCTTTTCCTCCCTGTTCCTTTTATACGAACACATTCTTTTAAACCTCATAACAGTCTGTAATACTGGGGCAGGGTAGGGGCCATCTGTGTTCCTTTAAGGTTAGACTAGGTTGTGAGCATTCAGACAGGTATTATAAAACACATTTGGTGACTAACTTTGAGGCTCACAGATCTCAGTTCCCATCCTACTGCTAGCTCTAAGTAAGTTCCTTAATCTCTCAACTCTGGGAGATTTTCGTGCAGAAAAATAGAGGAAATATGAGCTGCCCCACAGAGTAGCTATGAGGATTAAGCCAACAAGTACCTAGAGTGTGTTTAGGGAACTGCCTACATGGTAAGCATTGTTATTCCAAATCTTACCTCTTTGCTCTCTGTTGCTAAGTATAGGATTATTACTACTACTGTTGAAGGAAATGTCACTGCTGCTTAGCAGAGTAACAATGGCCTGCCTAATAGAAGATGCTTTGTTTCAAATCTGTTTATCACAGATGCTAACAGCTGTGCAATAATGACTGCCTCATGCCCCAGAGGAATGTGAGTTGTATTATAAAGGAAAAGGTTGTCTCCTCATTAGGCATATAAGGTGTGCTGTGAACCAGACAGTCACATGTCATGTGCCACATGTCAAATGATAGCTTTAAGTCAAGAAATACATGTAAGTGCATAGCAATCTAATATTATTTTAATTGCTTTTTACATTTTTTTTCTTTTAAAACTACAGTTTTTGTTGGATAGCTCAGGGGTTGGGTGCTTAAAGTGGGACATTATCACTGCAGTGTGCTTCAATCTATCACCACTGAAATTAAAATTTCAAGTGACTGTGGTTTCGAAGTGCATTGCCTCTGGTTTGCATAATCACACAATATATTCATTGTTTTTGACTCATTTTGCATAAATCAATCTCATTAATATCTTATTCATCTACTTGCTTTCCAGAGTCCTGAATCAAGTTAATTCTCTGAAGGAGGAAGTGTCAGCACTCAGGCAGCTAGGGAAATCTGCATAATTCTACTCCATCATTGTTTAATAAAACCTGTAGTACAGAAGGTCATGTGGTTTATTAGCAAATCTAAGTCGGATGCCTCCATATTTCTCTGTGAAGCAAAAGCATAGGTATATATCTATATAGAATATACACAGAACAGGTGGGTAAATGTTAAAGGCCACAACTGGTCATCCAAGCTGTGACAATCACTCATGGCTCATGCCCTTCAAGGAAATTCTACTGGGAATCCCACTTTGAAAAACAAGAGGAGAAGCATTGTCTTACTGACGTTCACAGCAACAGACATCATATTCTGTTAGATGCAGAGGCACTGTGAGAAACAGGCAGCCACACTCCCAGTGACTCACAAAATACTTTAGAAAGCAAGCACAGTTGAGCTCTACAGCTGGGTTTTGTATGAAGCCATCATTTAAAACAATTCCTCAGAGAACAAGATGGGAATTACTAAAGAGACTGGGAGACTCCTCCACGGTTCAGTGGAGCCTCTTAGAGAGCTGATAGTGGATGGACAGACAGTCAAAAACAAGGCACTTCTTAGTCTGCAAAAGAAATGTGTATCAGTTTCATGGGAGCTCAATAACATAATTGCTTCCTCGCAGCCAAATGTACTGAAGTTGATGATTTTTCTCTCAGCAGAGCAAGTACCATACAACTGTACCTCCACCTCCTTCACAGTGTTTCCCTGTAAACAGTGCAGACAATGAAACGTGCCACTCCGTTTGCATGTAGTACAAGATGACAGAAATAGAAAGCAAACTGTCATATTTACACTTTCCAAATCTCCTCCTAGTTCCTCGTCTCCTCCATTTATAGTGATCCAGCGTAGGACCTCAGAACAGTGTCTTTCTAAATTTTCTTCTACTTTTTTTTTTTTTTATTGAAAATAGATTTTTTTTTCAAACCACATAATCTGATTAGAGTTTCTCCTCTCCAACTCCCCTGAGTTCCTCCCCAAACTCCCTTCCCATCCAGATTCATATGTTTTCTGTCCCTCATTAGAAACCAAACAGGCATCTAAAGAACAATAATAAAATAAAATGAAATAAGAACAAGAAAAAGAGCTAAAGAAAATCCATCAGAAACACATACAGATGCAGTACAGAGACACACATGTCCATATACTCAGGAATCCTTGAAAAACACAAAACCAGAAGCCATAATATGCAAAGGGACCTGTAAGATGAAAATAATAAATAAATAAATAAATAAATAAATAAATAAATAAATAAATTTCCTGACAAAACATGAGACAAAGAACATACAAAGATGCCAGTGAGTTCACTTTTTGCCATCTACTGCTGGGCAGGAGACCTGACCTTAAGAGTGATTTATATCCCAAGTGAGAGTCTGTTGAAGAAAACTACTTTTTAACTTGTGAGTGGTTATCAGTACAAGGTAGCTGCTGGGTTAGTGACAGAGCCTTGTGTCCACTTATCTCAGGGCTGGGACCCCATGAGACTGCAGTTATAGACAGTTGTAAGCTGCCATGTGTGTGCTTGGAATTGAACTCAGGACCTCAGAAAGAGCAGTCAGTGCTCATAACCACTGAACGATTCCTCCAGCCATCCTGATGGAATTTTTAGAGCCTCTTGTCATCTAAAAATAAAGATACATTGACTTCTTCCCTTCATATCTATAACCCATTGGTCTCCTTCCTTCAATGTCTTACTGATCTAACTAAGACTTCTAGTACTATACTGAATGGGTCTGGAGAGAGTGAATAACCTTGTGTTGCTCTTGATTTCAGTAGAATTGCTTTGAGTTTCTTTCCATTTAGGTTGTTGTTAGCTGTGGACTTGCTAAAAGTCTACTCTATTATTTGGAGGCATGTCCTTTGTATCCTTAGTCTCTATAGAATTTTTAACACAAAGGAGGTTGGATTTTGTCAAAAAAAAAAAAAAAGGTCTTTTCTGCATCTAATGAAATAATCATGTGAGTCTTGTTGCTTAGGGTGTTTATAAGATGGATTACATTTGTTGATTTATGTGTATTAAATCATCCCTGCATCTCTTGGATGAAGCCTACTTGAAGATAAAAATCAAAATAAGTGTTGATCTTAGAGTCTGTGCTGCCTATATTCTGTTTATTAGATCCCTCTCCTGTGCCAATGAGTTCAAGACTGTTCCCCACTCTTTATTCTGTCAGACTTAGTGTATCTGTTCTTATGTTGATGTTTTTTTATACATTGGAAGTTGAGTTTTGTGCAGAGTGATAGGTATGGATCTGTTTCCATTCTTCTACATACAGCCCTCCAGTTTGACCAGCACCACTTGGTGAAGATGCTGTCTTTTTTCTAGTGTGTATTTCTTTATCAAAAAACAGGTATCCATATATGCATAGATTTCTGCTTCTTCAATTCTAGTCCATTGATAAACACCTCTGATTTTGTTGTAAATACCATGCTGGTTTTATTATTATACTTCTATAATATAACTTGAGATTCAGGAAACTGATCTCAGACCTTTAATGAGTCTTTTATTATTAGGACTGTATAAGCTATATTGTGTGTGTGTGTGTGTGTGTGTGTGTGTGTGTGTGTGTGTGTGTGTACACAAAACTGAAAATTCTCCTTTCAAGATCTATAAAAGAATGGTGTTGGAGTTTTGGTAGAGATTGCACTGAATCTGTAGCTTGCTTTCTGTAGAGTGTCCATTTTTTTCTATATTAATTCTACTCATCAAAGAACATGAGGGATCATTTCATCTTCTCATACTTTCTTCAATTTCTCTCTTCAATGTCTTAAAGTTTTTTATCACACAGACCTTTCATTTCCTTGTTTAGAGTTACCCCAAGATAATTTTTTAGTATACTGTGAAAGGAACTGATGCCCCAATTTGTTTCTCAGTCTGCTATTTACATAGGAAGGCTACTGATTTTCATATATTAACTTTGTATCCTGCTTCTTTGCTCAAAGTGTTTATTAGATTTAGGGGGTATGCTGTGTTTCTTGGATTCAGCTGAAGTGTATATCCTGTTTTTGTACTCAACTTGTTAATCTGGATCTTTTTATTGGGGAATTGAGACCAATGAACTTGAGAGTTATCAATGAACAGTGTTTATTGATTCCTGCTATTTTGTTATTGTGCTGTGGTTTCCCTAACCTCTTTTTATTTGCTGGTCTGATATTATTTATTCCTTGTGCTTTCTTGGGTGTGGCTAACCACTTCAAGTTAAAGTTTTCCTTCTAGTTCCTTCTGTAGAGTTGAATTTTTAGGTAAATACTGCTTACATTTTGTTCTATTTGAAACATCTCTCTTCCTCTATTGTGATTAAAATTTTTGCTGGGTATAGTAGTGTAGGTGGCATTTGCAATCTCTTAGAGTTTGTAGACCATTTTTCCAGTCCTACTGAACTTTAGAGTCTCCATTGAAAAGTCAGATGTCATTCTATTAGGACTGCCTTTATATCTTGGTCTTTTTTCCCTTGCAACTTTTAATAGTTTTTCTTTGTTCTGTATGTTTATTGTTTGAGTTATCATGTGTCATGGGGAATTTCTTTTCTTATCCTGTCTATTTGGTGTTCTATATGCGTTTGTACCTTGATGGGCATTTCCTGCTTTTTTCCCACATAATACTTTTATTGATTCTCTAGGAGTTTCATATCACGTACTCCTGTCACAATCCCTTGCCAATCCTTCCATGTCTGCCCCACTTTGTGACCCACAAAAGAAAGAAAAAAAAGAAATAAATAAAAATAAGAAGTGGGGAAAGTCCACTTTGTGTTATCTATATACTCACCAAAGCATGGTCAAACTTTCAGTGGCCTGCCCCTTAAATAGAACTGAGTCCTTCCCCTCCCTTACCTCCACCAGAAGGCACCAATTGTGGAACATCTTCATCATACTTTTTTAAAATATATTTATTTAATGTATATGAGTACACTGTTGCTGTCTTCAGACATACCAGGAGAGGGCATCAGATCCCATTACTGATGGTTGTGAGCCACCATGTGGTTGCTGGGAATTGAACTCAGGACCTCGGGAGGAGCAGTCAGTGCTCTTAACCACTGAGCCATCTCTCCAGCCCTCCATCATACTTTTTAAGAGTTCTCTTCAGAGGCTTCCTGTCTAAACTGCTACTTTTGGGGGTGGGTGAGATGGAAGTTGAGGTTGTCCCAAAAAGCCCTCCATGTCCTTCCCTGTCAACTGTACGTGTCAGTCATTGATATCACAGCAAAAGTAGTCTCCTTGCTCTTCACAGGTAGCATGAGCATGGATCCTGGGCCTCCACAGAGTTTCTGACAACAGCACAGACCATGAACATAGCCCCTGCTTCTGTAGGACCATGGACCCAGGCAAGACACTTGGAGGCTACCTGGACTACAGATGGCACCATGGCCTTGGGTGGAAGTCAACATAAGGTATTCATTTCAATATGGCCCCCAGTGGCAGCATGGCCTATAGACATGAGCATGGCTTCAGGATCTAACACAGATCACAAACATCTACATGGCCTTTGGTGCCAACATGGGCCACAGACATTATCCTGGTTGCCAGCAGAGTGTGGACAGGCAGAGCATGGACAGGCACTGTCCAGGCTGGCTCAACTGGCTACTGGCTTTTCTACCACCGTTTCTATGAGAGACCGTCTCACAGCAGGCTTTTTGGTGTTCTGGTTCTTACAGTCTTTCCATGTCCACTTCTGCAATGCTCTCTGAGCCATAGGTGCATGAGCTGTGACATATTCATTCGTGCCCATTCCAGCTGCAGTGTTCTATTTGCTATAAAGAGAAGCCTTTTTGATACAGGGTGATACATAAATATATACACATAATGAAAAAATTTTAAAATAAAAATCTTAAAACCTGTCAGCTTATAATTCTATATCTAGTGAAAAAAAAAAAAAAAAAAAAAAAAAAGGCAATCGGAATCTTTAAAAGTACCAAAGGAAATTCTTTGGGTTAAAAACAGATGTTCCACTGCATCAAATCTGCAAAAAGAAATAAAAGTTTTCAAAAGTTTTTAGGAGTAAGGGTAGGTATAAAAATGTCTGCTGGTCGTATTTAAGGCTTGCTTCAAAGGAGGAAACATATGCTTCATACTGTAAATCTGGCCAAGAATACAGTCTTGAGTTCACATGCCCCAGGAATAAACCTAGTACTAGTATTCTGCTAAACAGACATAGAATCAAACTGGCTTCTAAATCCCTATATCCATATATTAATCAAACCACATCAAAGAAGTTTTTTTGTATAGTGGAGATGGTGAAGGTAGAAACTCACAGTCTAAGTGCAAAGAATAAGTTCCAGTGGAGTGCTCAGCCACAAATGGAGCCCCTGTATGAACACATGCATGGACATACAAATACATACACACACACACACACACACACACACACATGACCATGCAAATACACATGCACAGGTATGCACTCACATGTACATGAACACATATGCATGAGCATGTGCATATACATGTGCATGGACATAGACAGATGCACACACACACACACACACACACACACACACAGGCTCAAGCACCATCATGGAAAGGGGGCAGAAAGACTAAGAGCCAGAGGTCTGCAAGAACTAGAGTAAAACATGACAGGACCACTGCAGTCATGAAGGCACAGAAGCCGTGATTGCCTGCATGAGGTCAAATCAGACAACATTCTAGCATGGAAGGGAAAGAGACTCTTGAGCACCCATCTATGACTGAGGAGCTATGGAGAGTTGATGGTCCTTGAGGTAAAGAGAGTCAATTCTCTTTTAAGGGTGTGACTCCTGGTAGGTCCACTATGCTCCAGCAGATGACTCCACACTTAGGAGTATAAGGATAGCCCAAATTGAACTCAGTTATTAAAAAAAAAAAAAAAAAAAAAAGAATACACAACATGATGGGGGCTAGCAAGGTAGAAGTGGATTTAGGACAAGTTAGGAGGAAGGGTTAAAAATGAGCAAAATATATTGTATAGAATTCTCAAATTTTAATAGAAGCATTTTTAAAAGATATACTGAATTGGGACCCACCCTTCTGGTCTCATTTTATCTTAACTCATCCTTTAAGAGTCATATCTCCAAATGCCATCACATTCTAGGACACTAGGGGGATGAAGGAGGCATGGGAGGAGGGATCACGATTCAGTTCATAATGACATCTTTACCATGCACAACCATCATTTTGAATCCTGTCTGGTACTGTGTCTTCTTCGACTGACAGCTTATGACAGAAGTGCCATGCAAGGCATGGTCCTGATGTGACCTAGTGGTGTGTTTTAAAAAGTAAAATGCTAAGCAATCAAAAAGATGGAACAATTATAGACTCAAATTTGATAAATCTCAAAGTCTGTCCATTGAAAAGAATCAGATTTTAATCACAAGTATGAATATGATTTTGTGTATATTGAGTTAAAACACAAAAGTAGATAGAAGTTAGCACCATGATAGACTTTCTTTGGGGAAGAGGGCTTTGAACAGACAGGGCCAGTGAAATAACTTTGACTGGACAGCAAATGCTGGTAAGTTGGTCAATGATGCCTGTAACCATGGATGATGGTTGGCAAGACTTAGCAGTCTATACATTTCTTACACACTTAAGGTCTATACATTCTACTGCATGTATTACTTTCTTTCTACCACAGCCACAGACTTACTGGCTTATAATATCACAAACACATTGTCTTAGGTTCCAGATGTCAGAAATCTAAGATAGGTCTTGCTGGGTAGAAATGCAGATACCCACAGTACTGATCTCCAAAGGAAAATGCATTTTTTTTTTTTTTTTTTTTTTTTTTTTTTTGCTTTCTAGACCCTGAAGGATTCACATATTTGGGAAAACACTCAGTTACCCATTTTCTCTTCAAAGCAAGCCAAAACCAGTTTGTTCTGCCACATATTGCATCTTCTGACACTGGCTACCCCAACCTCTCACTCTTTCTTATTGAAAAGAACTGTGTGATTACATGGACTCACCCATATAATTTAGAGTAATTCTCTTATTTTAAGGCCTGTTGATAAGCCACCATGATTGCTATGTGACCTCAATCACCTTTGTCAATCACCCTTGTCAAGTACCAGTATTGGGTTCTGTAGATCAAGACAGAGGCATTTATGGGTGTCATTACTCTGTCCACCACATTTTGTATTAATTTTATTTCAAAACATCAGAAGTTTCGGAAGCTATTGATGATTGATATGTACTGCACACTATTTTATGTGCGTATGTATGAAGTTATGCCTTTACTAGTTTTTTTTTTCATTAGCTTCTTAGATTCAGGGGAGTTGGTTTGTGTTACTATGATTTGAACAGTATCTGGTACACACAGGGCTCTTTATCAGAGAAGATTATTGGCTAAATGAATATGAAACAAACAATGAGTGTTATGCTTTTGCTAATTTTATTGACAGTGTTGAATTCATTCGTTGGCAAAGCTTTGTGTAGGCAAAAATCACAGAGTTTGAGAAGTCATATTCATAAATGAAAAGAAAGAACAAAATCTGCTTTTCAGCCATTAAATGTCTGTTTTGAATAAAATGCTCTTACATTAACATCTAGAGGATAGAGCCATCCCTTGACAGACTTTGCTTTCTACCTGGAAATAGCAACTACCTCAAAGGCTGGAGAGATGACTCAGAGGTTAAGAACACTATCTGCTCTTCCAGAAGTCCTGAGTTCAATTCCTACCAGCAACATGGTGGCTCATAACTATCTATGATGAAATCTGGTGTGCTCTTCTGGCCTGCAGGCATATATGCAGGCATAACGCTATATACATAATAAATAAATAAATAAATAAAGCTTTAAGAAAGAAAGAAAGAAAGAAAGAAAGAAAGAAAGAAAGAAAGAAAGAAAGAACCTCAAAATAACTTGGTTGAAGACAGGCCCTCAGAGATTTCTTCCAGTTATTTAATATTATTACTCTTAATGAGTCTTAAACACATCATTTTAAGCTAAACTATATTGCATTAAAAATAACATTCAAGAGTTTTTATTTTCTTTTGTTATTATTTGCTTCTACAGGTTTATAAAAGTCAGCAACGGAAAATATTTTATTATTTTTATCAACATTTCTTACATTTTTAAAAACTATTTAAGGCTTGGTTTTCCTCATAAGTTCTCTCTCAAATGTGAACACATAAAGTCTTTGGGGTGGAGGGAGAAGCTGCATTTAACTGTATTGGGAGGAGAAGGAGCATGTTGTCTTTTTCTGTTTTCCCTATGAGGTATGTATTTTATATTTATATGTAAATATACCAACAACTTCCTTTCCTCTCTTTCTCTGTCTCCCCCTCTCCCATTTGGGTTTTGAAAGCCACAGCTAAGATCCTGTGCTTATTTATAACTCTACACATGAGGAAAAATTATTTACTTCAATGAAAGTCAAGGCACCTCTGGCTGAATGTTTTGTGGAGTAATCCTAACAAAATTAGCACACAGACATCCTCATTTCCAAAGATCTGCCTCTACTTCTTATATATCTAATAATTTTAAAACAATTTTCTGCTCTAAGGTTTGTATGATCTACTCCAAGATTCTCAAATACCCCTTGTCGGGATAATATTCCCCCTGGACCTCTCACAAACAGAAAAGAGGATAGCAAAGCATCATAAAAATGTAAACACTGTGTTTGAGAGCAGCTGGACAATAGAGCATCCCCAGGACTGTCTGGTACCTTCTCAAGACTTAAGATTTAGTTACCATTTGTCCAATAATATAGAAATGCCTGTGATGATAATGGCTAGCTGGAGTTCCCCCCTGAGGGAAAGGCATCCTTCCTGAGATACTCTATCAATCAGAGCTTCCAGACAACTGTTTCCATGAGGCTTCTCTAGTTCTTTGTTCCAGATGATGCAAGTGCCTGATCCACTGTTTACTTGCTGCTTTGTTGGTTTGTCTCTACTTACTATATACTTAACAAACCCATGCAGTCTACAGGGAAATCATGCCTATCACTGTCTACACAGGACAAGTCCAGCATCGGTGTACATCATAATGTAAGACTCATCATAATGAGCCTTAGCTTACCTGGGACCCCCTGAGTGAAGAATACTATGCCGGATCGATGCAAAAGCAAGAGGAATTTTATTGTTCTAGCATGCTGGGGTCATCCTGCATCTGAAAGGAGAGGCAACCCCAGGCAGCTTGATCGGTGGACCTTTATACAGTTTCCAGGGGGCAGAACAGAGAAACAGAGACTAGGCACAATATGATTGGCAGAACAGTGTGACTTTTAAACTGATTGGTCTGTGGGGGGTGAGGTGGTAATGACTTCTCTGTCTGTGGGTGGTCAACAGGTCCGTCCTGTGGAATGTGTCCTCACCCACAGGTTAGTTCCCCCCAACCCCCTGTGGTCTGAGGAATGTTAATTATCCTCTTGCTTCCAGAGGGGCAAATGTCCCATGATTCCTGAGCTGACCTCTTCAATAGTAAGGACTACAGTCCACAAGTTTACTGGCCCCCAACTAGCAGGCCTCCAGGTTCCAAAGAACAGAAAGAAGTTGCTCCGATACTCCATGTTTCTATTAATTTACTTCTTTTCCCTGAAGTGGAATCTTATGGTATCTTTGGAAAGTCAGTTGTATCAGACGATGTTTTGCTGGGGCAAACATGTGAAGGAATGTTTCACTGAAGCAGACATGGGTGAAAGAATGTTTTGCTAAAGCAGACACATGATGAAGGGTCCTTTGCTAATGAAACACACGTATTGGTTAGCCTTACACTCCACAGCTGAGCTCCATGGGGAAATGCGGGGCACAGGAGGAATTAGAATATAGAGAAGGAATGAAAATTATGTAAATAAAATACTCATATAAAATTCTCAAAAAATAAAAAATGTAAATTTAAAATGTTCTAAAGGAAGGCTGCAGACATCAAAATTGTAATATTACTGTTGGGTAACACCACAGTAAAAAATAGAAATTGTATATAAACAACTGGTCAAGGGAGAAATGGCAATCTTTGGGCATAGTTCTGAACTCCCAGTTTGGCTGGAAGAGGTAACTGATCTAAAACGGCTTCAGGAAATTTAAGAAGTAATATGAGTTCAAATAATAATAATCCTTGTAAAATAATTATAAGAAAACAAACAATAAAGTGCAAGAATTGCTCATTAGAAGTAGAGTCTTTTAAAGCATCCAAGAAACATAAACACAGCTTCTTGTACCTTCTCAACGTCCTGGAATAAACATGAGCCAAGGGAAACTTTGGCTAGGGTGGAAGAATAAAGTGTTTGGTGCTACAGAGGTAGAATGATAGCTAACATAAGAAAGATACCATTTCCTTATTATGAAATCTAGGAATCAAAAGTGTAAACTAGACATTATGCAGAGAGCAAAAGAGGGAATCCAAGGACAGCCTTGCAAAGAGGTCAGAATGCACATGCTAAATTCCCTCTGCATTCAAAGAGTGAACTGATCACATGACCATACAGCTTCACAGAATGCTAATACCATTTCTTAGACTTTGTCCCACTTGACTCTCACTAGAGAGTCTTCTTGATACTTTATTGCTACTTGACTCCCTCCTCTCTGCCTCATCTCTAATTACCCTCTTATAGGGTTATCCTTACTTGCCACCCCAACCTTCTTTTCATGCACATCTGTTCACCCTTACCCTGTCCTTCATTAATTGCTTCTGTAAATTCTATTTTTCTTTTTGATATTATAATACAATTCTAACAATTCTAACATTTCTCCCTTCCCTTTCTTGTCTCCAAACCTTCCCATATACCCACTTTTGATCTACTTCAAATCCATACCTACTTTTTATTACTTGTGATTATATACAAGTGTGTGTGTGTGTGTGTGTGTGTGTGTGTGTGTGTATGTGTGTGTGTGTGTTTCTAAATATAACCTGCTCAATCTATGCAATGCTGTGTCTATGGCATACTTTTAAACTTCAAGAGAGATGACCAGATTCTAATTCTGAGAGACTATACCATACTTATAGGATAAAAAGTATAATCAAAAGGTTAAAAAATAAAGAGCAGAGTGGCTTTGGTTATTGTTTAAAGAATTTAGCACCTTTAGTGCCTTGAACATAAGAATACCTAATATTAAAACGTGTGTTTGATATCAATTTTAGAGTTTACTTTGGGAAAAGCTAGAAAAAATTTTAAACAAATAGACTTAAAAATACAATGAAGACCCCCAGACTCGGGAGACCTTTCCTCATGTCTCAAGAAATCACGACCACCCAAAAATCACAAGAAACCATATCTGGATGTAATCAGCAGAGGTTTATTGGGAAGAGTTGGCTAGCCAAGGTCAAAACTGCTCATCCACGCAGGAACAGAATTTTGACAAAAGGCCAGCAACTGAGCGGATAGCATGGGGTGGGGAAAGGAAGAAATTTTCGAGAGGTTCTACATGATTGGTTGCATTTTCATGTGGTTACACATGATTGGTTGTTTTACAAATTTTGAACATCAGCAGGCTGTGTAACACTGGGAAAAACCTCAGGCGGGAGAAACCAAGAGCAGTGGAATATTTCAGAGGAACCCACCCTAAATGATTTAGAGTCATGTGAAAATCACTCTGCACACTCATTCTTCTCAAGAATGTAGTTTTACCATGTCACTGTGCCCTACCCTGTCATTACCAACAATTTCAGGTTAACTATTTCTTACTTGCCATAGCCCCACCCGAGGCTTGAGGAATGTTAACCCAGCAAGTGTCCTCTGATTCAGGGATAATGCCCTCCACCTGGAATGTGTCACGGGGCAGTGAAAGCCTGAAATTTTACATCCAGTTCTGCTTTCTGGAACTTACATTCTTTTGCTCAGGTTTAAGATAAAGAAAAAGCCTATATATATTTCATAAAATGGTCTTTATAATTTTTCACTCTACAACAATACACACACAAACCAACCACACTGATACACTAAACCTAATCATAACCAAAAAAAATTAAAAATGAGATAGAGATTTTTAAAACTCTATCCTAAATGTGAGAGTTTAACTGTTGAATAATTGACCAAAGTAGAAGCCGGAATCCGGAGACATCGTGACTAGCCATCTGATAATGTGTCTTTGAAATCTATGCACAGAAAGAGTACAGGAAACACCTGGGCTCTAAGACCATTGGGTCTTGTCCCTTACAAGCAGGTATGTACACCAGATGCAATAGTAAAGCTTCACTATGGGTAAGGGGCACCTAGTTCCTTGGAGTTCTTTCTGACCTAATTCTTCAGAGCATTTTACAATATTATTTTCAACATGACTCAGTGAAACTACATGTTTAATTACACATGTCACTATATAGTTTCACACACAGAGAGATTTTTCAGTAGGCAAGAATATTAACCTATTGTAGATAAATACCTCTATGACATTCTTCTCTGACTTCTCACCAAAGTAAGCCTTAAATTTTTCACCCATTTGTTCCTTTCTTTCTTTCATTTTTCCAATTACTGCTTTCAAACAACACAATGTAAATACCATGTCCTAATTAGTTTTGACACAAATTAGACTCATCTGGAAATTTTGAACCTCATTTAAGGAATGTCCCTGTTTAGATTGGCCTGTGGGCCTGTCTATGGGATATTTTCTTGATAAATGATTTATGTGTAAAGGTCCATCCTGCCTAGTCCAGCATGACCATGTAAGGGACAGTATGACATGGTTTCCTGCCCCTGGAACAGTCAGCAGGTATGGTTCTCCATGAGTTAACACATGGAGTACTGTGGGCAAAGGGCTTGTTTGTATAATAGTGTACATGTTCCTCCTTTGAGGGATGCCCTCTCTGCCAAGGTTAATGACTCCATAATAATAAGAGACAGCACAAATCAGGGAGGTGAGGATGTGTGAGTGCCTCAGGATAGCCCTTAAGTCTGTGGGAAAGAACAGTGAAAACATGAATTCAAAAATGTATAATTCTCAACTATGCAAAATATAAGGATGCAATATGGATTTTACAGGGAGCTGAGCAGATCTAAGGGAACAGAAGCAGCAGTGCTGTGAATCGGCTTGTCAGAAAGATGCTAAGGAAGGCAATAAAGAGGCTTAGGGGCGTGGTGATTGCAAGGCAAGATTCTACCTTGCTAAGTTGTTTTGTTTATGTTGGAATGTTGGACTCTAAGATCCAAAGCTGGGGACACGCTCCCACAGAATCACACACGGACAGAGAATTCGCTGCAACAACATGAGGTTTAATGATATCAGTGCACCGGGTCTCTCTTGTATGCAGGCAAGAGAACCCCAGAACAAAAGCTGGGAGCAATTCTTATACTGAAGTTCACGAGGGCAACCACAAAGGACCACATAGGCTAACCTTCCCAGGTCTCGAGGTGACTAAGATTTGCACATTACTTTTATGACAATGAGTGTCTTCCGTTTGCCCAGGTTTACCACTTTAAGGGCTCAGTTTCCTGACCAGCTCCCATCCTGGGCCCCTCTCCTGGAATGTGTCTATATGCTCTGAGACTTCCTCACCCACAAGTGGGTTCCCTCCCCTGCAGTCTGAGGAATGTTTAGCAGCCTCTCCCTTCTTCCTCTGAATGTTAATCCAACAAGTGTCCTCTGACTAAGAAATGTGCTCCTCCCAAGATGTGTTCTGGGACAGTAGGATTTCAATTTTAAGTTTGAACTGAGACCTGAAATCCTACATTTATGCTTACAAAGGCAGGTAGATTCCCGAGTTCAAGGTCAGCCTTGAACAGAGCTAATTTAGGTCCAGATGTGGTCAGACTGATAATTTCAGGGCAGGGTCCCGCCCAGCTATCTTATTGTCTGTGGTTGTATTTTTGTCTCTTCCTAAGAATATAGGGGCTAGGGTCATGGAATGCTGATTCATGGGATAATCAAAAGGGAACTTAGAACAAAGACTGAATTAATATGTAAAATAAAAGACTAGAATTTTTTTATCTTCAAGAGAAGAGCTATCCAGAGAGTTTTTAGAATAACAAGAGAAAGCTGTCTGGAGCAGAACAGAACACAAAGAGCAGTATTAAACGTTGTCTCAAGCAGTCTTGAGAAGAACACACATACACACACATACAGAGAGAGAGAGAGAGAGAGAGAGAGAGAGAGAGAGAGAGAGAGAGAGAAGCTGTCTTGAGCAGAAAATAGATTGTCAATTTGTAACCCATGATTTGATTTAGAGTCATTTGTTTCATGGCTCTCAAATACCTCTTCTCTCAAGAACCCAGATCTACCCAAGCTGGTCCTTGGCACCAGCCCACTGTGGTTGATGGGAAGGTAATCCTGGGCTTACCTCATTGGGAAAGAGACAGAGAGGAGAGACAGAAACAGAGAAATTAGAGACAGAGAGAGAGAGCTTTCTAACAAGCTTTCTTTTATGGTCACTCCCTCCGCTCCTCCTTGAGGTCCTGCCCTTACTTTCCTCAGTGATCAGTACATGTGAGCCAAATTAACTTTTTCCACTAAAAGCTGACTTTGGTCAGTGTCATTTTCTGGTATCCTAGGGATCTTGTTATCACAGCATTAGAAAGCAAACTAGTAAATGCAGTCAGTAAATGCTGGAAGACACCCCCCCCCCCATGAAGGGAGGACCTCCTTCAAGCCTCAGAGATTCGTGGCCACCCCAATAACTCACAAGACACCATTCTTGATGCAACAGCATGAGGTATACTTCGGGGTCAGCCAACTGAGGCCATGACCCCACGCAGGGACAGAGGAGTGTCGACCCAGTCGGCTGGGAGTGGAGGGCTTATATAGGGCAGAACCACAAACCAAGGGGGGGGGGGTGAGGGGGTTACCAAGGAAACATGACATAAAAACAGTAGAAAGTCTTAAAAGGTCCCAACCCAAATTTAGTCAGGTCATTCGGGAAAACACCTTATACACTTATCTTTTGTAAGGATGTAACCTTGCCCAACCATTTATCTTGCAGTCAGGCAGTTCCTGGGACCACCCAGATGACTTGCATCTTTCTTTGTGGTCAGGAATGTGTCTTCCCACTTTGGGCCTTCCTCACCCACAGGTGGGTTCTCTTCCCTGAGGTCTGAGGAATGTTAATCCAGCCAGTGTCCTCTGACTCAGGGATAATGTACTCCTCCCAGAATGTATCCTGGGGCAGTGAAGGCCTGAAATCTTACTTTCAGTTCCACTTCCTTGGGACTAGTGACCCTGCATTCCTTTGCTCAGGGCTAGGGGTCATAAAAACTTTCTATATTTTTCATAAGTTTTCTATATCTTTCAATGCCAACATGGTTCCTTCAGGAGTTATAAAAAAATGTCACACACTCAGAGACTCAAAGTCATAAATCCAAGAACACCTAAGCAATGGCTAATGAATAAGAAAAAATAAAATAAGTTGCAAATAAGGTTTCTTTGTTTTCTTGGGTGCTGTAATATGTAACATACTAAAGATTCCTCTGGCTTGAGAGATAAGCACATTGGAAATTAAATGAATAGACAAAGTTCATTGCTGGAAGAGCCTGAGCAATGACCAATCATGAATGTGTCTCCATTCCTTCCTCACTTCACAGGGACAGTTTTCAAAGTCTCACGATCCTCTGTTGTGGTCATCTTGATCCGTCACTGTGGTTCAGGACTTGGGGTGCAAAGACTGAGTTATCTGCAATTAGACCATGTTTGAAGTTCTTTGCATGCACAGTTCATGTGTTTTCACATTGTTCCTGAGCTGCTTTTGTTAGAGAGAGCAGCTGAAGCAGCTGAAGAAGCCTTCCTCCAGTTTGAAGGGATCACAAAAGATGGATTTTGTTTGCCTCAAAACAGGAACAACTAAAATTGCCATCGACAATTAGAGAATGGACGACTATCGAGCTCTTCCCATCACCACATTGCCAAATTATATCATTCAGAGAAAACAAGTCAGACTAAATTGTGCACACATGCAGATATTTATAATCAGGTAAAGACAAGTACTATATGACATGATCCTATTAAAAGTTATTTCCCAAAGTAGTCTCATTACAAAACAAGTGGTTGTGCCTCCAAAACTAATATATTAGGATCCTAAGCCCCAGTATGACAGTTTTGGTAAGTAAGAGGTCTTGTCCATAACTGAGTTCGGATGAACTCATGAGGGTAGGTCTCTCACGACAAAATTACAAGCCTTATAAGAAAGGCACCAAATGGGTTGGAGATGTAGCTTGGTGGTTAAGAGCACTGGCTGCCCTTGCTCTCTTCCATGTGTGTAGGCACAGTTAAGTCAGGTGTGTATAAGTGATGAGAAGCCTCAGGAAAATCCAACCATGCTCACCTCCTCAGCCCTTATGGCCACTCTCCAGAACTTCGAGAAATATACAGTGTTAAAGCTACCTAGTCTATGGTGTTTTTCTGTCACATCAGCTCAAGTTGACTGAGATGATCCTTAACTATTATAAGTGTTCAGAAGGAAATTCTAAAGCATACATAATAATATGCTGAAGGCAGAATGCATAAGCTTTGCTGCACTTCACTACAGTAACATAAATTACTAAAATCTGTTCCAGAACCACACTATAGCTCTAAATGGTACACCAGTACACTGCAGTTACTGCTAGTTATTTACTGGCCTTTCCTGTGTCTTCTTGAAAAGATGAAGGTGCTTTTGTGCTAGAGAGAACAATGTAGGGATGGAGAGATTCAATCTAGTTCACAATCTCAGAGATATTAGGGACAGCAGAGTGGACAGGGTGGTTTATATCCTGACACCCAGGAAGTAAAGAAAGGGCTGAGACAATTCTCGTCCCTAGGGAAATGACTCAGTGACCTACCAAGAGGCCCCACCTCATGCCTTTTACCAGCTCCCAACTTTCTCATAAGGTTATGAATCCATCTAAGGATTTGTCCTTATGCCGGAGCCCTCCAAATGTGATCCTCTGTGAAAACGAGCTCATAGGCACCTTTAGATGTGTGCTTCACTTGTCTCCCGTGCATTTTTTGGTCACACTGACAGTTACTATGCACTACCATAACACCTGCTCAGTCTTTTTAATCAACCGTGTGCTGCGCTCTTTGACTTACAATGATGTTGCATCCTCAAAAGGTCATTACAGACCAAGTATCTGATTTGAAAGGCATTTAATATCTACCTATCTACCAAATTTCAGAGTCCAGCCTAGCCTATACCTTAAATGTGCTCAGAATATCTATTATCACCTAGCACAAGTCCTGTTTTGTGACAATGCACTGAATACCTCATATAATTTGTTGCAAACCATATTTAAAGTAAAAAAAAAAAAACATAGCAAATATCGATATGGTTTTGCACCTCCATAAAACCAAAACATTTGTCAATAATCTGGGTAAGATGGATGATTATAAACCTCTTTCATGTGGCTCAGTGAGAGAAAAATGATCAGGTGGTACATAACAAACTCTATCCCTGTAGGAGACAATGGCTGTAAGTGAACTTAAGAAACCCTATGGGTTACCTGGCAGCTATGAGCACTGGCATCCTACCACAACAGGAGGCCCAGAAATGTCTGTGGGAATTGTAAGGACGTGCTTACCCTAGCACACACTATCTCTGCAGGAACAGGTAAACAAACCACTAAAGGCTAGACACATGAATGCAGTGATGCCCGGCAAAAGAAGACTGAAACTGAAAGCAGGCTTAATTGAGGTAACCACTGGACACTAGCGTACTTTTTGCTGTCTCTTAGCACTGTGGACTGCAGAGGAAGTACCTCCACATAGCTGGGAGCAAGAATAAGAGTTCCCTACACCTCCGAGGGCAGGGAGCAAAGGTTGAGCTATGAACCCAGAAAGTGTGAGTGCACGTGAAAGTAGAAATGAAATTATCTAGAGAAACAAAGAACTTACTGGAGGAGAAATAAAAGGTGACAGAGAGTGGGGTACTGGGGGAATATATTTGGGGTTTCTATTGCTGGGATAAAATGCTGTGAGTATAAGCAATTTGGAGAGGAAAGGGTGTTCTTCATCTGATAGTTTCAGTTCCTCATCCAAGAAAGTCAGACCAGAACGCAGGGCAGGAACTTGGATATAGAAACTGCAAAGGCCACGGAGGACCAGTGCTTACCAGCGTGCTCCATGTGGATTGCTCAGCCCAGTCTTGTAGCACCCAGAAGCAGCCCAGAGGTGGCATCACCCACAATAAGCTGAGTCCTCCCATATCAATAACTAATTAAGAAAATGCCATACAGATTTGCCTACAAGCCAATCTTATGAAAGGATTTTCTCAGTTGTGAGTTCCTTTACTCAAATGACTCTAGCTTGTGTCAAGTTGACATAAAACTAGTCAGTCTGGGGGAAATTGTTCAAAGTACATTTCATACCTGCACGAAAATATCCTTCTATAACCCTGTATAATAAAAACAAATAAATAAAACCTAGCTATAAGAGGGAAAAATCATGCTGAATCATGATAAGTTTGTTCTATTTAATAAAAATGTCCCAAGTCAAGTTGTATGGCAGTGGTAGTATTTATGTGATCTGGTACCATGAGGTGCCATTACATTTTATCTATCCAAAAGAGCCAGCCAATGATCATAAGAATTGAGTAAATGTTAGAAGAAACGTAACACAAGTGAATAGTTAGCTCCTGTATTAGGGTTCTCTAGAGCAGTGGCTCTCAGTCTTCCTAATGCTATCACCCTTTAGTACAGTTTCTCACTTTGTGGTGACTCCCAGTCACAAAATTATTTCATTGCTACTTCATAACTATAATTTTGCTATTGTTATGAATAGTAATATAAATATCTGCTATGTGATTACCAAGGGGGTGGTGACACACAGGTTGAGAACCACTGCCCTCATGAAACAGAATTGGTAAAATAAATAAGTATTATAAATGGGTTTATTAGACAGGTTTACACAATACTGAATGCGTATCCAGGCGATAGCTGTCCTCACACTGAAGACTCTGAGAACCGGTAGCTGTTAAGGTTGGATGGCTCAATGACCCAGTGTTAGAATCCTAAAGAAGCTGAGTTTTGATATCAGCAAAGACAAGTGGCAGCAGCACAGGTGACAGCCACCCACCTCTCGTGTGGTGTTCCCCATTTTAATTAACCTGATCAAGAATCTCTCTCGTGTGCCCAGCAGCTCATCTCTGAATTGATTCTGTACCTAGTTAAGTTGAAACCACCACCCTACTTATCTTTCTGAGTAAACGGAGTCCTTATTCTCTAAACCTTTCACTGGATCACTCTTGTTAGTGCCCTGGCTTAGTTTGGTGCCAACTTGTCACAAGCTAGAGTCATCTGAGGAAGGAAATCTAAACTGAGAAAATGTCTCTATAACATCAGGCTATAGGCAAGCCTTTAGAGCATTTTCTTAATTAGTGATTGATGTGGGAGAGCCTAGCCCGAGTGGGTGGGGCCATCTCGGGGCTAGTGGTTGGGGGTTCTATGAAAAAGCAGGCTGAGCAAGCTATGAAGAGCAATCCATCAAGCAGCACCCCTCTATAGCTTCTGCATCAGTTCCTGTTTCCAGCTTCCTGCCCTGCTTGAGTTTCTGCCTTGATTTCCCTCAGTAATGGGATGTTATCTGGAAGCATAAGCAAAATTATTATTATTATTATTATTATTATTATTATTATTATTATTTCCTCTCCTATTTGGTTTGCTCATGGTGCTTTATCACCACAAACACAGAAAAACAATGTATCTTTACTCCCCGATCCACAGGTTTCTTCTAGTATCTCTGACCTCTGACCCATGAGATGCATAGCTCTGTTCTTCTATATAGTCTCTCTGTCATGATGCTCTTCCTCATGTCCCAAAACAACAGAGCCATGGGGCATGAGGACCGAATTTCAGAGATTATGAACCAAAGCAAATGTTTCATTCTTTTAAGTTGTTTATAGCAAGCATTTTGTCACAGTGGTGAAAAACTGACTAATCCGTATACGATGTTAAATAGCATCACATAATCAGTGGTTGCTGCTTCTAGAAAAAGTACATTGTTTGCAGTCTACTGCCCACCATTAAGGGTAACTTTTCTGTGTGAGTGTTTTGATATTTGATGTGCACAAGGCTTGGAGTTTCACATATCACATTTCCTAGAACTGATATTTAAAAACATATTATCAGGCTGGGCATAGTGGCATAGCCCTAAAACGTAACACTAGGAAGGCTGAGGCAGGTGGGTGTTTTTGAGTCCAAAGTGAGCCTGGTATACATAGTGAGTTCCAGACCATCCAGGGTTATAAGGTGTGGCCCTTTTTAAATATAAATGCATACATACATACATACATACATACATACATACACACATTCTCATCTCAAGAGATGAATAAAAATATTAAAGGACAAGAAACATATATTCTTCTTCCTTTTGTGCAGTTGTCTGTTGCATCTTATGAAACTAATGCAGAGGCACAGAATGCTCGGCACCGTTAGACTGTAAACGCTCCTCTCACTAAAGGAAATTTAAACGTCATTCTGCCCTCTGTGTGGCAAAGTGTAAGAGCAGCTGCCAAGAAAGTGAAATTTGCAGGGTGGCTGCTGTGCTCTGAATATTGTTCTCCCAGAATCGTATGCTGAAGCTTAATGGCTGCAGTAGTATTGACAAGTAAACCCGTTAAGAGATGATCAGAAGCACCCACCTTCATGGGTAGATTAGGTATCATTATGAAAACGTGGGTTTGCCCGTGGGTTGTTCTCCATTTTGACATCTGCCATTGGGCAATGTAACCAGAAGACTGATGCTAATTTAGATTTTGATAGTAGACTTCTTAGCTTCCAGAAATGTGAGCAAATAAATCTTGTTCATTGTAAATGACCAGGTATTCTGTTATGAAAGCACAAAATGGACTAAGATGGCGGTTTATTTGTGACCACTGAAAGTTGACTAAAGGCCTATTTTTGAGATACAAATTTAATAGGCAAAATCTCCTTCAGAGATTTCTAGGAAAGCATCAGTTTTGGAAAAAGAGAACTAACCAAATCCACTCAAACTGTTTCATTTTACAAAGGCCAGTATGGTACAATGAGTGAGTAATTCATTAACTTCGGTTACTTTTTTGGAACGCAAAAAAATTGTCACAAAGGTAAAAAACATATTAAAATACACACACACACACACAAAATGCACCTTTATTTCATTCAAGTATACACCTTGAATACATGAATACTCTATGTTGGGAAGGTAATATCTGTCCCATATTTATAACTTTATAACTTTATCATATTTCTGTAACAGAGGCATTCTATTGATTTCCTCACAATTACTTTCCAAGTACTAGGAAATCATATTTTCTGATTATTCCTATGCCAAGAGAACAAATTCACAGCAGAGAACAACCAACTGGTGACATAAAATAACAACACAATCTTGACCTTGTTTTTACATGTTTGTTATTTAACTCAATAGCATGTGATGTAAAAGTGATTGATTTTAAATGCTATGTATAAATCACAAGAAAAAAACAAATTACATGTCGTTAATATAGAAGTCAGTGTGAAATTCTCTATAAATATCATGTTTTAAATTCTGTTTTGAATACTTAGAAGCCACTGAACAGACTTTTATCAACAGATACCTCGTTTTCTAGGAGATGGCTTTCCACTCCTCTCCCGTCGCAATCATACAGATTGAAGTTGTGGGCAAGAAACTGAAAAATAATTTTTATTAGCCAACACTAGGATTCACAAGTATCAACAATAGACAAGAAATCTTTATCAAATGCTAAATAGTTTGGAGCACAATGCATTTTCCTGTTCTACATGATTTGCACAGGAACAGCGCCTCCTGCTGGTGATATCATAAAATTCACCTTCAACACTACTGGAAACACTTGATATTTTTTTTTCCTCTATATAAAATAAAATAGCACTTTCTAATGCCTGTGTAAGAATGATGCCGGTGTCTATAGAATCAGCCAGAAGAGCATGCACCACACTCTCTCTGGACAGAAAAGAAATCTGCAGAGCTGACAAGAGACAGGTTGCTTACATTTTCTAGGCTTCCAGGCACAGACCGGTCTAACCTGCGTTTTAGCTTACTCTCACCTCTGAATCAGCCATCTTCGGTCTCTTCTACATGCTCACATAATACTCAGCAAAAGAGCCTGGCTCACAGCAATGTTTATGAGAGCATCAATTATGTGTCTTATGCTACTCGGTGCCTTGGTTGTAGGCTAGCCAGTTTAATTCTTACGTGGTCTCATGGGGTGGGTTCTATTATTATTCCCATTTTTCAGACAAGAGAAGAAACTCAGAGAATTTAAATAACGTACCCAAGATCAAAGAGCTACTAAGTGTAGCCCACAAACCAGGTGGCTTGGCTCCACAGGCTGCATTTATTTATCATTATTGTTCTCGTGGCCTCATTCAGTGACTTTTTCTCAACACCACCTCCCGGGGCTGTTGTCAGCTCCTTTATGCAAATAACATGTGTGCCACAAACCCCTTCTATAAAACCCTAAGAAAGCTCTGCAACCTTTCTCCTTGAGAAGAGAATAAAATAGTTGCTATGAAAAAAAAAAAAAAACAATAGATTCCAAGAGAGCATCACCCAGCACCTAGCACCCAGTACCTACCACCTAGCACCCCACACCCAGTACCCAACACCTCCAGGTGATGACTCATGCACGCTTCTGTTCGAGAGAAGAGCCCAAGTGGCTGCTTCCTTCCACTGTGTGCCACTTTCTCTTTCTCCACTACTTGATGTCTATAATGTATCTCTCAGAGTTTACCAGAAAGGGTGTTCTACCACCTTACAAAACAGCACCACTAAGCATCTCAAATTCTTTAGAATGTATAATTCCACAACCCTACCAGTGTTATACCCCTTTACCTGCTTTAGCCTCCACTCCTGAACGTGCAGAAATCACAGCTGTGCTTGGGATATGTGGTTAACTAGCAAGTAAAATGACGGAGGTGAAACCATTGAAAAGATAGTTTGGTATCCAAAGAGTTAAGGATCAACATCAGTAGACAAAAGAGGAAAAAGGCAGTATGGGGCAGAAGGAAAGGTCCTTAGTATAGCTTATGACAAGACCTCCTCAGCATTGGGAGCAAAATATTGCCCATCAGAGTAGATGCACATCAGGTCAAAATGTTTCAGAGCCATTATGACCAGTCAGGCCACCGTGTGAGACTTTTCTTGACAACTGAGGCCCAGTCAGAGGCACTCTGTGGACAGCAGGCCAGTAAGTCTTCCATTTATAGACACGTGAGAAGTGCAGCCCTGTCCATCATCTGCAAAGTGAACACATTTATGCTGTTCTCTGCTCCAGAGGGAGCACAGAACAGGAAGGCAACGGATCTGCTTTCCATGTTAGTCCTTTTGTTAAGTGTGCCTAGCTAGTTCACAAGATGCAAGCTTTATGAAATGTAGAGTATGTCTATCGTGAGACATCTATTTCTGGAAGCAATGAGGAGGCAAGAGGATCCACCCAACCTCTCTAAACACTAAGCTATTTCTCATCATGGAAAATGGCAAAAGCCATCCCAATCGGCACACCCCCATCTACGTGCTCCTGACTCTCACTCCCAGAATTAGAAAGGAGCCCCCAAATCTCATATATTATTTGAATGGAAGTGATGAATACACCAAGAAGAGGGGAAACCTATTATCAACTACATTTGTATTCTACATTCTTAGAATAGGTTTTGTTCTATTTTGTTCTATGTTTACAGACTTAACAGTAGAGCCAAATTATTTAACACCTACATGTAATTAAAAGACAAGTCATTGCAGGTCTCTTACTGAATGATGTAGGCAGTGCTACAAGTGATATATGAGAATGCTGGTCAATGCTGGCATTTACAAACACTCGAAAAAATGTTAAAGATTATTCAGGACAACAGAGCCAAAGCTCTGACCTAATTACAAACACTACTCCAAACCAGAGGACCAGGTGCAGATCAGAGCAGGTATTACAAAAACAGCCTCTGGTCCTCACTTTTCTGGCTCAAGAAAAGTCACAAAGCCCCCACACTCTATTCTTCCATATGCTTGGCTGTGGCACTCCCAAGCTGGGAGTATGAAAACATGCAGATTGACCATTTTTCATCCCCAGCTATTTATGGAAAAACCAAAGGGTACGTGATGCTGACTGAGCAGGTGGATTTTAGAAAAATATTTCCCTGGCTGTTTGAACCTATGCAAAATTCTAAAGTGAAGAAAGCAACGTGATGCTAATTAAAGCTGTAGCTCAGAGTTTGCCAAAACTGCTGGCTTTGATGAATGAGCCTTTCAAAGCCTCCCCAGCTCTTGGAAGGTCTACCAGCCAGCATGCACCTCATGCATACACTCTGTAATCAAAGTGCTTCATTCTGCCATTGAGGGGTATGCCCTAAGTTATTTTAAAACAATGACTGCAATGATTACTACTTAAATTTTAATTTTAAAAATCAAAATTACTCCAGACACTTGTATGAAATCTTCAAAAGATGTACAGCCATTCCAGATGTTGTGAATTCACTGGAGGATGAGATCCTAGTAGCTCATGCTCCCATCCCAAATAAGACTTGGCATTTCTTGTCAGGTCTCTTGAAGACCAGAGATGGAGCAACCCAGAGAGACTGAATTATTAAGGCGTCCCAGGGTAAGAGCAGATGAAATGGTGGAAAGCTTATTCATTCTGAAGTCGAGTGTACTCCTATTCTTTTCAGACCACAGGTCAGATATGAGAGGCATTGCTAGTGAGGCAGCCAAAGAACGCCCTTCCGGTGGGTGTGGCCAAAGGACTAGTTCTAGCCAATGATGTGTGAGTAGCAATGACCTACATGAACAGTAAGGTCTTGGAGGAAGCCTATTCGTGCCTCTGCTGTCCTGCTCAGGTATCTCTGTAAGAACAGTGGGGTAGTGGCTTCCAAACTGTGCTTGCATTTCTGTCAGCCTAGATCGCTGATTCTCCTAGTTCCCAATGACCTTTTCTTACCCACATGTAACCACTATCATGAAGACAGTACAGGATCGCTCATGCCTCTTCTCATATGTTTTCTACGTTTGTGTGTCTATAACATACTGTATGTCCATAGCACATATACTATTTTGGACATTTTAAATAACAAGAATAGCACCGTCTATGTCAGCCTCCACACTGCTTTTAATATAAAATTAACATTACCTAAATTTTCCACAATTCATCTCTTTTCTTCCTGATGGACATTTAGATAGTTTTAACTTTGTTAAAAATAATCAATACCAATACTGCTATCATGATTTCATATCCTTTGAGCAAAGGTAAAAGGGTTTTTAAGAACTGGGACTTCAAAGAGAATCAGCAAGTTGAATTGTGTGTGGTATTATCATGTAAAAGTGTCACCATCTTCAGAGCACTTCCTCTGTGCAAAGATACCTTAAAGTTTTCCAGTGGGTTCACAGAAGCCTTGGGATGTACTCAACAACAGCGTACATCTGGGTTCAGCATCTCTATGTGTGTTTTCCCTGTTGGCATCATTTACATTTCACAGATGAGGAAGCTGAGCTGTGGGCATTTGAACTAGAGTCTATTTAATATCACAGATAGAAGGGAGGAGGGCTCCTTCCCAAATTAAATGCTAGGTTTTCTTACCTCTTAGCTCCAAAGTCTATAGAGGCACTGAAGTCCCAAGGACTCCCAGGATCTGCCAAACATACCCATTTTGGCTAATGTTAGATATGTAACATTTCAACACCACTTCATTTTTACTCTCCTAACTAGAAGTTGGGCTGGGTTTTATACATTTGTTTGTACTTCTGCTGTGGTTGACTATTAAAATATACCTTTTTATGTTTTTATATTGTATCTTTTCCTTTTTTTCTTATTGATTCATATGTACATTTCATATATACTTAATGTTAATTCTTTTGTGAGTTATATTTACTGAGTACCTTTTCCAATCTCTTAACTGTATTTAAACCTGTTAAATACTTTTTAAACTCAGACTGTTTCTCTGTTTTCTGTGATTCACCTTTCTAATGGCCTGATGTCTTCTTACTTGGCAAGCTCTTCCCTATGCAGAGACAGCAAAGATGTTCAGTTACATTCTCTTCTAAAAGTTTTACATTTATCCTTCATGTTTAATTCTTTAACCTGAAATTTCCTTGAGTTTATCTAGTGCACTTCCGCTGTTGTAGCAGGAATAGAAAGGTCCTCTGCTGACTTGAGGTGGAATCGCTGTCATGGCCTGATGTTCATAAGAATGTGGGGATTTCATGAATCCTCTTTGTAACAATCTTTTCCAATGAGATTTCTGGTCATGTCTGGGCCAGGCAAGGAATGCCATCTCTGTCACTGTAACTTCACAGTGAACCTTCAAATCTCATGGGCAAGCTTTCCCTCCTTTGCATGCTTCAAAACTGTTTTCCTTCTCTGAGTCCTTTATGTAAGAAACCTCTTGACCTCCTGCATATGAATTGCAGAATCAGTTTGTCATGCTCCATGAAAAACCACTGGAATTGTGTTGAGTTTATAAGGTTTGTGGATATTTTCCTAGAAATACTATTCATTGCAGGATCAGTTCCTTCCATTTGTTAGCACAGTATATCACTCTATATTAATGGGTTTTTTTATATAGGTCCTTTGGGTAATGCATTTTAATATTCTCTATTGACAATTTGTGCATTTTCATATCCACATTACCTTTGGGTTCTTGTTACTCTTTAAATGGAATCTGTTTTTCTCTTTCTATTTTTCTCTGCTTACTTTGATGTGGTAATGTAAGTGATATTTTTTCATGTCTACTTTTTGTATGGCAAACTTGCTGAACTATTGTATTCTGTCTAGTAATTTGGTCGACAGCCATGTTACCATGGAGGTCTCCCGGTGTGTTCTCTCTGATCTTGGAAGCTAAGCAGAGACAGACATAGTTAGATTTGGATGCAATATCTAATCATTTGTTTCCAAAATCATTTGCATTTTTGACATATGAATGTTGCAGAAAATAAAAACTTTACTTGACTTCTACTGCCTTTTTTGTATTAATTTGGTTGTGAGTCCCAATGAAGTCTCTGTACGTTTCATGTTATTTAGCATTATTATTTGTGTGTGTTTGCATGGACACATGTGCACATGTACATGAGAGCATATGTGTGTGATGTGCATGTTAGTGTAGGTTTGCACATCATAGCACATGTGTGGAGGTCCGAGAACAATGTTTGGAAATCTGCTCTCTTATTCCACCTTGGGATCCAGGAGTCAAACTCAAATGGTCAGGCTAGCACAGCAAGGGCATTTTGACCCTCTGCACCATCTCACCAGACCTCATGAAATGGTAAACTCAGAGAGCAGGACATGCTCAAAATTGCTAAGCTTCTGTTTGGTTATTAGATGAGTCTCAAATGTTAACATAAAAACCTTAATCAGGTGAGAAAAGAGAATCCAGTCATGCAAATTTTGAATGTGGTTTGGCTGACATTAAAGCAGAAAAGTTAAGGCGGTAGGTATGTTTTTATGTTTTGGTAACTTCCATTACCTCTTCAAGTTGCAGTGCTTAGCAACAGCTCTACAGCAATCTGTGAATAGTGGGACTACTAAAAAAAAGAAAAGTCAGGAACCATTCTGTACATGCTTTATACATTTCCCTCTAGAAACAAATGACTGTCCCTCAACTGCACTTTCAAATACAGCCAGTCTTGGGGTATTGCAAGGCTAAATTTTATCACTATCAGTTGTGTTATTTAAATTGTCTCTATCCATATGCAGTATTATATATACAAGCATTTCTTTAACATTGAATTCTTTCCAATTTGGAAGAAGGAGCTAAGATGTAAGCCCATGTAAAGGGAGTCCAGTCCCCCCTCTTCTAGCCATCACCTGCTACAGTACAAATATGTGTGCCTCCCTGAAATTCAATGTAAATTGTAATCATTAATTATAGAACATACTATCAGCATTGTTATTTTAATCTTTCAAAAAGGTAAATATTCATCAGAAGTTAAAGACCAACCAATCTACAGAGTGAGTGGCACAGTAGTCAGGGCTACACAGGGAGATTCTGCCTCAAACAAACCAACAAACGGAAGTGAGAGAAAAAGAGAGAAGGAAGGCTGGCCGGGCGGTGGTGGCGCACGCCTTTAATCCCAGCACTTGGGAGGCAGAGGCAGGTGGATTTCTGAGTTCGAGGCCAGCCTGGTCTACAGAGTGAGTTCCAGGACAGCCAGGGATACACAGAGAAACCCTGTCTTGAAAAACAAAACAAACAAAAAAAAAAAAAAACCAAAAAGAGAGAGAGAGAGAGAGAGAGAGAGAGAGAGAGAGAGAGAGAGAGAGAGAAGGAAGGCTATAAATTGGTGTAACCTTTCTAGAACATTTTCTAGTATAAATTTATATTTAAAGTGTTATCTTTTAATAAGGTAATTCTATTTCTTTATTCACCTTCAGGAGAATACTCAGATGAGTATACAAGGATATAGGTACTTTTATGTTCCCTATGGAATTATTTAAATAGTTAGGATGTTTGGAGTTTTATTTTCTAGCCTCCTCAGGCATGGCATGCACATAATACATATACATACATGCAAGCAAAACACTCATACACATAAAATAAACAAATCTATATTTTTTCAAAAATTCTAAAATATTAGAAGAAATTATATCTCTAATAAGCATACACAGACTTTTTCTTTTCATATAGTAACACAACTGTTGACACAGTATTGACATTCATCTGTGTGCTACAAGTACTCTAGGGCAATTTAAGTCCTTCGGCAGGAAGCATGTAGGCTGCATGTAAAAATACATCATTTGATAAATGCACCAGGCATCTAGGGACTATTTCAGCTGTGGGTCCTGAAGCCTCTCCAGATACTGAGGGATGGTTGAAGATTAGCTGAGACTCAGAGAGATGTTCGTGAGATACATTCTAAATGGCAACACAATTTATAGAACACTATGTGATAAAATATCTCAGGTATCAAATGTGCATAAGAAATTGGAAATCTGTGCATTAAGTCATTCATGGAGAATCCATGTGGGAGGGTGAACTAATGGGGGCATTTACATTACACACTTGAGTATTAAGCATATGCTTTGATTTTTATGTCATGGAACGTTTATCACTTTATAATTCAAACAAAACTATGGGAATTTTAGATGGGAATTGGCTCCAGTACAAGTTTAAAAATGTAATTTAATGATATCATGCATGTATCTTACAGAATATCACCAGGTTATAATAATGTTTTCTAAAACATTAAATATTCTATCAGAGCAAACTCTTCAGAAATTCTTCCGCCCATTCTTACTTCTAAAGCATGTCAGAACTACAAACACACAGAAAGGTCTTTATAAAAGTAAGATAGAAGTCACTGAAACCTACTGGAACCCACTTCCTCTTCTCCTGGAAGATGAACTTCAGGCTCCTTTATGATTTCACATAATGCTATGACATTTTTTTTCACTAAAGAGTGACTCCATGTGTGGGTGGTACCTTCTAAGCTTGTGTTGTTAGTCATTTGTATTTGAGATTTCTGTTTCCCACTTCAATTAATTAGCCATTAGGGCAAGAAAAACAGATTTTTTGTGTCAAGCATGTAACAGATTTCAGCAAGTTTTTGAAGAGCAAGCTGGCAAGAAAACACTGTATAAAAACAAGCCAATATAAAGGCTAAAGAAACACAATAATCAGAAAAATATTGTGGTTTTTCATGTTGATTGGTTTGTTTTTAGAGAGCTACTTATTCGGGCTCTGACAGCAAGCATGGCCTTGTCTCTATTCAAACAGCAATTATGTATGTCATTGAAGATTGTTTCACTAAAGGATGTCTCTGCTGCCACAATACACTTGTGAACAAGCCTGTTTTTCAAAGACATACCGGCTCAAGGCAGCCAGTTCTGAACAATCTTCTTTTGTGCCAGGTTGACTCAGAGGCAGAAAATATCTATCCATAAAGCTGGAATCTTTTGCCATATATTAAAATGTACAGTCCAGTACAGAGTTTCTACCTCCTGTCTTTTAAAGCTCTGTGAAGTGATGGTGACCTCAGCAACCTGTCATCAAAAGCATATGGATGAAGGCAGCCATCATATGTGTGATATGTATGGCTGAACACAGCCAAAGCACTGTGTCACCCAGTGTGTTCTGCTCATGTTCCCTCCTGCACAAACCTGAGAGAAATCTCTAACCAGATGTGATCAACTAGACTTTGTATTAAATTGTCTTTCTCAGACCATGATAATGACACCAAACTATATCTACACTGAACCAAGGCTATAAAGGCATACAGAATAAGCACTTATAATTTGGCTTAACGGAGTCTGGAGTAGGTGCCTCCAGGATGAGGCTAGTTCAGTGATGTGAGAACTTGGTTTAGATTTGTTTTCTGCTGAAGATCGATAAAGAGTTTCTCCTCAAATCTCCCAGGGGTGCCCTTATGTTCCATCAGACAGACCTCTAAGCTAAGCTTGGCAAATGAAAAACGGGAATTGCTGTGGTTGACTTAATTAATTCATGATTTATCCCTTGAAACTGTGCAAGCTACAACTGAAACAAAACTGTATTCTGTTAGCAAAGAGGTCTAAAAGCAGTTGATCTGGCTGTCAGTAATAAGTGAAATAGAAGATAATAGTGCTATATCAGTAGATGAGGCAGCCCCATTTCCTTCCTGTGTAATCTACAAGTTCCTTCCTTACATGTATTACTAATATTGGGAGTATCAGTAGTAAAGTATGTGTGAGGTCATAAGTTTAATTTCCAGCACTGTAAAAGTTATAAAGAAGTTCAAATGCATTCCTGGGGCAATTGGCATATTTCCAGAAACAGGCATAGTTTCAGAGAAACAGTGTCAAAAATTTGAGCCTAATCCCAATTTGCACTCTGTCAAGAAAGTAAACACATTCACCTCCTGCCTTTTAAAGCTCTGTGAAATGATGGTGACCACAGCAACCTGTCATCAAAAGCATGTGGGTGAAGGCAGCCATCATATGTGTGATACATATGGCTGAGCACAGCTAGAGCACTGTGTCACCCAGTGTGTTCTGCTCATGTTCCCTCCTGCACAAACAGCAGTTGCTGTGCCTGACAAAAAGAAGCATCCATATTCTCATGCAGCCATGACACTCCAGGTGAGTGTATCTGGAGAAGGTGTTCCCATCCAGTGACAGACTAGCCATTTCCCTAGACCAGACAATCTCATCTAAGTTTTATATACCAAGCCAAATTCCCGATACATTCCTGCATGTTTTTAAAAAACATAAAGTAAACATAAACATGCTGCAAGTTTAATGATATTTTTAATATTGAGTATTTACTGCATGTCTAAGTAACTAAGCTAAGTGCTGTATATGCACAAAGAGATGTACACACACACACACTCAAATCTAATCTTACATACATGTTTTGCAAGTCTTAAGTCTTATGAGGTTGTTACCTATATGTAATTTAATTCTGAAAAGAAAATTAAGACCGAGACCATGTGAGGCTAATCTTGTAAACAGAGAAACTTGTATTCACTCAAATTCGTCTGACTTAACAAGTGATGAGATATGTACCACACTTGATTCTCTTGTATTGTCAGTTGTGCAACACAGAAATGCAAAAACTAGATGCCATGTCATCAGAAGAATTATATACTTTAGAAGATATGCTATTAAAAAAAATGAAAAGGTCAACAACGTTGCATTACTTACCTTGACTCTTAGCTGTCAGGAATGGTCACTAGGACCCAGGACCAGGTATCTGGTTCTGTCACCCTCCCCTTCTAACCCATGGGTACCATATTGCTACCATGCATGAGTGCATCTCCTGCCTGGAACACAGCATCCAGCCTGATAGTCAGATGCCAAGTAACAAGACCATTGGGCAAAGAGGTGATTCCTTCTTTTTTTAGTGAGATAGGCATTGACAAGCATGTGCTCCAAGCAGTGGACCCATTTATTTAATATATGGAACCCACAGTTATTGACAAAGTCTTCACTGGTACCTACCATCAGCTCTTCTACAGACAAGGAAAATGCTGCCATTTAACTATGCCTGTGGCTACTATATCATTGGCAAGGAAATTATTGGCTTTGTTTTGAACATAACTCAAAAGCTGGCTGACAAGTGCACAGGTATTCAGGGCTTCTTGGTTTTCCACAGCTTTAGTAGGGGAACTGGCTCTGGGTTCACCTCCCTGCTAATGAAATGGCTCTGTTCTTCCTGTTAATTACAGAAAAAAGTTAATAATCAGGAAGTAGAGAGACAAATGATTATGCTCCGCTAGCTTTCTTCAGGACTGAGCTAAGGAAGTGGTATCACCCACTTTTAGTATGGGGCTTCCTTCCTCAATTAACACAGTACCTCACAGAGGCTAAATGATGTCTTGCAGATGTGTATGGAGGGTTGCCTGTTATGTTATTCTAGATAGTATTGGACTGACAATTAACATTAATGATCACAATATCATAAAGGGAAAGGAAGAAACCTTGGAGATAAAGGTTGTTGTTATGGCTATTGATAGTTTCAAGGTGTGTGTGTGTGTGTGTATGTGTGTGTGTGTGTGTATGTGTGTGAATGATCACTATATTCTGAACCTTAAATATATGCATTTATGACCACGCAAGTAGAATCAGTCCCGAGTTCTATTCCAGGGTATAAAGATAGACAAATTATTCAAGTATATTTTATAAATAATAAATGATAAATACATATATTTATTTTCATTTTCATACAATTTATTATGGTCATGACTTCCCCTCCCCCAACTCCTCCCATGTCCTTCCCTCCTCCCAGCCATCCAATGCCACACTTTCTTTTTTCTCTCTTTAGAAAACAAGCAGGCAAATTAAAAAAAACGCAGAATTTTTTTAAAAGGGAGAAAAAGCACAAGAAACATGAATACACACATACACACCCATATATAAACACAAAATCAGAAAATATACAAGCAAAGGACCTGTAAAATTAAAAACTGCACCAAACAAAATAATATGAGACAAAAAAAAAAAAAAAAAAAAAAACCCTATAAAATACTGTGATGGTTTGTATACGCTTGGCCCAGGGAGTGGCACTATTAGGAAGTGTGGCCTTGTTGGAGGAAGTGTGTCACTGTGGGAATGGGCTTAAGACCCTCATCCTAGCTCCTGGAAGCCAGTATTCTGCTAGCAGTCTTCAGATTAAGATATAGAACTCTCAGTTCCTCCTGCATCATGCCTGCCTGGATGCTGCCATGTTTCTGCCTTGGTGATAATGGACTGAACCTCTGAACCTATTAGCCAGCCCCAGTTAAATGTTGTCCTTATAAAAATTGCCTTGGTCATGGTGTCTGTTCACAGCAGTAAAACCTTGAGACAGAAGTTGGTAACAGAGACTAGAGTATTGTTGTAATAGGCCTGACCATGCTTTTGTTTGGAAGAATGTGGATTTGGGGACTTTGGATTTGGAAAGTAATGAAATACTTTAAATGGGGCTTAATGAACCAGCCTAGTAGGAATATGGAAGATTTTGTTACTGAGAGAGATTTGAATTGTTCAGACCTGGCCCAAGAGATTTCAGTGGAGAATTTCAATATGTGGCCTAGAGACTGTTTTGTGGTATTTTGGTGAAGAATGTGGCTATGTTTTACCCTTGTCTAAAGAGTCTGCCTGAGGCTATGGTGAAGAGGCTCAGATTAATTGCATTGACAAAGGAAGTCTCAGAAACACCCATCATAGACTTTGTTTTCTGGTTAAGTCTAATGAAGAGCATTTTAAACAAGCATAGCAAGCTGAGAAAGGAAAAATATAAAATACATGGTTTGAGTATTAAAGGGGTATCAGGAAGTGAGATGAAGCTAAATCTTGTGTTCAAAGATATTAAATTGAATTAAGAGAGTAATGACCTTGGGACAAGATCCCACCCAGCTAAATTTAGGTCCAGGCATGGTAGTACAAGCCTTTGATTCCAGGAGGCAAAGACAAGCAGATCTCTGAGTTCAAGACCAGCCTAGAACAGAGCAAGTTCTAGGTGAAGAAAATTTTAAATCTAGCCTTGATGGACCACACCTTTAATTCCAGTGCTTAGGAGACAGGCATGTAGATCTCTGAGTTCAATGTCAGTCTATGTAGCAAGTTCCAGGACAGCCAAGCTTAGGCAGTGAAAGAATTGGAAAACAGAAACCTGGAGATACTGTAATAAAACAAGGGGGCCATGCAAGCAGCAAAACTCAGCTGCTTTGGCCATGTGGCTCTGGCTTTAGAGTCTAGAATAAAAAGAACTACTGGGACAATCAATGCTGGTTAGCTGGAGCTAGGAAATCAGTGATGGTTAAGAAAAGACCAGCACCACTGAGGTAAAATCTTCTGAAAAAAATTTTTTTCAGAGCTCACAAAAAAGCTGTGTTCCAGAGATAGCCAAGGTTATACCTCATGTAGCAGCTATATTTGATAATGTGTAAGAGTCACCCAGGTAATACTGATTTTGAAAGCATGAAGGGACCATGGACAGCAACTGAAGCTTGGCACTGTGTGAACCCAGGAGAGGCCATTGGTGAAGGTGCACCCTCAGCTGCAGTTGATGGCCCAGGACTGAAGGGGTCATGCAAAGGAGTTGAGGCTTGGCATCGTGAAGAGAGCCTGTGAGAGGCTGTTAATGAAGCCTAGTTGCAGCAGAAGACCCGTGCATATTGGAGATGACAGTACCACGGGATGGCCACCAAGAACAGCAGTGGCAGTGGAGAGGATCAACCTGAGCTACAGAGGGCAGAGCTGGAGAAGTGATGCCAGCCCTTTGGAGGAGCCCAGAAGATCATGTGTGAATTCCAGACACTGAAACAAGAAGCTGTCACACTGAAGTTGCCTTGGAAACCCTAAGATTTTTGAGATGCCAGAACCATGGGCTATCTGCTTAGGAATGTTGAAAACGGGGAGTAGAACCACCCCAGGAGAAAGAAGTTTGTTGCTGTCAACATAGATGAAAAAGGAGTTGGAGAGCTGAAGACCACTTTGACATTAGACATGGAAATGTAGAGTTTGGAGTTTGCCCAGCTGATTTCCTGTCTTGATTTGGGGGTTACAGTTAAGTGATTGGATGTATCTTAGAAAAGACTTTGAACTTGGACTTTTAACATTGCTGAGACTGATATAGACTACGTGGACTTTGGGAGTTAGACTAGATGTACTTTTTTATTATACTATGGCTAGATATGGCCCCCATAGACTCGTGTGTTTAAACAAACCTATGGGGGCCAAGGAGTAGAATGTGATGGTTTGTATATGCTTGGCCCAGGGAGTGGCACTATTCGGAGGTCGGGCATGGTTGGAGTACATGTGTCACTGTGGGCATGAGCTTAAGACCCTCATTATATCTCCCTGGAAGCTAGTATTCTGCTAGAAGCCTTCAGATGAAGATGTAGAACTCTCAGCTCCTCCTGTACTATGCCTGCCTGGATGCTTCCATATTCCCTCTTTGGTGCTAATTGGACTGAACCTCTGAACCTGTAAGCCAGCCCCAATTGAATGTTGTCCTTTTAAAGGTTGTCTTGGTCATGGTGTCTCTTCACAGCAGTAAACCCTAACTAAAATAAGTACCATTGAGTTCATTTTGTGTTGTCCATCTACTGTTGGCTCTGGGGGTTTACACTTAAGTGTGGTTTATATAGCCAGTAGAACTGTGTTGGAGAAAATTATTTTTTTTTATTTGCATATAGGGTCAGCTGCAGATAGCTTCTTGTTAGGGGTGGGAGCTCATGTCCATGTTCCCCTCTCAGCATGGTGACCCCATCTATAAAAGTCCTGTGCATGCCACCACAGACTTGGTGAGTTCATATGTGCATCAGTTCTGTTTTGTCTGGAAGATACTATTTCCTTGGTGCCATCCATCCCCTCTGGCTCTTATAATCTTTCTGCCTCTTCTTCAGCATAGCACCCTGAACTCTAAGTGGAGGGGTTTGATAAAGATATCCCATTTAGGACTAAGTGTTCCAAGGTCTCTCACTCTCTGCACATTGTCCAGCTGTGAGTCTCTGTATTTGTTCCCATCTAATGTATACAGAAGCTTCTCTGACAATGGTTAAGTCTGACACTGATCTATGGCTATAGGAGAATGTTGTCAAAAGTTATTTTATTGCCATGTACATTTAGCAGGACAATAATATTTGGCTTTCTCCAAAGCTCATAGTCTATCCTGTCTCAGGTTTATGGAGGAAAGAGTTGAATAAGGGAATAGAATGATGGTGATGATGATGATGATGAAAAATATGATAGAAAATAAGTAGACAGAAGATAGATAGATAGATAGATAGATAGATAGATAGATAGATAGATAGATGTTAGATAAATATTAGCAAATAGCAATAGTTTAAGTGATTATGTCAGAATGTTCACTCAACTGCTTTCTGAAATATTTGAATTATTTAAAAGTCCTTACAATGAAACAATGTAGGAGATAATGAGAAGAAAAATATTCATGCCTATTGATCCCTCTGACATATTAATTTTCACCTGTACCTTTTCTGGGGTTTCCCTTGGGTTTCTACGGTGTGACCCATCTAGAAGCCAGAGAGGGTGGCTGGAGCCATAAGAGGTTTTTTCCTGAGAACCATAGGCATCTCCTGTGAAAGGCTTCAGATCAGACAAGAAGGAAATAAAGTATATATTCTTGAATTCAGAAAAGTAACTTGGATGTGTAAAATAATAGATTACTGTACATGAGCTTTTTATGTGCCTAATACCAAAGGAAAGACTAGAACACAGCAACTAAAGGTAACTTTCCCCTTTAGTATATCTTTCAGGTAAAAGTTTGTTCTCTTTTAAGTAAATACTTGGTTTAGGGATTTGTATCCCCTTCTCCAGCTCTTCTTTTCTTCCTGTGTATCAAAAATATCAGAGGCAGTTCACATTACATTGTAGCCACCAGCAAAGAGATTTTTATGCTACATGTTGGGCACCAAGGGCCTGAGGATTCCATCTATAATATTTCTCATCTCTTCTCCCCATTGGCATCTGCCTGCTATTCTTTAGGCCTTACTAAGTCTCCCTATGGGGTGGCTGAGCTGCTATTGTGCCATGCTGGAATCTGTCACTGAGAATACAGTAGTGCAAGCTATTGTTGCTGGACCCGCTCTGATGTCCATCGTTTTAGCCTGAGGACTCTTCTTGGCCACTTGATCAACTTCTCTCTACCTGTACTAGGAAGCTTAGCTGCTCTTTGTGAGTTTGTCTGCAGTATGAGATTGCAACACCTCTCACTGCTGATTCTCTGGTTCCATGCTTATATGAACATCTTTGGGCTGGAACATTAAGTCATCTCAAGCCAGGTGACAGAAGCCCCCCAAAATTGTATTCTCTCATGGTTCTGGAGGCTAAAAACAAGAAATCATCATCATACACTCAATTCCTTCTGTCATCACTATGGAGGAATCTGCTCTAATAACTTTTGATATTCCTTGAATGAGGGCTACCAAACTCTGGTTCCTGGTTTTATTCTTCTCACTCTAGGAGTCCTTTGTGTGTGGATACAGGATTCAATCCAATTCAGCATAATCCCTTCCCCAGGTGAGATTCCAATCACTTTGTCTTAATTATGTCTACAAAGACCCTTATTCTAATTAAGGCCACGTTCTGAAGTTCCAGTAGACAAATCTTTAATAGACTGCAATTCAATCACTACCATTCTGAATTCAGAGCTTCCCAACAAGGCTACGCCTTCCAAGACTATGCAGAAGAGAGAAGGACAAGCTGTCGATACTCTGGCTCCTCTAGATAGCTCTATGGCTTTCTGTGGCCCAAGTGTCCCTTTCAAGATATAAACCCAAGAAGCTAGGAAATGTGACCTCCTGTCTCACTACTTATAGGATCAATGCCAAAATTAAATTAAAGCCAAGAAGGCATTTAAGCAAGCATTCAATAAACAGTCTCCATCACGATAATGCTAATTACTTGTGTCCTGTGGTAATTATGTAAAATCAAAATGTAATAAAGTTACTTAAATGATTGTCTTAATTAGAATTTTACTGCTGTGAAGAGACACCATGACCAAGGCAACTCATAAAGAAAAACATTTCATTGGAGCTGGCTTACAGTTTCCGAGGTTTAGTTCATTATCATCTTGGCAGGAAACATGGTACCATGTAGTCAGACATGGTGCTAGAAGAGCTGAGAGTTCTACATCTTGATCCACAGACAGCAGAAGGAGACTATGTGCCACACTAGGCATAGCTTGAGCATAGGAGACCTCAAAACAACAACCCACATAGTGGCACACTTCCACCAACAAAGCCACACCTACTTCAAGAAGGCCACGCCTCCTAATAGTGTCACTTCCTATGGGACAAGTGTTCAAATACATGAGTCTATGTTGGCCATAACTATACAAACCACCACAATGACACATAAAAAAATGATCATCTCGATCTGTCAACAAATATAACATTTCCAGCACTATAGGTCTACTATTGATTGTTGTAAGATATAAAATCTTGGGGTTTTTTTTTCATTAAAACAACTATCACAGTGGAATTTTGTCATTGAACATCTGTACTGTTTGCTGAACTTGGTATCCTAGGAATTAAATATAGATAAGAGGACTTCTTTCAGCAATGTCATAGTGTTCTTTTTTTGATAGTGTTCTGTCATTGGTAGATTTTACTGTAAGACCCAGTGGCTGATGTTGTGGCTCTTTCAACTTTATTCTAGGTTCTTGCTGATGTGAGGTTATTTTTTATAGCCACTATTGATAGACTTCCCTACTGTCTTACCTATAAATGACTACACATGCATAAATAGGCATGGAGGGATAGTATGGTAGCATGCACTGGGTCCTGAGGAGTTAGTGCTGAATTAGATTTTCTATATGATCATTGATATCAGCCCATGATGAGAAATAATCCATCCCAATCCCACCTTTACGCCTGGTATTTCTGCATATTGTGCTTGTCCTGTGCTATAGGAATGAGGGCTATTCTGCTGTGTGATGCTTTGGGACCATAGGTTTGCACTATTTTCTTTGGCAAAATTATGCTACCAAACAAGAGGTCCTCTTCTGTCCCATATTCTTCAGTTATGTATCAGGTCTCTCTGTCTCCTCCTTCCCTTCATGCTCTCATTAAATATTTCACTAGAAATGTTCAGAAAGGAAATTTCCATGTGGTCATGAAGGGGCCCATTTTTCTCAAATTTTACAGCTCTATTTGATACAAGTCCTGAGAGTCTTCTCCATGAAGCCACTAAAATCAGAAAGATGAAATATGGAGAGTAAGGAGGGCTTGGGGACCAGGTACGGAAGAGATGTTTATCACTTTACTAGTATTCCATGGGTCACCTTAGTTATAGTTCTCATATAACTACAAAAATGTCTGGAAAGTGTCAACTGGCTGTGCCTCTGAGAGAAAAGACATTTTGATGAAAATAGCAGACCTTCCTGAGCAGCAAGTCCTTGTCCCTCCAACTTAGTTGAACAAATGTGTTCTTCTCCCCTATTCCTACCATTAGAACTATAGAAGACAAAGCCCAGTTAAAAGATTTTGCTCTCTACTCTCCAGTTTTTTTCTCTTCAATCAAGAAGAATATAATAACTTCATGGACTGGCTTTGATATATTATCCAGCTGTTTGCCTCATTTAAACTGTAGAATGTGCTTTGTAGAAAGATGGGCTATTCTGTGAGCATGCAGGGTCTTATAAATTTTAACAAGAAAATGAAGAAAAGACAGTATGATTGAGGTGGATGATACATAGTGAGTATTGGAAGGTCAAAGCTGTGAGTCCATTTATGACAGAAGAGCAATGACCCTAAAAAGACCTTTGACAAATATGATCCATTTTTTATTTTTATGACTCATACCACATCATCTCATTAACCTGACACTAAGTAATGTCGAACAATTCATTTTATTGAGGATTCCTTCTCACTAACTGTCTTTATTCTATATGTGCCAGGCAGATGATAGGCCTTTCCCCCAATGACTGGATTGACCACTTTTAAAATGCACAACATGGAAAATAGCAACAGCTAAAATTCAGCATCTTCATGGTCCCTTTTTCAAATATATAGGCAGCCCTGACTAATAACTTAAAATTATTTGTCAAAGGGTCACATATACCAGTGTTGACTAAGTACTGTAAATAATTTTAGAAAAACAAAACCCTGTATGAACTAGTGTGCTGCCCCATTTAAATTTTGTTATTAAACAACTATTATCAAACATTTGCCTTTTATTTTTACTTTCAATTGAATAAGTCCTGACACCAAGATTGAATAAGGAAATAGTCAGAGGAAGGTCCCATAGGATGAAGACAAGCCATCCAGGTAGGGAATGAGGTAGGAAGAGTGATTAGGCTGGCCATTAAGAGTCAGTATCTATTGAGAAGCTTGAGGGAAATAGTGGTGAGTAGAGAAAACTAACGTTGGAAAGACATGGGGAAAGATAAAGAATTTTTTTAAAGTGGGTGTATGAACCAGTTATGAGTTTGTACAGATAAGTCACATGCAGACCTTGATTTTATCGATTGTAAAATTTTCCAAAAAAAAAAACTTTTCATAATATGAAAAAAGGGGCAAGTTCAATAGAAAATAATATTGGCTAAGTAGCCTAATATATAAATACAATGATATTATCTCTAATTTCTAGTGGGTATCCATATATGTACATGCATACTTGCTTTTTAAGTCAATTTACAAGAGACACACAGAATCAATGAGATAGCACAACAAAGAGTTTTAAAGAAAAAATAATAAGCAATAAAAGAGGAATTAAATAGTAAAGTTTTAGGAGTTAGAGAATGGTATTGTGTGGTAGAATGGTAACAGCCTCCTAGAATCAGTCATAATCAGATTAAAATTCAATCGTTTTGCCACCCATTCTGTGCTTTATTAGTTGAATTTTATTAAGTTTACTGAGTCTCTATTAAGTACTGAAATGGGGAAAAATGTTCTTTGTCACTTAGTTGTGGTAAGGAGCAGATGCTTACATAAAGCACTTATCACATGATATATGATCATCAAATATTAATTCTCTACTGTTCTTTTATAAAAAAAAAATGACATCCTTGTCATTTGGGTGTTTACAGCACAACATTAGGCTTACTCATGAAAAGAAACAAAGCAGCAATAGTTTGAGACAGATAATAAATTCAGGAAACTCTAGCAAGGTTTATATAATGGCAAAAGTGTTAGTCTGTATTTCAGTCATAACTAAATCTAAATTACTATCAAAGTATTTTTGCAAGAATAAGATGCTCTATATAAAAAGCTAGAATCAAGCTTCTATGCTTTTCTCGATGGATATGATGTGCGTATCACACTGCCTTCTAGATGTTTGCATTTGCCATAGGTTACCAGTGTTGTCAGCCTCAACTCATAGCCACTGGTTGATGCTCTTGAGTAGTGACTGTGGGTATAACACAGAGGCCTAATTCTCACCCATAGGTGGACATCTATAGTCATGCCCTTCAAAGTCGGCCCTCAGAATCTCTTCTTTGCAGGTAAGCTTCATTTCTCTGAGGGATGCTTAAAGATTAATCAAAGAATTTATATGTTTGGTAATGCTCAATATCAAGATGCCCACACAATTAGAAGCGTTTCCCAATTAACTAACCTAGATATAAGTAGTTACCCAGGACTGCTCTCCATATATGCATGACTCTCCATCCTCCTACATCTCTGCCTGTCTCCTCCTCCTCCTCCTCCTCCTCCTCTTCCTCCTCTCCTTACTCCTCCTCTTCCTTTCCTTACTCCTCCCACCTTAGCTCCTCCCAACTTGCAGGGAAATTTTCCCACTACGGAAATGCCATGGAAGATTGTGAGACTCTGAACTGTCCTTTTTGTTTTTCTTCAGCTTTGCTTCCTTTGTGTTGAAAGGTATGTAGTTAACTTCATGTGTTGGCTAGTTTTATGTAAACTTGACACAGCTAGTCATCTGAAAGGAGGAAGCATCAATTTTTTAAAAATGCCTCCATAAGATGGGCCTATAGGCAAGCCTGTATGAAATTTTCTTTGGACATTATTGGATATTTTATTTATTTACAATACGGATATCATCCCCTTTCCCCATTTCCACTCCCTAGAACCCCCTATTTTATACCCCTTCTTCCTTCATGATTTTATACAATTTTGATTACATGCATGTATTAAGGTCAGTTCTAGGTTGAGGGTCTAGCAATACAATAGATGCAAATAGTCAAAAAACAAGCAAGACAATAAACACAAATAGTCAAAGAAACAGCAAGGCATTAAACCCAATTTTGTGAACACTCCCCATGATCACTGTTTCTAAAGGCTTATCAGAATGACCAAAGTATCTGAGCCTACTTCCCTGTCCTAGCCCAAGGTCATTTTCATGTCTGAAGCCTATTTCCTTGTTCTATCCTAAAATTTAGATTCCTATCTGAAATTACTTCTTTGTTCTAGCCTAATATTTAGATTCCTGCCTGAAATTACTTCTTTGTTCTAGCCTACTGTTAGCTTCCAGCCTGAAGCCCACTTCCTTGTTCTTGGCCAGTGTCAGATTTTTGACAAGCAGCCCCAAAGGCTCTCCACCTCTCCTCCTTTTTTAATTCATTAACAAGACTGAGTCTGTCTTAGGTCATTCTGACAAGAATGCCTTCCTTGTCTTTCATGGAATATGCATTATCAAAAGCAATGCACTTCTGTCTTAGGTTGATAAGGCTCTGTGCAAAACCTTAACCATCCTTGGCTTGTCAGCCCGTTAAATTAATAACTCTGTCTGGGGGTCCATTATCAGTTTCAAGTCATGCAATTTGGCTGCCAACCTTTTGATGTAGTTAGAGACAAGCTTTAAAATGATGGGCAGGAATAAAAGTATTCCCAGGACAAGAAGGGTTAACTTGATCAAGCCATATATGCCATTCCTAAAGTTTGACCAGAATGGAAATACCAACATCAGGCCATGGATAATTTTATCGGCATTATCTGCAGCATCAAAGCTCAACAGAGCCAGGCAATGGTGTCGCATGCCTTTAATCCCAGCACTTGGGAGGCAGAGGCAGGCAGATTTCTGAGTTCAAGGCCAGCCTGGTCTACAGAGTGAGTTCCAGGACAGCCAGGGCTACACAGAGAAACCCTGTCTCGAAAAACAAAAAAACAAAACAAAACAAAAAAACAAAAACAAAAAAGCTCAACAGAGCAGCAGTCTTTAAATTCATAATCTCACTATGCAAAGTTAACACGCCCAGAGAGGTGTTAGGATTATGCCAAATATCCTACAGGTGTCTTTAAATTTTTTTCTAATTATAATGACAATCATTGTGAATTTCAAAAGTAACACTACTCCAATGATATTTGTCATGACACTGGGGATGGCTCCTAACTCTTGAACCCTGAACCTCCTTCAGATAATTTGAATAGGTTATAGAGCATCATCTGTTGTTCTAGATACCTATATAAATCCTTTTGTATATTCAATACATTAGTAAAACTTTTTTACTAGATGGTTAACAAAAATAGTTGTCTTAACTCCTTGTGTCAATGCTATTGCAGAAGCAGTGGTGCTAGCAATTGATGAAATTAAAGCTGTTATACCAGCAATAATCAAGCCCACTATCCTCTTGCTTCTGTTTAAAGCCTAACTCACTTCTTCCGGCACTTTCAAGCTTTTTTCAGTGAATCAAGGTTTTCTAATACTCAGGGCAGTGAGACAAAAGCTGGTTAATAGACCCCTGTAACAGACATGCCAGGTTTCAACACACTAACACAATTGGAAATTATACAGTCAATGCAACTTACAATAAATACTGTAGAAGAGACAAAATCAATTTTAACTTCACAATTAAAACAGCCTTAAGACATGCACTAACCCTTGTTTGAAATCCAGATCCTGTCCCAACTTAATCTCTTGCTATCGTAACCTCATAGTGAGCTACAGCTAACTTCCAATTATGTCTCTGACAATGTCCAGATCCAGTCTTCCAAAAGTAGACTGTTATTTCTAATATTGGATTGATTTCTAGAGCAGTACATGATTAAGTCCTAAGAGCTGGTCACCTTTAAGAAAAATACAAGAGACATTATAATTCCTCTTTAAGACTCTCTATCCCACAAGGTCTAAAAGCTTGAGGCAAGGCAGCTTGTCCCATCTGGGATATAGTAAAGCAAAGGTGGATCAGGAACATATGTCCAATACGGCTCCCCAGTCCCCCTTGTCAGGGCACTCAGCAAGCTCACAGGTCAGCATCATTCTTTGTCTCAGCAACAGTATGTCTCACCTCTTTTTCGAGTTCCATGAGCCTCTTCCACAATAACTTGTCTTTGAGGATTATACGAAATCCCCGTAATAAATTGTTGACAAAAAGGCTCGAATGCTCAACTACAATTGCCAGACCCTTTATCTGTTTATTTTTATTGGATATTTTATTTATTTATGTTTCAATGTTATCCCCTCTCCCATTCCCCACCCCCAAAAAACCCTTATTCCATCCCCCCTCCTCTTACTTCTATGAGGGTGTGCCCACACTATCTACCCATTCTTGCCTCCCTGCTCTCAAATTCCCCAACACTAGAGAATTCAAACTTTCAGGGACCAATGCCCTCCTCTTCCACTGATGCCTGACAAGGTTATCCTTAACTACCTATAGTGGTAGAGCCATGAGTCCCTCCTTTTATGTTCCCAGGCTGGAGGTTTAGACCCTGGGAGCTCTGGTTGATTATTCTGATACTCCTTCTAAAAAGAACCAAACCACCCACACTTTGGTCTTCCTCCTTCTTCTTGAGCTTCATGTGGTCTATGCATTGTATCTTAGGTACTGTGAGCTTTTGGGCTAATATCCACTTATCAGTGAGTGTATGTCATGTATGTTCTTTTGTGATTGGGTTACCTCACTCAGGATATTTTCTAGTTCCATCCATTTGCCTAAGAATTTCATGAAGTCATTGTTTTTAATAGCTGTGTAGTACTCCATTGTGTAAAATATACCACATTTTCTGTATTCATTCCTCTGTTGAAGGACATCTGAGTTCTTTCCAACCTCTGGCTATTAGAAATAAGGCTGCTATGAACATAGTGGAACATGTATCCCTGTTGTATGCTGAAACATCTTTTGGGTATATGACCAGGAGTGCTATAGCTAGGTCCTCAGGTAATTCTATGTTTAATTTTCTGAGGAACCACCAGACTGCTTTCCAGAGTGGTTGTACCAGCTTACAATCCCACCAGCAATGAAGGAGTTTTCATCTTTCTCCACATCCTCAACAGCATTTGCTGCCACCTGAGTTTTTGATCTTAGCCATTCTGACTTGTGTGAGGTGGAATCTTGGGGTTGTTTTGATTTGCATTTTCCTGATGACTAAGGATGTTGAACATTTCTTTAGGTGCTTCTCAGCCATTCGAGTTTCCTCAGTTGAGAATTCTTTGTTTTGCTCTGTACCCCATTTTTAATAGGGTTATTTGATTGTCTAGAGTCTAATTTCTTCGGTTCTTTATATATATTGGATATTAGCCCTCTATCGGGTGTAGGATTGGTAAAGAACTTTTCCCAATCTGTTGGTTGCCATTTTGTCCTATTGACAGTGCCCTTTGCTTTACAGAAGCTTTGCAGTTTTATGAGGTCCCATTTGTCAATTCTTGATCTTAGAGCATAAGCCATTGGTATTCTGTTCAGGAGCTTTTCCCCTGTGCCCATGTGTTCAAGGCTTTTTCCCATTTTCTTTTCTATTAGTTTCAGTGTAGCTGGATTTATGTGGAGGTCCTTGATCCACTTGGATGTGAGCTTTGTACAAGGAGATAAGTATGGATTGATTTGCATTCTTCTACATGCTGATCTCCAGTTGAACCAGCACCATTTATTGAAAATGCTGTCTTTTTTTCCACTGGATGGTTTTAGCCCCTTTGTCAAAGATCAAGTGACCATAGGTATAGGGGTTCATTTCCTGGTCTTCTATACTATTCTATCAATCCTCCTGCCTGTCTCTGTACCAATACCATGCAGGTTTTTTTTTTTTAATCACTATTGCTTTGTAGTACAGATTGAAGTCAGGGATGGTGATTCCCCCCAGAAGTTCTTTTATTGTTGAGAATAGCTATCCTGGGTTTTTTGTTATTCCAAATGAATTTGAGACTTGCTCTTTCTATCTCTGTGAAGAATTGAATGGGAGTCTTGATAGGGATTGCATTAAATCTGTAGATTGCTCTCAGCAAGATAGCCATTTTTACTATATTAATCCTTCCAATACATGAGCATGGGAGATCTTTCCATCTTCTGAGATCTGTTTCGATTTCTTTCTTCAGGGACTTGAAGTTCTCGTCATACAGATCTTTTACTTGTTTGGTTAGAGTCACACCAAGGTATTTTATATTATTTGTTACTATTGTGAAGGGTGTCATTTCCATAATTTCTTTCTCAGCCAGTTTATCTTTTGAGTAGGGGAAGGTTACTGATTTTTTTTTTTAGTTAATTTTATATCCAGCCACTTTGCTAAAGTTGCTTATCATGTTTAGGAGTTCTCTGGTGGAAGTTTTGGGGTCACTTAAGTATACTATCATATCATCTGCAAATAGTGAAATTTTTTACTTCTTCCTTTCCTATTTGTATCCCTTTGACCTCCTTTTGTTGCCTAATTGCTCTGGCTAGGACTTCCAGTACTATATTGAATAGGTAAGGTGAGAGTGGGCAGCCTTGTCTAGTCCCTGATTTTAGTGGGATTGCTTCAAGTTTCTCTCCATTTAGTTTGATGTTGGCTACTAATTTGCCGCATACTGTTTTTACTATATTTAGGTATGGGTCTTGGATTCCTGATCTTTCCAAGACTTTTAAGATGAAGGGGTGTTGAATTTTGTGAAATGCTTTCTCAGCATCTAGTGAGATGATCATATGGGTTTTTTTCTTTGAGTTTCTTTAAATAGTGAATTACATTGATGGATTTCCATATATTGAACCATCCCTGCATTCCTGCAATAAAGCCTACTTGATCATGATGGATAATTGTTTTGATGTGTTCTTGGATTTGGTTTGTGAGAAATTTATTGAGTATTTTTGCATCAATATTCATAAGGGAGATTGGTCTGAAGTTCTCTTTCTTTGTTGAGTCTTTGTGTGGTTTAGGTATGAGTGTAATTGTGGCTTCATAGAATGAATTGGGTAGTGTTCCTTTTGTTCCTATTTTGTGGAACAGTTTATAGAGAATTGGTATTAAGTCTTCTTTGAAGGTCTAATAGAACTCTGCACTAAAACCATCTGGTCCTGGACTTCTTTAGTGAGTAGACTTTTAATGACTGCTTCTATTTCTTTAGGGGTTATCTAACTGTTTAGATGGTTTTTCTGGGCCTGATTTAACATTGGTAACTGGTACTTGTCTAGAAAATTGTGCATTTCATCCAGATTTTCCAGTTTTGTTGAGTATAGGCTTCTATAGTAGGATCTGATGATTTTTTGAATTTCCCCAGTTTCTGTTGTTATGTCACCCTTTTCAGTTCTGAATTTATTAATTTTGATACTGTCTCTCTGCCCTTTGATTAGTCTGGCTAAGGGTTTATCTATCTTGTTGATTTTCTCAAAGAACCAGCTCCTGGTTTTTTTGATATATTGTATAGTTCTTTCTGTTTCTACTTGGTTGATTTCAGCCTTGAGTTTGATTATTTCCTGCCATCTACTCCTCTTTGGTGCATTTGTTCTTTTTGTTCTAGAGCTTTCAGTTGTGTTGTCAAGCTGCTAGTGTATGCTCTCTCCAGTTTCTTTTTGTAAGCATTTAGGGCTATGAGTTTTCCTCTTTGCACTGCTTTCATTGTGTCCCATAAGTTGTAGTATAATGTGTCTTCATTATCATTAAATTCTAAAAAGTCTTTAATTTCTTTCTTTATTTCTTCCCTGACCACATTATCATTGAGTAGAGTATTATTCAGTTTCTATGTGAATGCGGGCTTTCCATTGTTTTTGTCATTATTGTAGACCAGCCTTAGTCCATTGATCTGATAGAATGCATGGAATTCTTTTAATTTTCTTGCATCTGTTGAGGCCTGTTTTGTGACCAATTATATGTTCTATTTTGGAGAAGGTACCATGAGGTGCTGGGGAAAAGGCATATTCTTTTGTTTTAGGATGAAATGTTCTATAAATATCTGTTAAATCCATTTGGCTCATAACTTCTGTTAGATTCATTGTATCTCTGTTTAGTTTCTGTTTCCATGATCTGTCCATTTCTGAAAGTTGGGTGTTGAAGTCTCAAACTATTATTGTGTGAGGTGCAATGTGTGCTTTGAGCTTTATTAAGGTTTCTTTTATCAAAGTGGGTGCTCTTGCATTTGGTGCATAGATGTTCAGTATTGAAAGTTCATATTGGTTGACTTTTCCTTTGATGAGTATGAAATGTCCTTCCTTATCCTTTTTGATAGCTTTAAGTTGAAAGTTGATTTTATTCAATATTAGAATGGCTACTCCAGCTTGTTTCTTAGGACTGCTTTCTTGAAAAAAAAATTTTCCCACCTTTTTAGAATAAAAGGTAGTGTCTGTCTTTGTCATTGAAGTGGGTTTCCTGTGTGCAGCAAAATGTTGGGTCCTGATTAAGTGTCCAGTCCATTAGTCTTTTTATTGGGAATTGAGTCCATTTATGTTAAGAGATATTAAGGAGAAGAGATTGTTGCTTCCTGTTATTTTTGCTATCAGTGGTGGCATTGTTTGTGTGGCTATCTTCTTTTGGATTTGTTGGAAGATTACTTTCTTGCTCTTTCTAGGGTATAATTTCCCTTCTTGTATTGGACCTTTCCCTCCTTTGTAGTGTTGGGTTTATGGAAAGATATTGTGTAAATTTCATCTTGTCATGAAATTTCTTGGTTTCTCCATCTATGGTAATTGAGAGTTTTGCTGGGTATAGTAGCCTGGGCTGGCATTTGTGTTCTCTTAGGGTCTGTATGGCATCCGGCCAGCATCTTCTCACTTTTATAGTATCTAGTGAGAAGTCTGGTGTAATTCTGATAGGTCTGCCTTTATATGTTACTTGGCCTTTTTCCCCTACTGCTTTTAATATTCTTTCTTTGTTTTGTGCATTTTGGTGTTTTGATTATGATGTGACGGGAGGTATTTCTTTTCTGGTCTAGTCTATTTGGTGTTCTGTAGGCTTCTTGTATGTTTATGGGCATGTCATTCTTTAGCTTAGGGAAGTTTTCTTTTTTAATTTTGTTGAAGATATTTATTGGCCCTTTAAGTTGGGAATCTTCACTCTCTTCTATACCCATTATCCTTAGGTTTGGTCTTCTCATTGTGTCCTGCATTTCCTGGATGTTTTGGTTTAAGAACTTTTCGCATTTTGCATTTACTTTGACAGTTGTGTCAATATTTTGTATGGTATCTTCTGAGATTCTCTCTTCTATCTCTTGTATTCTGTTGGTAATGCTTGAGGCTATGACTCTGATTTCTTTCCTAGGTTTTCTATCTCCAAGTTAGTCTCCCTTTGTGATTTCTTGATTGTTTCTACTTCCATTTTTATGTCCTGGATGATTTTGTTCAATTCCTTCACCTGTTTGGTTGTATTTTCTTGTAATTCTTTAAGGGATTTTTGTGTTTCCTCTTTAAGGGCTTCTACCTGTTTACCTGTGTTCTCAAATTCTTTGAGAGTGTTATTTGTGTCCTTCTTAAAGTCCTCTATCATCATCATTAGAAGTGATTTTAAATCTGAATCTTGCTTTCCTGGTGATATAGGGAATTCAGGATTTTCTATTGTGGGAGAACTAGGTTCTGATGATGCCAAGTACCCTGCGTTATGATGCTTATGTTCTTGTGCTTGCCTTTCGCCATCTGGATCTCCTGAGTGCTACCTTCACTGTCTCTGACTGTAGCCTGTCTTTCCTATTATCTTGGTTGTGTCAGAACTGTTTGGGGTAGGTGTTACTACTGGGGTTAGAGCTGGAGCCCAAGATCTGCTCAGTGCTTGGGCACAGACCAGAAGGAACCAGTGTGTTGGGCCAGGAGTGAATTCCTGTCATAAATTCAGTCATGAACTGCCTTTTCTGCAAGCCTGTGGACCAGAGTTCAGATACCTAGCACCCATTCTTGGGGGTTTGAATGAGAATGTCCTGCATAGGGTCCTATGTTTGAACACTTGGTCCCAGTGTAAGGAACTGTTTGGGAAGGATTCAGAGCTGAGAGTGTTCTCAGTGTTCTCTCTCTACCTTGTGGTTGTGTCTCAAGATCTGAGCTCTCAACTCCTGATAGAACACCATCCCTGTTACCTTCTGCCATGATAGCCAAAGGCCCTGGATTTCTGACAATGTAAGCCCCAAATAAAGACTTTCTTTTATAAGTTGCCTTGGTCATAGTTTCCTATCGGAGCAGTAGAAAAGTAACTAAGATTAAAGTTGGTCCTGGGAAGTGGGCTCGTGCAGTGAAAGACCTGACCGTTCTGTTGGACAATGAATGTAGAAGATTTTGTGACCTTGGACTAGAAAAGCAGTAGAACCCTGTAATCAACAGTGGCTTTAATGGCCCATCCTAGTAGGAGCTTGAAAGACAAGTAGTGCTGAGAGCAATGCACACTATGCTGGGCCGACTCAAGAGGTTTCAAAGAGGGAACAATATTAGCAATTGGGCTAAAGACCATTTTTGAGATATTTGGCAAAGAATTTGACTGCTTTCTGCCTTTGTTCTAAGTGTCTGCCTGAGGCTAATTGAAAAGTAATGAATTAATTTCCTTGGTGGAGGAGATTTTACAATAGCTTAATATTGGTTATTTCACATAGTTATTAGTGCAACCACTCTCATACAAGTTTACAATGAAAAAGAAGAGGGGAATATATATATACATATATACATATATATACATATATATATGAGAGAGAGAGACAGAGAGAGAGAGAGAGAGAGAGTGACAGATGAGAAAAAGAGAAGAGATGTGATGTTGGAGCCAAGGCTTGTGCTGGAAAAGATGAGAAGCTTAAGGAAAGGCCTGTTCTGAAATTGAATAAAGGGAAGGTGTCCTCAGTTCAAGATCCCACCAATTAAGCCACCAACTTGTAAAAGTAGGAAGCCTGAAAAATTAGGCGATTATGTGATTATGCAATTATGCAAGTGTAATTCAAGGAACTCAGGCTCTGTCTCAAGTGGCATCAAACAGAACTTGGCAATGTTTTTCCTGTAGTTCTAGCTTTCGAGTCATGAAAGATACACAAGTAAAAAGATTGTGGAATTTTCCTCAGTAGTTAAGAAGAACCACTGAGGTGTGTGGTAGAGCAGTCCCTGCATGGAGGCCCAGATAAGCCATTGTGTGAAGTTGTGAAAGTGAAGCCTGCATTACATTAGAGACCCCAAGATGATGGAGACGCCAGAACCATTAGACATCTGCCTAGGAGAGCTGCAGACAAGGAAGAAACTATTCCAATAGTAAGAAACATGTTACTATCAGCAAAGCTGGAAGCAGGGGAGACATCAAACATGAAACTACAGGATTTGGAGTTTGACATCAAACATGAAGCTAAAGGATTTGGAGAGTGTACTGATGGGTTTTGGTTCTGCTTTTATTCAGTATTTTTTCATTATGTCCCTGTTTCTCCCTTTTGGAATGGTAATATATATTCTTTATATGTTGGAAATATGTAACTTGATTTTAATTTTCAGGGGCTTATTATAGAGAGATGGCCTCGCATTTCAGAAAAGACTTTGGACTTTGACTCTTGTTGAGATTGAAAAACTATAGGGATTTTTGAAGTTAAATTAACTGTTTTTTGTATTATGGTATGACCACTAGCTTATGGGAGCCAGGGAGTAGAATGTGTTGCTTTAAATGAAGAATTCCCCCAATGGGCTCATAAATTTGATTATTTGGTTTCCAGATGTAGCTGCTTGTATTCTAATGCTAATTGGGTCCCCCAAATTGGTTTGCATGAGAGGATATGCATGTAGCTTCTGGAAATTTGCCACCAGCTAATTCTGATTGGTAAATAAAGATGGCAATAGCCAATAGCTGGGGAGGAGAGAGAGAGGCGGGGTTTAGGGTTCCAGGGCTTCAGACCATAAGAAAGATGCCTTAGGACAGTATGGAGGAAAAGAGATATGGGGCCACCATGGAAGGGTAATAATATATATAGCAGGGAGAAGCAGAGCTGTCATGTAAAGGGGACAAGAGAATGCAGTCAAAGGGCTGCTCAACTGGGTCAAGAGCAGCCAAGATGGAACATCCAAATTAGTAAGTACTAACTCGGAATTAACAGTAGATTCTTACAGCATGGAGGTTAGGCAGTTGCCCAGCTATTGTGCTGCTTAAGGCATATCAAAATATAAAGGCGATGTGTGTCCGTGTTTCATTTGGGAACATAAACCACTGAGGCAGATAGTAACCCTGCACCAGGATTTATTAAAATTTAATACTACATCCAGATGGTGGAATTGTTTGGGAAGAATTAAGAGGTGTGGCCTTATTATAAGAGGTGCGTCACTGGAAGCAGGCTTTGAGGTTTCAGAAGTCCATGTCTGTTGCGTCCCTAGCTGCCCCACGTTTGGGGGCCAACATGTTGTGGACCACTCAATCAGTGTTGGAACTCACACTGTCAAAAGCCTTGGGGGCTAAATTGTTCCAGTTCGTACTGCCCCAAGCTGCACCAGTTCTAGGGAGTTCAGCAAGAGAGAGAGCAAGGATGGATTCGAAAAATGGAGACCAGACAGAACCATTGATAATGTGATTCAATCCCATTTATCCTTCAGTCTCTCTGCCTAGTCTAAGTTCCAAATCTTGAATTGCTAGTCCCTAGTTCCTAGTTCTAAGTCTAAGTCTCAAGTACTTTCTAAGTTCCAAGTTCCTTCTTCTAAGTGTCTAGTCCAAGTGTAAGTGTCTAATAATAGTTGCCTGTCTCGAGTCTCAAGTGCCTACTCCAAGTGCCTGATATTTAATAATTTCTTCTGTCTGCCTCTCGCCTTTTATATGTCTGTCTCACTTCTAAGCCACACCTCTAAGTCACGCCCTTAGGTCTTATCTCTAAATCACACCTTAAGTCACGTCCTTCAGTCTCGGCTCTAAATCACACCTTTAAGTCTCACACTCTCAAGGGAAAATCCTGGGTATCTAAAACAAGATGTTATCAGAGTGTGCTCAGCTGTTATAGACTATTGTAATCAAGTCTCTTGTCAGGGTATATGGCTCAAGATGGCTACAAGGATGATAGCCACCTTCTGTCGGCTCCCCACACATGTCTTTACCAGCAGCAGTCTCTCTGCCTCATGGTTGTGTCTCAAGATGTGAGCTCTCTAGCCATGTTCATTGCTGCTCTATTCACAATATCTAGAAAATAGAAACAACCTAAGTGTTCTTAAAGTGATAAATGGATAATGAAAACATGGTACAAACACACTATGCTATACTATGCAGCTGTAAAGAAAAATGAAATCATGAACTTGAAGATAAATGGATGAAACTAGAAAATAACAGATTGAGTAAGATGACCCAGACTTAGACAAATGTCACATGTTCTCTCTCATCTTCAGATGCAAATACATAATGAAGTCTTATGATATACATTTCAAGATTCTCATCTTAGAGCTATCATGAGGAATAAGAGGCAGGGAACTGGTAAATAATGGTGAAGATTCTGACCACTGTGTGACATATGGCAGAAGCAGTTCGACAGAGCTGCCCAGGTAGAGACTGTAAGATATGGGTGCTCACCAAGATGAATTTTTTAAAATTTTGTTAAGCCGGATTATAAAGACAGAGGAAGAGGCTACTTGACTTGATTTAGGCAGATGGCATTACTAGAAAAAAAAAAAGCAGGGAAAAAATGAGAAAGCAAGAGAGTGTCAGAGATTGTTATAAACAGCAGCACAGAAGAAACTGAAAAAAGAACTGAAATGGACGTAATGTGAATGTAGCAATGTGAGAACTAGAACAGTGGGAAGTAATGAGGTAAAATCTGTAGAGGTTTTCAGTGTGTTTTACTCTTACATACCACCTAATCTCTAATCTCTAAATACTATGAAATTCCTGGTCTACAGATATCATTGCTAAACATCACCAAATAAAGAAATGCATTTGAACCTTTTAACTCTTAGCAACCATTAGGTCATATCATTACCACTTGCTTTGGAGAGAGTAGAGACTAATAACAGAGACAGCTACATTAACCTTTTTCCCACATAAAGTCCTTGATTACACTTAGCCATTACGCACACTTAACTAGAATTTAACACAAAACAAAGTCTGAATTGATCCAGGCAGCAGCTAATGCACAACTTGTTTATTGAAAATAATTGATATGCTCACTTTGATATCTACAGGCATATTTGCTTTTTTCTTTATTGGGGTGTTACACCCCCCCTGACAAAGGTCAGACTGGGAGAGCTGTCATTGATACAGGATACGAAGGTTGAAAGATCTACAGAGTTTATATTTTATTCAAGTTGAATGAGAAGATGTGGTAGATTTTGAGAAGGGCAAGATGTGATCAAACCACACCAGGATTTCATTTTTGTGTGTGTGTGTATTTTAAAATCTCTGTCTCCTACTGCATAGAGACTAGACTGGGAGTGGCACTATTGGAAGGAGACAAGAAGTAAGAGACAGTGAGGTAGACAGGAGGGACCATCTAAAGCGTTCCTAACAGGAGACGGAGAGACAGGAATACGGAAGGCATCACTCATTCGGTTTGATTGATCTCAAATTTGAAGTTTTACTATTTTCATCCCCCAAGCCCAAAAAATATCCAATTTTGATCATTGGAAAACAGCAAGTTAAATGAGCAAAAGCTCCTTTGTTCTGCTCTCTTTACGGCACTGCAGATAGTGGGAAAATAACGAAAAAGGAATATTGTCTTGTGGAAGCATCAATAATTGTTCTGGAACAAATTCTGCCTAACATGATTCAATAGGCTTTAATGAGATTCTTCAAACAGCCTGTTTAAATTAGACAAGTCAAGATTTAAATCCATAAGATGATTAATTAGGCAGTTAGTTTTAAACATTGATTTTTGTGTCCCCTCAATCACACATCATCTCTTTATGTTGTGTTGTACTTTAACCATTGAACTCGTAGCTTACATGAGCTCAGCCAGCATCTTATCACTGAGCTATATCCACACCCCACATGTGGTTTTTATTGCTTTACTTTGAGACAGAGCCTTTTTTGGTAAGTTCCTCAGGCTGGCCTCAAATTTGTAATTATCTTGCCTCAACCTCCCCAGGGCAGATGTGTGCCTCTGAACTCAGTTGAACTATCAAAATGAATAAATATTGATAAATACCATAAACAATTTCACTTGACTTAAGACATATACAAGGATATAAAAAGTATTGGTTTATTTCATTTTCTTTTAAAATAAAATTGTATTTATTATTTGAAATTTTCATGTGTGTATACAATGTATTTTGATCTTATCCTTCCACCAATGCTTCCTTTCAGCTTCTTTTACCAACCATTTCCCCCAATTTCATGTCCTCTATTATGATTATTATTATTATTAAAATTTATTATTGTATTAGTAAAAGTAGTAGTAGTAGTGTTGTTGTTATCATCATCACCACCACCATCATTATCATCATCATCCCCCTACATCCTGTTAGCTCTGACCATATGAATTTGGGGCATCTGATCAGACACGGACAACCTAACAGCAGCCACATTCCCAAAGAAAAATGACTCTTCCTCCCTCAGCATCATCTATCTGATACCGGAATAGGTCCTTTGCTAAGGGTGAGGCTAGAATTCTCAGTGGCTTAATCTTGTGCAGACAACCACAGCTACCATGAGGTGAAATGTGCATCAGGTAGCTCATCCCCAGAATGCAGCATCCCTAGCTCTCTTCCTAATCCTCTGGCTCTTTTGTTCTTTTTGTCCAGTCTCCTTCTATGACCCTGGGCTTCGGATGGAGGAGGATAATATAGATGGCCTATCTATAACTGACCACCCTCCATCCCTTATTCTCAGCACTTTAACCAATTGGGAACCCCTACATTAACCACTACTCTCTGCAGAGAGAAGCTTTTCTGGTGTAGTTTTGAATCGGAGTACAAATCTTCATATTAAGAGGGTAGTTTGTGCCTAGCAATTGTCATCAGAGAGGCTTTTTCCAGCAACTGATGGAAACAGATGCAGAGACCCACAGTCAGACATTAGACAGAGCTCAGGGAATCCTGTAGGAGAGGGGGAAGAAGGGTTGTTGGAGCCAGGGTGGACAAAGACACCACAAGATAACCCACAGAATAAACTAACCTGGCCTCACAGGGGCTCACAGAGACTGAACCAACAACCAGGGAGCCTGGATGGGTATGAGCTAAGTCTTCTGCATATATGTTATGATTGTATAGCTTGCTGTTCTTATATAACTCCTAACAGTGAGAGCAGGGGCTGTCTCTGACTATTTTGCATGCTTCTGGAACCCTTTTCCTCATACTGGATTGCCTTGTCCAGCTTTAATACAAGGGAAGGTGGCTAGTCTTACTGCAACTTGATATGCCATGTTTGGTTAATATCCATAGGAGGCCTGCTCTTTTCTGAAGAGAAATGAAGAAGGGGTGGATGGGGAAGGAGAGGAACTAGGAGGAGAGGAAAGAGGGAAAACTGCAGTTAGGACATAAAAATAATTGTGATGATGATGATGATGATGGTGGTGGCGGTGGTGGTGGTGATGATGGTGGTGGTAGTAGTAGTAGTAGTACCTCCCCAGGTCCGATGATGTTCCCAACATTCTTTAAATGCAGCTGAAAATCAGATCTGGTCTCTCATCCCATGTACTATGGGGCAGATGTGTGTGCTATCTGATTTGTTACTTATTTCTGAAAATCACCTTATACTCCTTCTCCTTAGGTTCAAAAACACGTCTCTGTCTCTCAGGGTAACTTATAAAAATTATTTTTGCAAAATCAGACTTTTAGAAAGCCAGAAACTAAAGTATGAAAGTTGACTTACTCTAATGGATGAACCTAGAGATGTCCTTCAAACAAACAAAATGTAGGAAAAGTAGCAGCATGCCCCTCCCATGGGTAGTCTACAAAAGATACACTTGTCCTGGTGTTTTCTTTCCCTCCCATCTCCTCCATTCCTTCCTCTCCTTCCTCTCTTCCCTCCCTTCTACCCCTTTTTTCTTCCCTCTCTCTGTTAATTCCTCCAATAGGAATGCATGTCCATGTTCTGAGCTGTGCCATATATAGGTCTGTGTCAAAGAAACTCAGAGAAAATTCTGCCCCACATACACAGTGAGGACCCAAGGGCCCAGTCCAGTAACTCTTGAGAAATGGACTTCTGCCAACCACCACATTAGTGAGCTTTGCAGCCTCTTCACCACTGGAGCCTGAGATAAGACCCAAGATGTGACCAGTACCGATGGACTGTAACCCATCAGAAACACTGGAACAGATACACACACACACACACACACACACACACACACACACACACACAATTGTTCACAGATTTCTAAAACTGTGGCATATGGATAGTGCTACTTTAAGCCACCAAGGTATAAGTTAATTTATACATAGTAGTATGTAAGTAAAACCAGCTGTTAAGGAAGTGGGTGGTTCACCAATCAAAACATACAAATTCTAAAAGCCAGTGAAGGGTCTTAGCTATTTGTACATTGTGCATATCAAATGTCCTATTTATATATATTAGAACATATTTATTATCAATACATAGAAAAATATGAACAAAATAAAGAAATATATACTGCAGCAACAAAGACTATTGCTTTGGAGTTGTTCCAAATTTTTAGTTGGTAAAAACTTACATAATTTGTATTGTTTTAAAAATTCTCTGAGGTAAATGATGATATATGAAATTTTATAACATGTACAAGTAGCACCCATATTAAGGGAATATGATTAAGTGGTTTATTATTAAAATCAGTAACTAATACTAAAGAAAAGACTGAAAATTACTCAACACCTTAAAAATATTCCCCATTGACTTCCACATTGTTTACTATTTGGAATGTATAAAAACAAACAGTCAAGATTTCAACCACAAATGGCAACAATACAGAAAGGACGTGGCGTTTTAGGCCAAAACAGGCCTGCTACGTAGAGACATGCCTCAGAGTGGCATGATTCATTTGATATTGGAATGGTCCACACTGTCCATTATGTCCAGCTTATGGCCCAAGAAGTAGAGTTGGCAAAAAAAAAGAAAAGAAAAGAATGTCTGACTACATCCCAAATGTCATATTAACAATGAATAATTTTAATGTGTTTCCTAGCAAACTGTCATTTATCTGAAATTCAAAACAAAGTGATGTTATGGGATGTGTCCATCCTAAGTTCATAGGTTAAATTTTCCACCACTCTTCTGACTATATTAAAGGGCTTTTAAGTACACTTAAGTGAAATCATGAGTGTGGGATCCTATTCTAATAGGATGAGTGGGCTTACCAGAAGAGGAAAGGAGATAGACAGAGATCTATCCATGTGTCTACAATGTGGTGGTTTGAACATGCTTGGCCCAAGGAGTGGCACTCTTTGGAGATGTGGCCTTATTGGAGTATGTGTGGCCTTCTTGGAGGAAGTGTGTCACTGTGGGTGTGGGCTTTAAGACCCTCATCCTAACTTCCTAAAAGCCATTCTTTTTCTAGATGTTTTCAGATGAAGATGTAGAACTCTCAACTCCTCCTCCACCATGCCTGCCTGGATACTGCCATGTTGCAGCCTTGATAATGGGCTGAACCTCTGAACCTGTAAGCCAGCACCACTTAAGTGTTGTCCTTATAAGAGTTGCCTTGGTCATAGTGTCTGTTCACAACAGTAAAACCCCAACTAAGACACACACCCAGAGGGCATGTGAAAGCATGTTAACAAGTTAGCCACTGGAGTCAAAAAGAAAGCTTTCATCAGGACTCAAACCAGCCTTGAACTTACAGACTTCAGAAATGGGAGTACACATATTCCTGCCTAGTCAATAGTACTTCCAAGCATTCTATAAACTCTACTGACACTTGATTACTTGCCAACTCTATTAGGGAGGTCAGCTATGCGTGAGAAGGGAAAGAAGAAGCAAAGACTTCATTCTCTGATGCCTATGCTGTCCACATGTTCCTTCCTATATCCAAAACAAACGAGGCCAACTGGCTGTCAACTTTCAAGGCATACTATGCTTTAAGCTGCATGCTTGATGGTTTTTAATATTTATCTTGATACCACCCCTTGTGTGCATGTGCATGTGAGTGTATATATTGTGTAATTATAAGGAATAAGGTCAACTCAGAGAATAGGCCTCAGGTGATTTTTTTTTTTTTTTTTTTGCTGTCCTACAGAAAAATTTTCTTCATGACACATGTGTCATAATGAAGGTATCAGAGTCATAACTGGGTGGGCAGGGGATAAACCAGAATAAAGACATTCTTTATCTACCTCAGTCCATAACTCTGACCTCCAAACTTGAAAGATCAGGAAACTCCACTATTAGCAGATACTTAGGAGAAAGAACATAGCCACTAACACTTCCTTGCTGCTAAAACTGAGGTAGCAAATTTACCAGATGTATGTAGGGACTGAGGTGGAGACAATATCACTTGTTATAGAAGTGGTGGCACCCACAGCAGAGTCCTAGCAAATATAAGATGCTTACTGTAGTCTCTAGAAGGAGAGAATAATATGCCTTTGAGGAAATGGTAGGTATTGTTAGACATCTCCTAAGAAATGGAGTCCATGTCAACCTCAAAAGATTTTAATGATAAAACTACTTCCTCATCTCTTCCATATGTGGTAGAAGTAAGGAAGCCAGTAAGAGACTATCACCAATAGAAAACTACAACTACCTATGAACCCAAAGGATCAAGAGAAGGAAAGAGTGGTTCCGAATACAGAGAAAGCTGGTACACAGTGATGTGTTCTTCCCAAGAAGAGGGAAGAACACATAGTAGTCATAGAGAAAAGGTGGGCACTGAAGGAACAGAGGAAACAGGTGCCCTTTCTCTCCTGCCAGCTCTGCCATTCATCACATTCAATCTGCTAGCAAAAGAGCCCATGTGACATGATATAGAAGGTCAGTGCCCTGAGTACATGATGGGGACAGGGACCTGGAGAGGTCTAACTGGTCCCAGAAAAGAACAAAGCAAAACTGGCTCAGGATACTTTGTTTCTGAGATGTACAACATTGCATTTTGAAATAGCAGAAGCCTGTATTTTGTTTAAAATTTTCATAAACATCCATCAGAGTTCAATAAATCTTTAAAGTCAAGTGTATCACTTATCAAATACTTGGGCATAAAACTCTGCCAGATTCTGGGATGACAGGTTGACAATGACAATAGCTAGTACCTGTGGCTCACTTAGCACATGCCAGATCCAGCTAAGTTATTTGTGGGCATTGTTTTACTATATTGTGTGCCAACTCCATGGCTACATGTATTGAATTATGTTTCTTTAATATTATTTAAACCTGACATAATATGTATGTATTAGTTGCTTAATATCAGCTGTCCAGATTGGAACTCACATTGATATCACTGAAAATCTTGGTCCCTAGCTTAAAAAACCTCATAGTTCACTGGAAAAAAACACTGGTTACTTAAAGAGGACAATTCTGTCAAAAATATAATAGGTGAATACATAATATATACATTTTTAGACAGATGATAGGTACAGACAGACAGACAAAAAGACAGATAGATGATAATTAGTTGGTAATAGATATTATTAGATAGATAGATAGATAGATAGATAGATAGATAGATAGATAGATAGATAGATGAAAGTAGATAGATGGTAGACAGATGATGGTAGGTAGGTAGATAGCTGATAGATAGATAGATAGATAGATAGATAGATAGATAGATAGATAGATAGAATACTCTTTCCACAAGGTGACAGTTTAGAAAGAATTACATGAACTATGACAAGTGAATGCATTTGAAATCAAGACCATGAAGGGAATTACCTAGCATGTCCACATTGTCTCTGTGAGAAAGGCAAAGGCCTGAGAGGAACATTGTTGGCTCTTTTCACATGACTCAAGACAGTAAGACACAACACCAGTTGTATTTTCTCACTGTGCTTATATTTGCATAAACTAACTGTAACTGCCACCTCATGTTTTGCTTGCTTTAGTAATAAAGGTGAGAACTGTTTTACTTGTACTGCCCTTGGGCTCAGGCACCTGGAGTCCCCTGGTGCCCTAGGCAGGCTTTCAGCATATCCCTTAATCCATGAAGACTTAATCTTTATGGCCATGGGTCAGGTCAACAGATAGCAGATAGAATTATATTAGACAGATGATTGATTGATAAATAGATGAAAATAAAGAATGGATAGATAGGCAGATAGATGCTAGTCAATAGGTGATAGATAGGTATAGTGGTTTGAACAGGAATAGCTCCCATAGATCCATGTGTTTGAATGCTTAGTAACCAGGGAGTTGACAGTATTAAGAAGTATAGCCTTGTTGGAGTAGGTGTGGATTTGTGGAAGAAAGTGAGTCACTGGGGTGAGCTTTGAGATCTTAGAAGCTTAAGCCAGGCCTACAGACTCACTCTTTCTTCCAGCTGCCTTCAGATCCAGATGTAGAACTCTCATCTCCCTCTCCAGCACCACGCCTGCCTGCATGCCTCCATGCTTCCCACCATGATGATAATGGACTAAACCTCTGACTATAAGCCAGCCTCAATTAAATATTCTCCTTTATAAGAGTTGTCAGGGTGACAGTGTTTCTTCACAGCAATAGAAATCCTAAGATTAATAAGAAACCCTAAATAACTTAAATAAGACTAAATTAGATAAATGATTGATAGTTGAAGATAGGTGATAGATAGATAGATAGTAGATAGATAGATGATAGATACATAGACAGATACATCTATAGATGATAGATTGACAGACAGATGATAGAGATAGATAGATGATAGATAGATAGATAATAGACACAGATACATAGATAGATGAAAGATATATAGATAGACAGATGATAGATACATAGACAGACAGACAGACAGATGATAAATACAATAATAAATGATAGATAGATAGATAGATAGATAGATAGATAGATAGATAGATAGATAGATAACCAATTCTTATGGAATTGTGGAAGAAGACAATTGAGACAAAATAGAGATGTAAGTCAGTGGTAGAATGTTTACCTAGCATATACAAGGTCCTGATTTCACTTCACAAAAGCCCCCAAAAGAAATATAATGGGAAAATTAACCCAGAACATAGAGAATTGGGAGGGGCAGGCAGTATGTAAGAAAGCCATGGGGAATATGGACTTTATTGAAGCACTTGGCCTCTATGCTATCACAGGTACATTGTCTTCAGCTTTGTAGTTGCGCATTTCGTCTAAAGCTCATGTCCTTCCTCTAGTGATCCTCAGTTCTAGCTGTATTCTTAGTATCCTTTCCAAAACTGCCCTGAAATCCTTCTTAAGCTATAAATGTCTTGCATGTGGTTAAACATTAAATTGAAGAAACTTGAATAAAATGATTAATGGAGGTAATTCATGCGTGGAAAAAATTTCTAAAATTACATTTTGGTTATATTGCTTGGGAAGACTCAAATGAAAAAAATAAATTTTCTTAATTATTTTTTTCTTCAATCTGTAAAAGACCAGGACCCCTGTAGTTTTCCTAATGAGTTATCAGCACACACTGTTTCCTCAAGAAGCACGTGTTCATCCAAGGGTCAGGAAATTAACTGAGCGAGTTCCAGCTACATCCTACAAATAGCATGTGAGTCAGAGGAAAAAAAAAAACAAACAGGGAAGTCAGCACGGAGAGGGGGGAGGCATGTCCTGGTGGGAATGCCCTGAATCTTTATAATAGTAGCCAGCATTGGGGATGTATCCTGGACCTTTATCATCGTAGGAGAGAGTGAGGGAGAGTAAGAGAGGAGGTGGAGAATCAGAGAACATTACAGGACACCTGAAATGGGAACACTTCCATGGGACTGGAGTAAAACAGGAGGGAATAAGGGCTCTGTGGTACCATGTCCAGCTCCCTAGGAAAGATAAACCTATAACCTGGATCTGGCTAAGCTAAGGGATTTAAAAAGTAGTGTGGTTTGCAAGCCTGTAACATTTATTTTCAAGCATTGATGTGAATAGGGAGAGGGAAGCAGTAGGAAAAATCTGCTGAGAAAAGCATTTGTTTATGTACCATGAAGAGAGAGAGAGAAATAGAGAGAAAGAGCGAGCGCGAGAGAGAGACAGAGAGAGAGAGACAGAGACAGAGAGAAATGTGTCTATAATGGGTGGATAAGCATTTGAAACCACCAGAAAAGAGAAAGTGCATGGGCATGAAGTAGATTGATTTGATTATTGCTGCAATGAGGAAAAGGTTCTCATGTTTCTGAAACCTGGTGGCAGCAGCCTTGTAGTTTCCTTCCTCCTCTTCAATTTAATGCTGGAAGGGGTAAGGTCTGTTCATTTTTTTTGCAGGAAGTAATATAAGTGGAGAGGAAATGATGATAAGTGACCAAGATGGTGTGAGAAAAGTGTCTATGATATACTCAATAGAAATGGAGTCCTGATCTGGCTCTCATCACCTCGGCAGTGAATTCTGCAAAATGACAAATAGAGCTCATTGCATGAAGATACACTGTCAGTAGGAGAACTATCATGGGGGAACTGAGAAGCACAATGAATTCAGGTTCTATTTTCTAGTCTTCCTTAGGTCTGACTGAAAACTGGTGGTACATGGTATTAAATATCCACATTTAGAAATAATTCATACAGTTAAATTAATATCCAGTACTTCATATACCTACCTATATTATGTTTTTTATAATGGAAACATAAGATATACTCTCTTCGCAAATAATAAGTGTACAATAAGTTACTACCCACTGCCTTTGCTTGTAGGGTATGCACAGAGAGGCCTTCCCCGAGCTTGTGTCTGAGTAAGTCCTATCTTTCTGTTCTGATGGACAGTTTTGTAATAAAAAAAAAAAAAAAAAAAAAAGTCTTTCAAGAAACAGTTGCTTTCTTTCAGCACTTTAAATATAACATCTCGTGCTCTCTCAGACTGCAGTGTTTACACTGAGAAATCTTTTGATGACTGTAGAGAAGTTTTCTTACAGGTGATGTTTCTTTGCCTTTTGCTGCTGTCAGAATTCTCTCTTTTGTCCTAACCGTTTTATAGTTTTATTGTAGCATATCTCAGTGACATCTTCCTTGGAAACTTTGAGCTTTGTGTACCTAGCTATCCATGTATTTTCCCAAGCTTGGAAAACCTGGGGGAGTAACTTCTGTAAATAAGTTTAGTTATGGTTTTAAGTTATTTGGTTTTCTTTGTTTCGGTTGCTTTCGTTCCCCGTTCCTTCTGAAGATCCAATAATGCAAATGATGCTTCAAAAATCTCAAGTGTTCCCACACGCATTAGCAATACAAACTGGATTTGGTGGGCAGAGAGAGAGAGCAATAAGACGTTGTGAAGGGGACAGAAACTGGAGGTGAAACCAGGAGGAGTTAGGGGACGAATAGGGTACATATGATCAAAATACATTGTACATATCTATTAGATTCTCAAAGAATTAACAAAAATAGTAAACTTAAAACTTCTAATTTTTCTTCAGTCTTTTAACCTTTTACTTTTTAAATAATTTTATTTGCTCTTTGAAAATTATATATATATATATATATATATATATATATATATATATATATATATATATATTTCCTCATTGATCCCTTCAACACCCCTTGGACCTCCTGAAAGTCTCCCTCCTAACACGCTAGGCCCAATTAGCACCACTCATATGTGCACATGGGTGTGGAGCATGGGTAGCCTACCAGAGACAATATCCCCAGAGAAAAATGACTCTCCTTCCCCCAGCAGCCATTCAACTACCAATAGCTTCTCGGGTAAGGGTCTGATCTCATGAACATCCTCTCCATCCATACTGGAATTCTGACTGACTGGCAAAGAGCTATGTCCTGAGAGCTCACCTAGCTTCTTTAGACCAATTATTTTTACTTTGTCAGGCAATTTGTGAAGTCCCATCTCTTTGGGGATGCTGTGTTTACTGTGTTACTTAGGCAGGATACTGTTTCTCTACTTCGTAATGGTCCTTGCAGACTTGCGTAGGTCTGTGCATATTTAAAGGTACCTTCCATATTTTATGGACTGGCGTAAGTCTTGGTAAGTCTATGGGGCAGAGCTGCATCATCTCGAGATACCTGGTCCATGACACCAACAGCTACATCACACTCAGTTGTGAGAATTGCAAGGAGTCCACATTGAGAGCAAAAGCCAATGAAAGGCAGCAAAGAACAAGAGCTGAGAATGGACATGAGGTCCGGTGCTTGTTAATATGTGTTAATATGTGTTTGCTAGTAGAACCATGTGGTGCTTACATGGCAACATAGGTTGGGTCTGGGCAGCATATATAATCTCAGCTGCCATGGGCAACTGCAGGTATGACTAGGGTAGGAGAACAGCAACAAGATGTTCTAGAGAACAGACATAGATGCCTACATGTCATAAGGTTGGGGTCAGTTGCTGTGTTTACAGTAGCCATGCTCATCCAAAGAGCTGAAGGACCCACTGAAGTAGTAGCTAGAAAATGGGAGAGAGGACGTAGGGTGGTGGCTCCGGGAACTATGCGTGTGAGGAGGTCAAATAGGTAGTTTTCAGGGTGGAGGGGTCCAGTAGAGCAGACCTTGGGAATCCACAATGATCAATGCCAAAATGACATCCACGGTGAGAGCTCAGCGTCACACAACATCTGTAGGCGTCCCAGCAGTGAAAGTTAATATCACAACACCACCTGTCACATGGCAGACACGGAGTTTTATTTTCTGAATTGGAGACAAACCCATGTTAAACAATAAGAGAAAGAAAGAAGCCTGTCTTGCCTGGTATGGTGACACATACCTTTAATATCAACACTCAGGAGACAGGAGCAGGTAAATTTCCAGAGTCTGTAAATTCAAGGCAAGCCTGATCTACGAAGGAAATTCTAGACTCCAAATACTAAGGGGGCAGGAGGTTATAAAAGAATGGGTTGATTTGTTAAAAGTCATTTAAATTCAGCACCAGTGCAGAAGAATAAACATTAATATTCTCTGCACAGAAACTAACATATTGAAGACTTGCTATTTTCAGTCAGATAAAGATCATTAGGACATGCATTTGCTTTCATCAGAGCCAAACATGCATAGTAAGTGCTTTGCTGAGATCGGAGCAAACTGCTGCAAATCTTTGAGAAATGGGATGAATAGAACGAGCTATGGAGAACAACACGACATGGCATTAAAAACGGCCCTATTTTGTCTCGTTTAAAAAGCACTCCTTCATTCTCTGGCTTCTGTCTCTTGTACAGTTTCTAACATGAGAACAGATGGGAGACACACACACCCAACGGAAAAATATTCCTCCTCTGATTGGCTGGGGGCAAGGTTCCCAAGAAATGATGAAACTTGTTCAACTCCAAACAACCAAAGACACACAAAGAAAGCGTAGAAGGGGCTTCACGTGGATAGCAGAGGGCTTTACACAAATATGGCTGCCTTTGGGTTATAAGCAAACATAAAAAGAGAGCTCTGTTGGAAGCAGATGCTTGAACTGATCACATGATTCCCCAATGGAGGAGTTAGAAAACTAAACAAGTTGAAGGGGCTTGCAGCCCCATGGGGAGAACGACAATATCAGTGAACCCAAGCTCCTGGGGTCTAAACAGCTAGCCTGGGAACACATGTGGAGGCACACGTGGCTTCAGCTGTATATGTAGCGGAGGATGGCCTTGTCAGGCATCAGTGGGAGAGGAGGTCCTTGGTCCCATGAAAGCTGGATGCCCCAGTGTGGGGGAATTAGGGGACAGGGAGGTAGGAGTGGGTGGATGGGTGAGAGCACACCCTCATAGAAATAGGAGAAGGGAGAATAGGATAAGGGGTTTCTGGAGGGGGGTGGAATTGGGAAAGGAAATAACATCTGAAATGTAGATAAATAAAGTTTCCAATAAAAAAAAAAAAAACAGATAATAGAACTGGCTATTACAGTCAAGCATTTGAGACTTTTTGGCAGCAATTTAATATTACCCATATTAATGGGATTCCTTATAATTTTCAAGGACAAGGAACTGTGGGAGGGGCCCATGAAACTTTAAAACAATATCTTCATAAATAAAAAACTGAGAGGTATATCCCCACACACCACAAATTTATTTAAATCATGTTCTTTTTATTTTTTAAAAAACATTTAATTTTTAAAACAAATTTTAATTTTTTTTTAAATTGGGTGTCAAGGAACTTTCTGCTGAGTGTCTATGGTACTCTACATCTAGGCATACTTATGCATAGAGGAAAGGGGAGGATCCACTTACTGGCATATGGCATGATCCCAATCAGTTATTTAATATGGGGAGGAGGGCATGTTTGTGGTTTTTCTGCAGAATGCTGAAGGAGCATGGTGGCTGCCAGAGCGGTGGGTGAGACATGCAGATGCCGGGACAAAAAATGATACTGGACTGTGAGCTTGCTGAGTGCCCTGACAATGGTGACTGGAAAGCTGTATTGGGCATATGTTCCCAGCCCACCTTTGTTTACCTAACCCCTGATGGGACAAGCTGACTTGTCTCAAGTTTTTAAGACTGTGTGGAACAGAGAATCAAAACGAGAAGTTATAATGACTCTTGTATTTTTCTTAAATGTGACCAGTTAGTTATTCAGACTCAATCAATCCAATATTGGATAGAAATCAATCCAATATTGGAAATAACAGTCTTAATTTGGAAGGCTGGTTCTGGACATTTTCAGAGACAATTTTGAAAATTAGCTGCAGTTCTCTATGATGTTATGTTAGCAAGAGATAAAGTCGGGACAGGATCTGGATTTCAAACAAGTGTTAGTACATGTGTTAAGGCTCTTTTAATTGTCAAGTTAAAATTACTTTTGTTTCTTCTACAGCATTTAATGTATGTTGCATTGATTGTACACTTTCTAATGGTGTTAGTGTGTTGAAACCTGGCACTTCTGTTATGGAGGTCTATCATCCAGCTTTTGTTTTATTGCCCTGAGTATCACAGAACCTAGATCTTCTGAAAAAAGCCTGCAAGTACTGGAAGAAGTGAGTCAAGCTAAAGCAGAAGCAAGAGGGTAGTGGGCTTGATTATTGCTGGTATAACAGCTTTAATTACATTAATTACTAGCACCACTGCTTCTGTAATTGCTTTGACACAAGAAGTAAAGACAGCTACTTTTGTTAATCATTTAGCAAAAAATGTTACTAATGTGTTGACTATACTAGAGGATTTACATAGGCATTTGGAAGAATGGAGGGTGCTCTTTATCCTATTCAAATTATTGGAAGGAGTTTTAGAGTTTAAGAGTAAGGAGCCATCTCGAGTGTCATGCCAAATACCATTAGATTTGTGTTAGTTCTAAAATTTACAGAGATAGTCATTATAATTAGGAAAAAGTTTAAAGACATTTGCAGTATATTTGGCATAATTCTAACACCTCTCTGGATGTTTTAACTTTGCATAGTGAGCTTAGGAAATTAAGGAATGCTGCTCTGTTGAATGTTGATGTGGCAGATACTGCTAATATTACCCATGGCCTGAGGTCAGTATTTCTATTTTGGTCAAGCTTCAAGAATGGCATATGTAGCTAGATCATGCTAGCCCCTTTTGTCCTGGGAATACTTTTATTCCTGCCTATCATGTTAAAGCTTGTATATAACAACATCAACATGTTAGCAGCCAAAGTACATGACTTGAACCTGAAAATGGACCCCCAGACAGAGTTATCAAATTAACAGGCTGGCAAGCCAAGAACAGGTAAGATACTGCACAGAGCCTTACCAACCTAATACAGAGGTACATTGCTTTTGATAATGCATATTCCACAACAGGTAAGAAAAGCATTCTTGTCAGAATGACCTAAGACAGGCTCAGTCTTGTTTATGAAATAAAAAGGGGAAGAGGCAGGGAGCTTTGGGGGCTGCTTGGAAAGAATCTGACATGGGCCAGGGACAAGGAAATGGGCTGCTTGGCAGAAATATGACATTGGCCAAAAACAAGAAAGTGGGCTTCAGGCAGGAATCTGACATTAGGCTAGAACAAAATAGTAATTTCAGGCAGGACTCTAAATCTTAGGCTAGAACAAGGAAGTAGGCTTCAGACATGAAAATGACTTTGGGCTAGGATAGAGAAGTTGGCTCAGATATTTTGGTCATCCTGATAAGCCCTTAGGAACAGTGATCAAGGAAATGTTCACAAAATTTTGTTTATCGCCTTGCTTGTTCTTTGACTATTTGTGTTTATTGTCTTCTTTGTTCCTTGACTATTTCCATCTATTGTATTGCTATTTCCTCAACCTAAAACTGACCTTATTATTTGCATGTAATTAAAATGGCATAAAAGCAAAAAGGACAGAGGGATGGAATAGGGCATTTTTAGAGAGGGGAAAGGGGGAAAGGGGATGGCATTTAAAATGTAAATAAATAAAATATCCAATGAGAGAGAGAGAGAGAGAGAGAGAGAGAGAGAGAGAGAGAGAGAACGCTCTGTTGGGCAACACAAGATTATTATTCTTTGATATTTATAAAACAATGCTTTCTGAATTTTTGGCACTCTTCAATTTTCTTCCTCCTGAGTTTATATTTTAACTTGAACCAAATGATTCTCAACCACTGTGACTATTCAGAATCATTTGTATAAATTTTTAAAGGTCACATGTGATAAATTCACTTCCTATGGTTGCCATTATATCAAAAATTTTGACAAATTTGGAGATGGTGAGATGGTCCAGGGGATACAAATGCTTATAGTACAAACATGATGAACTGAACTCTACTCTAAGATTCCATTTCATAAAGACAGAACTGATGAAGAAACTGTCCTCTGCTTCATACACACACACAAAGAGAGAGAGAGAGAGAGAGACAGAGACAGAGACAGAGAGACAGAGACAGAGAGACAGAGACAGAGACAGAGAGACAGAGACAGAGAGACAGAGAGAGAGAGAGAGAGACAGAGAGAGGAGAGGGAGGGACTTTTATATTTTGACATGCTTTCTTTGAAGGCCTCCTTGACTGATAGGTGACTCTACCTTCTCTGTGACCTCAGTGTCAACTCTCTACAAGTGTATCCTGGTGTCTCTATGTCAGAGTCTGTACTGTACACAAAGACACTAGTCAAATTGGACTAGGTCCAACCCTTGACCTCATTTTTTGTTGGCTTATTTTTGATATTGTATTGTTTAATTTTTATTTATTTATTTATTTATTTATTTTAAACTTCAGATTTTATTCCCCTCCCTGTTCACCCTCCGACGGTTCTACATCCCATACCTCCTCTCAACCCCCATGTCTCCATGAATATATCCCCACCACACTCCTACCCCACCAGAGCTCTAAACTCCCTGGGGCCTCCAGTCTCTTGAGGGTTAGGTGCATCTTCTCTGACTGAACCCACACCTGAGAGTCCTCTGCTGTATATGTGTTGGGGGCCTCATATCAGCTGGTGTATGCTGATACATACATGGTGGTCCATTGTCTAAGAGATCTCAGGGTCTAGGTTAATTGAAACTGCTGGTCCTCCTACAGGGTCACCCTCCTCCTCAGCTTCTTCCAGCTTTCTCCTAATTCAACCACAGGGGTCAGCAGCTTCTCTCCATTGTTTGGGTATAAATATCTGCATCTGACTCTTTCAGCTGCTTGTTGGGTCTTTCAGAGGGCAGTCACGGTAAGTCCCTTTTGGTGACCACTCCATAGCCTCAAAAATAGTGTCAGGTGTTAGTGCCTCCCCCTGAGCTGAACCCCACTTTGAGCCAGTCACTGGACCTTTTTTTCCTCAGGCTCCTCTCCACTTCCATCCCTGCAGTTCTCTCAGACAGGAGAAATTATGGGTCAGAATTTTGACTGTAAGATGGCAACCTCATCCCTCACTTGATGCCCTGTCTTTCTGCTAGAGGTGGGCTCTACAAGTTCCCTCTCCCCAATGTAGGGCACTTCATCTAAGGTCCCTCTCTTTGAGTCCTGTGAGTCTCTCACCTCCCAGGTCTTTGGTACATTCTGGAGGGTCCTCCCAACCTCCTTCCTCCTGAGGTTGCGTGTTTCCATTTTTTCTACTGGCCCTCAGGGATTTCAGTCCTTTTCCCCCCACCCAATACCAGAACATATTCCTCCTCTCTGCCCCCACCCCATCCCCTTTCCTTTCCAGGTCAATCCATCTATCCTTGTGGTTGCTTTCTTCTCCCTCCCAAGTGGGACAGAGGTATCCTCACTTGGGCCTTTCAGCTTGTTGACCTTTTTGAGTTCTGTAGGCTCTATCTTGGGTATTCAGCACTTTTTTGTTTTGGCTAATATCCACTTATTAGTGACTACATACCATGCATGTCCTTTTGTTCTGAGTTACCTCACTCAGGATGATATTATTCTAGTTCCATCCATTTGCCTGCAAAACTTAGGATGTCCTCATTCTTAATAGCTGAGTAATATTCCATTGTGTAAATGAACTATATTTTCTGTATCCATTCTTCTGTCGTGGGACATCTGGGTTGTTTCCAGCTTCTGGCTATCACAAACAAGGCCACTATGAACATATTAGAGCATGTGCCCCTGTGGCATGGTGGGGCATCTTTTGAGTATATTCCCAAGAGTGGTATTGCTGGGTCTTCAGGTAGATCTATTTCCAATTTTCTGAGGAAACTCCAGATTGATTCCCAGAGTGGTTGTACCAGTTTGCAATCCCAACAGCAATGGAGGAGTGTTCCTCTTTCTCTACATCCTTGCCAACATGTGTTGTCATCGGAGGTTTTGATCTTAGCCATTTTGTTTGGTATAAGGTGGAATCTCAGGGTTGTTTTGATTTGCATTTCTCTGATCACTAAGAACTTTGAACAATTCTTTAGGTGCTTTTAGTCATTCGAGATTCCTTTGTTGTGAATTCTCAGTTTAGTTCTATACCCGATTTTTTGATTGGGTCGTTTGGTTTCTTTGGCGGTTAGCTTCCTGAGTTTTTTTTATATATTTTGGATATTAGCCCTCTATCAGATGTGGGGTTAGTGAAGATTTTTCCCAATTTGTAGGTTGCCAATTTGTCTTATTGATTATGTCTTTTGCCTTACTGAAGCTTTCCAGTTTCATGAGGTTCCATTTATTAATTCTTGATCTTAGAGCACGAGCCATTGGAGTTCTGTTTAGGAAATTTCCCCCTGTGCCAATGAGTCAAGGCTTTTTCCCACTTTCTCTTCTATTAGATTCAGTGCATCAACTTTTATGTTGAGGTCCTTGATCCCTTTGGACCTGAGCTTTGTGCAAGGTGACAAATATGCATCTATTTTCAGTTTTCTACATATCGACAGCCAGTTAGGCCAGCACCATTTGTTGAAGATGCTTTCTTTTTTCCATTGTATACGTTTGGCTTCTTTACAACATTTCACCCTTCCTTTTTTTTTTTTCCCTCCAAGCCCTCCCATAAACCCTCCCCAGCCCCTTCAAATTCATGAGCTCTTTCTTTTATCAATTGTTATTACATGTATATATGTATTTGTATATCATATATTTCCAAATATAATCTGTAAGGTTCATATAACATATGTCTATGAATGTTCTCAGGGCTGATCTTTTGGCACTGGACAACTAATTAGTGTGCTTTCCTCTAAAGAGAACTGAAGTAGAAATTTCTGTTTGTGTCATATAATGCAGACTCATGTGTTGTTTTACTGAAGCAGACTTATATGATGTTTTGCTGAAGCAAGACCCATAAGAGGACATGTGATGTTTAGAGAGAGTCTAAGCAGGACCCAACAGATAGTGACAGCACACTTAAATTGCTTTTCACTGATCTTTACTTTGTTGAGAGATGTATGGCAGAGAAATTCTCCTGGAGTCCTGTCTGGTTATGGTCACTCCCACTGCCCCATGCTGATTTGGCAGAGGCCTGGCTGTTTCTGCTGGATGCTTCTGATTCATGTTTGGTGAACTTGTCTGTTGGTATCCTGACACTACTAAACTGGACTGCTGTTATCCTGGTAATGCAGATTATAATTGCCCCCAAAGAACCACTTCTCAACAGGTCCACATTCCCTTGTCTTATTTACCATGTTTTCTCTCCTACCTTGGATGGTGGGCTAGAAGGAAGATCAAAGCATTTGAGAACTCTTATTAAGATAGTTTTTGAAAACTCTAAGCCTACAGAGAACCACCTCTCAGCTTTACTCAGTTGTCTGTATTTGTACAGTGTTGAGAGTGCTTGGGCTTTTCCCTGTCCAGCTCGTATTGTTATTTTTATCCTTGTTCAGCTCACATTTGGAAGGTCATGTGGGTGAGACTTTACTGGTGTGGTTTCTAATGTTACTAGGAGACAGAAACTCACAGCTCGGTCTCTGATCCTCTGGCTCTTACAAATCGTTTAGCCCTGTCTTGTTCCCTGAGCCTTAGGTATGAGAGTGTTTTGTAGATGCACTGAGTGGGTTCTATACCTCTGCATTTGGATTGATTGTGGTATTTCATAGTGGTCTTTGTTGCAAAGAGAAATATCCTTGTTGAGGGTGGGGACTACACTTATCTACAGATAGAAGGACAAATGTTTACTAACTGTTGTTAGGGATTATGCTGGTTTAGTAGCTTTATAGTCTCCAATAACCATGGTTTCACTAGTGTTAGCTCTCAATCCCCAAACAGATCATTGAGGTGCCTATTAATATAACAATATGTTCTCTCAGCATCCGTCAGTCTCTACCTGTTACAAGGTCCTCCTGGATGGCATATCTCACCCCCTAAGGATGGCATATCTCACCCCCTAAGGATGGCATATCTCACCCCCTAAACTTCTCCAGTCCAGGGCTGCCTTTTCCCCAGCTGCTCTTTCCTATATAACCCAGCCCTTTTGGCTACAAGGTCCTCTTAGGCTCTTTTGGCCTCTTGGCCACAACTCCAGCTTCCTCTCTCCATCCCTCTCATCACATAGCCTAGTTCAGTTTGCCGGTCATGTTGAATCCGTCTCCTCCAATTGTCTCTACCTCTGGCTATGTTCTGCCTCATATCTATATAAACCCATTCTTCCACTATATCTAGAAACATTCATGTTCTCTCTCTCTCTCTCTCTCTCTCTCTCTCTCTCTCTCTCTCTCTCTCTCTCTCCATTCAGCTAGCACGAATGAGTTAACTAGGTTTCCAGGCCCAGATATCCCTCTTGTTGAACGGGTCTTAAGTCTAATTAGAGAACGGTTTGTTCCTGCTACTAGCACACCTACAGTTACTGTGCCACACTGATTGTTGTTGTGGTCCCCATAGGGGTTGTAATTGGTTGAATCTGTACAGATCTCTCAGCCCTGTTTCTGAATGGGTGGTGTATTCAGAAAAGGAGACTTATCATCCCCCTCTGCTGGGTAATAAAGAGAAACAGCAATAGTCTGGGGGCTTAGGGAGTCTCTCAGCCCCAGACAACAAATCAAAAGAGGACTCCTCATGCCTGGTATTGTTACTTTGATTGTTGTTCTTTTAGCTTTGAGACAATTGGTCTCTCTGTAGCCCTGGCTGTTCTGCATCTATGTAGACCAGGCTGGCCTCAACCTCACAGAGATCTGCCTGCCTCTGCCCCCTGAGTGCTGGGCTTAAAGGCATCTTTACTATAGTATTGAAAGTTTTGTTAGGTGGTCTTTGGCTCTGGAGGGAGCACCATAAGACCAGAAGATAAAAGTTCATTTAGTGTATGTAATATAAAATATATTAATATATATGCTAAATTAAGTAGGTTTTTGGATAAACCGTTAATAGTATGATTCCTTGTAGCTTTTTCAGTTGTCCATATTGTTAATCACATTTTAACTTAACCACCTTCTTTGGAGACATTCAGTACATAAATTGATAGTGGGTGGATCAAAATTCAGCTCACAATGCCTGCCAAAGCCTTATTCATGGGTTCAGTGGGGAGAACTTACCTTGGAATCTTTATGTTTACAACTACCACAGGGAACATAAAACACACAGAACAATTCCATGGACATTATATTTTCTGGTAGAAGTGTTTCTAGTAGAAATATTCTAGAAATATTTGCTTCATAAAGCTAGAAACTGATTGGTGCACCTGTGTGTGCAATCACATTTGTTTTACAGTACCTACCACACGTGTTTAGAAAATAGACTATTTTGTTTCCAGTCATTACTATATCCTTTCTGGCTTTTCCCTTCTATTTATGCTCAATATTCAATTCACTGTGGACATGAGCATTTCACTGTTCTTTTCTGGGGGACCATTATCCTCTCATCTCTCTGAGTCTGACGAGGATTCACCTTGCTACTGCCCCCTTAGTTCTCCATTCTCCACCTTTATTCTCCAAGGTTCAAGGATCTACACCTCTATTGAGAGAACTTTCTAGGATGATCCATATTTCAAATAAGATAAATTCAAGGCAAACTTGCTACTTGTCACATCATCCTTGTACCTCTGTGTTAGCGCCTGGGCTCCTGCCCTGGTTTCTGTATTATATCCATGTGCCACACATCTCTTCTTGTCTAGTTCACTGGCTGATATCTAGCTTCCTGCTTCAGTTGCTTCTCCATTGCTCTAATGCCTGTAGTTGGCGTTTTCCCATCATTGGAATAAATCATTTAGGATAGAAAGCAGCAAAGGTTTTATGTTAAGAAATGAGAAGTAAATTAGGCAAGGTATTACACGTGTGTAAATTCAAAAGCTAAGACACAAGTTTGGGACCAGCCTGGGCTACATAGTGATTTCTAGACAGCATAACAAGCAATAATCAGGCAGTAGAGACCCAGAAAATTCCTGGAGATCTGCTGGTCTTGTCTGTGCTCAAAGGTTGGAAGAAAGCAGGCTCTCTTCAGCAGAGGATGGCAGCGGTAGCAGCAACAGAGTAAATGCACTCACCAGCAAGAGGTGAAGACAGGAAGGCAAAAGCAGCACTGTGTTTCCCTCAGGTCTCTTATATTTTGGCTGCCAGAGGTATTGCCCATTATGCAGAAGGGTTTTCCCAACCTAGTTAACCCTTGCAGGAAATAATCTTACAGACTGGGCCAGAGGCATGTCTCTTAGTTGATTCCAGATTCCATCAAATTGACAACCAAGATTATCATAAATGGGAAGTTCAAGATCTAGGTGCTTGAAGATGTGGTACCTGGTGAAACCCACTTCCACATTTTCAGATAGCCATCTTTTGACTGTGACCTCACAGAGAGGGAGGGAATGACCCTGGTATTTTTAGCCCTTTATAAAGATAGTAAATCCATTTATCATAGTTCCATCTTCATGACACAGTCACCTCCCAACAGCTGCACTTCTTTAATCTCATCACATTGGAGATTAAGTTTCAACACAGAGTACAAATTTAGACCATATCAAAATCTAAAATTTTCTTCATAAAAATAATGAGTCTATAGCTTTAAAATAACAGATTCAAATACTGGTCACATATTGGTCTAAAATACTCATAACAAATGAGAATACTTAGATGTGAAAAACAAGAACAAAACAAATGCTTCATCATTGGTTGCAGAACTGATGTCAAGGAACTGCTTTTGAGTCCATGCATTATGCTCTGATACTGAAGGAAACAAGGACATGACAGCTCTGAGTTATGGTTGAGGAGATGGATCTTATTGTAGATATGAGGGAGAACACAGCCAGAGACATCTGGAAGGGTTCTGACTAAACTGAGCCATTGGGGGGTGGGGATCAAGAGGAAGGAAGAGAAGGGAAAGAGAAAAGGCAAGTGGACCAAGACAGGAGAGGAGTAAAAAGAACACATGGCCAAAGTGGCAGGGTTATATAGGAAAGAGAAGCAGAGAGAATGTAATCCCCTGGGCTGAAGGGGTTTAGGATCAGGGGCATGGTGAGAAGAGCAAAGAGGAACCAGAACTCTGTAACGGGTACTTGTGATGCTGAGAGAGCATGCACTTGGTATACTGATAGCCATCTGTTAGCCATCTGTTCTAGGTTTCTTTGGGACCCGACAAGACATCACACTCCAGTCAGTGTCACACAGCCACAATGCTATTGCCCAGTGAAGATAGAGAGAGAGGTGCTTTGAAGTATGTACAGGAACCACTTGCCTTTTTAGATTCTACAGGGAGCAATATTCCCCACTTTAAAAAAAAAAAAAAATTGCTTCGTGGGTGTGTGATTAATGCTGTCAACATCTGCAAACTCTTAATAACTTTTTAGCAAGAAGCCCTGAACTTTCATTTTGCACTGAGCCCTGCAAATCACACAGCTGCCCCTGTTCTTTACCATCGCATGCTTATGTATTCCCTTTTTGTAGTAAGACTCCACAAACATCCTGAGAGGTGATTTCCCAGATGACTTAATTATCTTAAGAAATGCTTGCGATTCTGACCTGCTTCTAACCGACTCAAGTGTCCAGGGCTGCTGGTTTATTTATGAGCTTTACAAACAATGGAGTGTGATGACCTAAGGCAAAATCTGCAGCCAGCCAAGCCGGCCCTTGAAGTTTGCTCTCATCCCTCTAGGAATAGCTTCCAGACTTGATCTTTACCTGAATCCTTTCTGATCCTGTCCCTACCCAGAGTTCACCATTACTCAGTCTCCACTCCATTTAATTCTCCCTGACCAGCATATACTCCTTGTGTAGTATGTTCCAGGGCCAGATTTACTTCTATTACTTGCTTTCCAAGATTACAGTAAATAAACTCATTTGTACAGATGGAATTTAGCAGACATTCTTGTTTTCCACATCTGTTCCTAACAATCAAGTCACACTTTCGTTTGGACACCCACATTTAACACATGGGCACAAATGCAGAGGAGATTGGCTTTATCTCCCAGCCCACAGCTCATCTGTATGAGGAAGCCATGACTTTATTCTCCTTTCCAGTGCCAGCTCTGAGAAAATGCATGGCACAGTCTAATCCAGGGAATGGTACCAGAGGGTGGAGGCTGGATCCGGGGTGGGAGAGGCTTCTGAGCTCTGGTGTCCTGCTCTGAGATGTTGTAAGCAGCACCCTTGTTTTTCCTCAGTGTGCCTAGCTTTGTTCCTTAAAACCGAAAAGCTCAGATTTAATTGGCCCCTTCTCAGGGTTGACCCAAGCAGAAGCCTATTTTTTTGTGGTTTAAAATGACCGCCTAAGCCAGGTATGGAAACATGAATTTATACCCAGCACTAGGTCATCACACAAAATAATTACAAGTTTCAGAGCAGCTTGGCCTATATAATGAGACTGCATCTCAGAAGATGATAGATAGATAGATAGATAGATAGATAGATAGATAGATAGATAGATATAGAGATACATAGAACAACATTATCCAAAAAGATACATTTTTCTAATAAAAACATCAAAATTTTCAGAACTGCAAGGACTTTATAAATAAATTACACAAATTTCTTCAACTTAAAAGAACAAGCCTCTCTCCAGACTCAGGGAAAATACGAATAAAACTGATGAGTATTGTGATGAACCGGTAAGAATGACTTTCAAGGAACAGAAGAGGCTGATGGAGACTTAGAGGAAAAGGAAGGCAAACTTGAGAAATAACATTGGAGCAGCTTTCATGGAGGAATTGTTAAATCAAGAGGAACTGAGTTAGGTAGAACAACTGCCAAAACAAATAATAAGCCAAACTTCAGCAGATGAAACGCTGGGTATTGGTGGAAGAGTAAAGCCACTCAATCAATATAATTCAAAGGTCCAGACATTGAGGAGTGTGTGTGTGTGTGTGTGTATGCGCGCGCATGTGCGCACCAAAAGCCAACATTTGCGAGTCTCCTTACACCAAGTCCCAATTGTCAAACTAGGATCATCAGGCTTGGTGGCAAACTGCTTTGCTCACTAACATCTTATCACTCAAAAAAAAAAAAAAAAAAAAAAAAAAAAAAAAACAAACAAAAAAAAAAAAACCTCAAAAGTGTTGGGAGTAAAGTTCAGAAAGCAGCAGAAAAGGCAATGGTTCTAAACCTATGTCCCCAGCAAAACCACTCAAGGAGTCCCCACCTGTGGACACCTGTTAGTGGAGGCACCTGACAGGGACATGAGGAAATACGAGACATCTCAGCCCAGCAGGCATGACTCGAAGCAGAGGTGGACTGGCTTTTCTCTTCCCTGTCTGATTTTCTGATCCTGAAAATTTGTTTTCAGCCAGGTAATTTAGGGTGCATCATTCTATTCCACCAGAATGCTGAAATACATGTCACAGATTAAGCAGTACAGGGAATGCTGGGGGCTGAAAGAGGAATAAGAGGTAACATAAGGAACCAAAAATTACAGAACAGAAGAAACTGAGGCATGTGCAAAATAACGAAGGATATTTCAGAAATCTTGGACTTGTGTTGGTGACTCTCTGTTTCCTCTATGTAGCACGTTTAGACACCACACTACAAGAGGGAAGACACCACTGGACTAAAGAACGCTGTAAAAGCAGCAGTCTAGAGAGATGCTTCTGCCGACTCCTTCACAACCTAAGGCATACTTATGCCTTATTTATTCTACACCTCTATATGAAGATTCTCCTTGTTTACAGCTGAGCTGTAATAATGAGATTTCTTAGAAAATCCCACATAATTTTCAAGATGAAGGTGTTCTTTTAAGAAGAATACATTAGGAGCCAGGCGGTGATGGTGCAACAGCTTTAATCCCAGCACTCGGGAGGAAGAGGCAGGCAGATCTCTGTGAGTTCAAGGCCAGCCTCATGTATAGAGTGAGTTCCAGGACAGCCAAGGGAAAACCTGCCTTGAAAAATAAATATACTCAGATAGCTCTGTGGTTAAAGGTGCTTGCCACCAAGCCCACTAACCTGAGTTTGATCCCTTGGACCCACACTCGGTAGGAGTGGACAGACATCTACACATTGTTCTCTAGCCTCTACACACACATGCTGCCCCTACTCCTCCTGGCTCACAAAGTGCTTATTTTTTTAAGTATGCATTAAGTTATCATGCCACTGTTTCAAATAAATTAACAAATATGAACAAATTGAACTACAAACTCATCTCTGCAATTCTCCAGATGGCTTTGATCTACATGTGCCAATCAGCTGCACCATATATATAATGTATATAATGCCCTTCTGAGAGTCACACAGCAAAGGGCACATGGTAGTTAGACCTGGCTTTGCTGAAGAAGCCCTAAGCTCACAGAACTGACTAGTATGATACCAAGCACTCTTAAGGCCCTGAGTTTGATTCCCAGCAACAACCTAGTCTCAGTAACCCCTAAGGGTGTAAGCAATGGGGAGTAATATAACTCTCAGCTACCTGCTGTTTGCTTTTTCAAATACCTTTGTCTTCTCATAGGAGGAGGAACAAGCAGCACTATCCCCTGTATCCTGTCTCTGCTACCCTCTCCCAAGGAATACTATCTAGACTGGATGAGAATGTTGCTTGACCACCTGAATTTGTATAATAAAAACTTAAACTACTCCCATTCAATGCTTGTCTTTCCTTCCGTTTTTCTGTTCTGTTTTATTTTGTTTTGAGACAACTTCGTCGTCGCACTATGTAGCCTTGCCTACCATGAAATTCCCTGTTTAGGCCAGGCAGATGTCTTAGCCTCCTGAGTGCTGGTATTAAACACACTGCCACACCCGGGAGGGTCAGATAATTTTGAAACATTCAAGTTTGACTTAGGATAGTCATGCTCTTTTTGACAAAGCTGCCAAATGTTCTTATTTCTAAAACTCAAGCAAACACAGACAAGATCATTGACATGAACTGTGTTTATGAAGTCTTTACCACTGCCACAAACCACTGGGGTGTCTCTAATAATGCATTTGCAAGTCAGGCTCCTGCCTTTGAAGACAATCACTAGTAAATTGCATACAGGTAAATGAGTCTAGTTCATTTGCCTGGCTCACAAAGAAGGTTAAAGATAGAATAGGCAAAAGAGGCCGGGCAGTTGCAAACAAAGTGAAGCAGAGTTGAGTGCTTGAGAGTTCACAGGGGGGAATTCAGGCTCCAAAGCATCCCTAGAAGTAAAGACGCTTTACAGTGAATGGCCAAAAGCCATAGCAGAAATACAGCAGTTCCAGGTATCTAAGTATAAAATATGTATGTTGCCACCATAAAATAGATTACAATATAGGCAAGGCAGAATCAGCAGAGACATACTAGTAATGCTTCAGATCAGTACAAAAGAAATAAAACAAATACATGTTATGTATATAAAAGGCCTAAAGAAGTAGTTAGTAAGGCACATATTATAAATCTCCAAAATTCCTGACGTTAGAGAATCTATTCTTTTCAAATAATGTGAAATATTCAAAGAAATTGACATATCACGAAACAAAGAAAGCTACAGACTGTTGCAGAAACTAGAAAGAGTGCCCACAATATTCTCTGATCACAGAACTGTCATTTTAGAAGCTAATAATTCTTTTAAGTAAAAATAAAATAAAATATAGCTGAAGAGATAGCTCAGCATTAAGAGCTTTTCTTGCTCTTACAGAAGACCCAAGTTCAGTTCCCGGCACCTACATCAGTCGGGTGACAACTAGCCATAACTCCAGCTCCAGGAACTCTGACACCCTCTTTGGGCCTTCATGAGTCCAATACATGGCACTCCTTCACATGGTGTTTCGGACTGCTCTATCAATGTTGGAACCCGCACTGCCAAAAGCCTTGGGGGCTAAATTGTTAGAGCCCGCACTGCCCCAAGCTGCTCCAGTCCAAGGGTCGGTGTTCAGCAAGAGAGAGAGTGAGGACTGACTCAAAGAATGGAGACCAGACAGAGTGTGATTCAATCCTGTTTATTCTTCAATCTCTCTTCTTCTCTCCAAGTCCCTAGTTCCAAGTCCAAGTCTCAAGTCCTAATCCTAGTTCTAAGTTGTTAGTCTCTTTCCCAGTTCCAAGTTACCTGCCTCAAGTCTCAAGTCTCAAGTACTCTTCCAAGTACAAGTGTCTAATAATCTCTTCTGTCTGCCTCTCGCCTTTTATATGTCTCATTTCTAAGCCACACCTTCAAGTCACGCCTTTAAGTCACACCTCTAAGTCTTATCTCTAAATCACACCTTTAAGTCTCACACACCCAAGGGAAGATCCTGGGTATCTAAAACAAGATGTTATCAGACTGTGCTCAGCTGTTGTAGGCTGTTGTAAACAAGTCTCTTGTCAGGGTATATGGCTCAAGGTGGTTGCAAGGATGATAGCCGCCTTCTGTCGGCTCTGCACAACATGGGAACACAGATGTACATATAAATAAAACACAAATGTACATATAAATAAAAATTAACCTTTAAAAACCTAAGACTATAGGCTGGAGAGATGGCATAGCAGTTATGAGCACTTGCTACTCTTATAAAGGACCTGGATTCAGTTCCCAGCACCCATGTGGTCTATAACTCCAGTTGCAGAGGATCTGACTACCTGTGCTCACTTCCATAGGAACCAGGCATGCACACAGAGAAACTAAAATGCATAACTCTAGAGAAATTAAAGTCTAGAAACAGATGTGATCCACACCATAGCCTAGAACTTCAGAGGCTGGCAGAGGAGAGCAAGGGGCTGAGTGAGCATGACCTACACAGCAGAGCCTATCTCAAAGCAAACAAGCAAACAAAAGAGTTCACATATAACCCAGGCAAGTCAGAGACAAATAAAAGTCAAGATTGACAGGTACCTACAAAAATTCCAATACAGATTAGATATTAAAATCTACAATATGAAATTAAAACAGCTGTTGGTAAAACTTTAGAGCCTATATACTTCTCCGATAAAAATGAATATATTTCTTAATTTTAGAAGCTACAAAATAGCAATAAAGTCAGGCAAAAGAAAATGTAATAAGCAAAAGGTAGAAATAGTTATTTAAAATCAAAATAGCAAAGTAAATGAAAAATATGGCTCAAAAATATTAAGCAATAAGAAGAAATGATTCACTGATCAGCCAGTCAAGGGGCTGGGGGGGGGAGGAGACTAAACACAAGCATACACAGAACAGGAAGTGAGAAGGGAAACAACTTGGGTGCCAACAATGTATTTGAAAAATTAAAAAAAAAACAAAAACAAAAGATTATTTACTTTGTCTCTTTGCAAACAAGTTTTAAATTAGATAAAATAGGTAATTACCAGAAAAGAACACACTTACCAAATTTGACACAGGACAAATTATTGCAAGTTTGAAACTCACCAAAAGCCTAACCTAAACAAGCCAGGACTATACAGTTCCACCAAATCTTCAAGGATCAAATCATGCCAGGCTCCTTAAATAGTTGTACAAGGAGAAAATCATTCACTTACTGTTACAAAGAAAACACAACATCAGTTGAAACACTTGAATTGTATTTCAAAGAATGAAAAATTTCAAACGTAACTCATTTAAGAGCAAAATTCTTAAAAAAGTAAATATTAAACAGAGCCTAGTGGCATATCATAAATGAATAAACAATAAATACCTACTATCTGTGAATTCTTACAGGAATATAAAAATAATTGTTAAGAAATCCATTAATTCATCATACTAAAAGATCTGAGAAAAAACTATACATTCATGTCTACATAGTCTTTGTGTGAGCATATGTGTGTGCAGATGAATGTGGAGGGTAAAGGTTGACATCAGGGGTCTCCTCAGTCATATTCCACTTTATTTTAACTAAGAATTTTTTCATAGAACAGACTTTCTTGTTGCCCCTCCTCTAACTTCTCTCAGATTCTTCCCTACCCACATAATTTTCCTTTTTTTCTCCCCACTCCCCCAAACAGCAAAAATAAATAAATAAATAAATAAATAAATAAATAAACCTGGAAATCAAAATACAAAAAAAATGTGAAAATGAAAGAAAAAATTCAAACACACAAAAAGAAAACAAAACAAGCAAACAAACAATGGAGTTCATTTTGTGTTGGCCAACTAACTACTCCTTGGGAGGGGGGCTTACTCTGAGTGTGTGGTTGAAGCACCCAGTGACACTCCACTAGAGAAAAACGGATTCTCCCTTTGACAGCAAGTGCCAACTACAAACAGCTTCTTTGTTGGGTGGGACCACATGTTGACTAACCCCTCTCAATGCTGGGACTCCATCTGGTTTAAAGTTGTACCAGGCTTTGTGTGGGCTGCCACTGTTTCCGTGAGTTCATCTGTGCTTTGGCCCTGTTGTGGTCTGGAAGACACATTTTCCTTGGAGTCATTCATCACCCCAGGCTCGCACAGTTTTTCCATTTCCTCTTCTGCATAGAACCCTGAGCCTTGAGAAAGAAGATTTGATAAAGATACCATTTACATAGGAGTGCTCAAAAGCCTCCCACCCTCAGCACATTGGTCCAGTTGTGGGTCTCTGTGTTACTTCACATCTACTGCAAGAAGCTTCTCTGCTAAGGCTTGAACAATGATCTGTGGAAATGGCAATGTGTCACTAAGAGTCCTTTTATTGCTATGTTCTTCAGCAACATAATAGTAGCTTTCCTCAAAAGGCCCATGAACTATTGACCTCAGGTTTCTGGATATTTTAGTAGTAGTATCAGGTATGGGTTCTATCTCCTGAAGGGAAATCCAATCAAAAAGTGGTAGGTTGTCATCATAACATTTGTATCTGGAAGGCAGGTGGCTGTTGTAGATCACAGGGTCCATAGTTTGGGTGAGATTACTTTTCTCTTCAGATAGCATACAGTGTGCCTTCCAGCACCATGAACACTAGTCAGTAAGTGTTAAAGTTTCTAGTTATGCACCGACTTGACTTTTCCATGTCAGACAACCCAGGTTAACTGTTGTCTTCAGCAATAGAACCTTATCATCAAGTTGTGAGAATAACCAATAGCCTTGACAACAGCCTGTGATGTTGAGGGTTAGGGGTAGGTCCATGGGAACTCTTAGGCCAATGACTCAACGTGACATAACTCATTCCTGGCACTGGATGTCTAACTTGATAGCCTGAAATGTCTAGCTGGGCCACTGTCTCCCCCATTATATGATAAATCCTTTCATATATGCATTTATCTTAGAAAGCTTTTACAGTAGGTTTTTATGTGGCTTTTGAAAAGTCCTTTAGTGTCAGCTGCCCCTCTCCATGTCCGGATAGAATTGCCCCAGCCCTCTCATCCCCTCCCCAGTTAATCCTCCTATTCTGCTCTCTTTTATCTTTTCATAACACTATATTCTATTCCCCCTTCATATACAAGGAAAACTATAGTATTTGCCTTTTGGGGTCAATGTTACATCACTCAGGATGACTGTTTCTAGCTCCGTCCACTCATCTGCAACTTTCTTCATTTCATTTTTCTTAGCATCTGAATAATATTCCATTGTGTAAATTCCCACCATATTTTTGATCAAAGATCTAACTGAACCTGATTCGGCTAGCCTGGCTGGCCAACAAGGCCAAGAGATCCTGTCTCTGCCTCTCCACGACTGGGATTACAGGCACACTCATTTTTTATGTGGGAGCTGGAGCTCAAACACAGGTCTTCATGCTTGTGCAGCTAACAGTTTTTTGAATAAGCCATCTCCCAGCTCCTATGTCTGAATATTCTGAAATATCTGCAACCAAATTTAGCATTTATTATAATAAATAAGACCCACATCTATTTGTATATAAAGAAATATATATATATATATACATATATATGTGTATATATGTATATATATGTGTGTGTGTATATATGTATGCATATATATATATATATATATATATATATATATATATTTTTTTTTTTTTTTTTTTTTACAAGTATGGCCAGGCAGTGGTAGCTGCCTTGATCACAGTACTCAGGAGGCAGAGGCAGGTGTATCTCTGTGAGTTCAAGGCCAGCCCAATCTACGGAGTGAGTTCCAGGACAGCCAGAACTACAAAAAAAAACCCTGTCTCAGGAAAAAATTATATATATATGGGTACACATAGTCCCCAAACAGTACTTAACCCAAATATGCCACATGGATGACCATAATCTCCAACCCTGTACATCTGAGGTATCAACTAACCTGAATTTAAAAAGAAAAATATATATATATAAGAATTTGCATAGAATTAAATCAATATTATTGTCCCAGTTTTCTTTCTGTGACTGTCCAGAAATACTGACCAAAAACAACTTGGGAAGGAAGGGATATTTCGCCATACACTTTATAGTCCATTATGTGAGTAAGTCAAGGCAGGGGCTCGGGCAAGCAGGAACCTGGAGGTGAGAACTGAAGCCGAGACCACCACGGAGGAGCACTGTTTACTGGTCTTTTGCTTCTGCTCAGCTAGCTTCATTCTAAAAACCCAGGGCTATGTGTTCAGGCGTGGCATGACCCAATCTGACGGAGGCAATTCCTCAGTTGATGTTTTCCTATCCCAGATGGGTCAAGGCTAACAAGGACTGCCAACATTCAGAGCAGTATCTCGTCCTCAGGCTGTTCTCCCTCCCGCACCCCTTTAATAAGTCATAAACCAATGTTCCAGACAGTTTAGTGTGCCTAGACTTAAACAATAGGATCTTGAATGTACAGTTTAAGAATGTGTCTTGATATAATGGATTAGAGGGGAAACTGTAGGAAAGTGACACGAAAGGACTTTTACAAAGCATTATGTAATGCAAACAGGGAGTCCTAATGGCACCAATTTAATTTCAACATTTTCCCCACACCATGTAAATATTGTAAGAGTTAGAAACACCAAATCTCATAGATAGATAGATAGATAGATAGATAGATAGACCTATAATGTGTAACTTAACTTTTTCAAAACCTATTTTTAATGATGGTTTGACCTCCTTTGTAGCCCACCATCTACCAGAAGTAGTGGGAAAGAAAGGATATGGGGAGAGTAGACCTATTTAGAAAGGTCCTTTGGAGCAACTCCTTTCTTTCTGTGTTGTCTAGAAATTGGCAATTCAATTCACAGGCCAGCCATGGCAGCTCAATCCACTAGCCAACACTTCATGGATACACCAGCAGTGCAGTTCAGTAGAGTCAGGACAGCAAACACTGATCAGGAGCAGTGGCACAACCTAGCAGAGAGAGCCAGGCCTCAGCCTCAGCACGAGTCAGCAGGAGGACCAGGAAGAACACAAGGAGAAGTTCTTGGAAGCGTAGAGACCCACAAGCATTGCACAGCTAGCTATACCAGCAAGCCAAGCTCAGCCTCCCACACTGTTCATCCAGTCCTAGTTATACCCTCCAAACGTCATGTGTCCTCCATGGGTCTTGCCTCAGCACATGCACTTGCCTCAGCTGACATCAATCGCCTGAGTCCACTGCAGCAAAAAAAAAAAAAAAAAAAAAAAAAAAAAAAAACCATAACAAACCACCAGACCTTTTTTTGGCAAGTTTCTCTCTATGGAGTCCCAACAAATAGAGCTCAACTACGCAATGTAAGTTGAACCAATACATGCATGTTGTTAGCAAAGAATCCTTCATCACGTGTCCTTTCACATGTTTGCTTTAGCAGAACATCTTTTCTCCTGTGTCTGCTTCAGCTAAACGTTCCTTCACATGTTTGCCCAACGAAGCCCCACCCAACACACCTGACTATCCAAAGATCCCTTAAAGTTTCCACTTCAATGCATTAAAATATTTGTTAAGAAACTACTGCATTGCCGGGCGGTGGTGGCGCACGCCTTTAATCCCAGCACTTGGGAGGCAGAGGCAGGCGGATTTCTGAGTTCGAGGCCAGCCTGGTCTACAGAGTGAATTCCAGGACAGCCAGGACTACACAGAGAAACCCTGTCTAGAAAAACAAAAACAAAAACAAAAACAAAAAAACAAGGAACTACTGCATTTCAGACATAGAAGTAAGTCTGTCTGATAGAAAACAGAACATTCTGTGTGGTGGAGTGTCTCAGGCAGACAAAGCTGCATCTAGCTGAGAGAAATGAAGAAGACATCATAGAAGCAGCAACATTACCGATGGATGACAAAAGGTAAACGATTCTAACAGAAACAAAAGCACATTCCTATTAAATCCAACAATTTGAGCAAAGTTTCAGTATACCAAGAGCAAACGGTGCGTGATTACAGTAAAGCTATAGTTATTTTGTGGGTGTTGTGGGTTTTTTTGTTTTTTTTTTTTTTTGAGATGGGGTTCCTGGTAGCACGAGCTGGCTTTGAATTCCTGACCCTCCCAAGGGCTATGATTACAGGTTAGAGACAACAAACCCAGCTACTACGGAGTATTTTTTTAAAAATGGGAAACACGTTGGGTGTGGAGGCTGCGATTATACATAGGGCTCCTTACCTGCATGACTATGACACAGAAGACGGGAAGCATTGCATCAGGAATGAAGAGGGCAAAGTTGTGCTATGGGAAGTTTTTCTGCAGTAACTTATAGAACGTACAGAAGAGAGACAGGGTGGTGTAGCGGTTACAATGAGAATGCCCCGTATTGGCTCACATAACTGAAAATTTGGTTTCTAGTTAGTGGATTGTTTAGGAAGAAGTGGGTGTGGCCTTGTTGGAGGAGGTGTGCCACTAGGAGTGTGCTTTGGGGTTTCAAAAGTCCATGCCATACCCAGTTAGGCTCCCTCCCTCCCTTCCTACTTCCTTCCCTCCCCTCTCACTTCCACTGTCTCCAACTTGTGGGTAAGGTGTAAACTCTCAGCTGCTGCTCCAACACCATGCTTGCCTGCCTGTTGCCATGCTCCCCACTATAATGGTCATAGACTCACCCTCTGAAACTGTGAGGAAGCACCCAATTAAGTGCTTTCTTCTATAAGCTTCCTTGGTCGTGGTGTCTCTTCACAGCAATAGAACAGTAACTAAGATGTTGGGATAAATGGATTAGTCTCCTTGGACAGCCACAACAAAATACCATACACCGACATATAAAACAAACAAACAAACAAACAAAAATCAGGTTTCCTTTTCTGGAAACTGGGGCTCTCAGATCAAATCAGCATCTGGCTGAGGGCTCCCTTCTTGACTTGCATCCGAAGGCTACCTTCTTCAGCTCTGACACACCCTCCTCTTTAGAGGATAGCAATTCGGTTGGATTTGGGTTCCACCCTTACAACCTACTTAACTTTAATTACCTTCCCTACAGGCGCTATTTCCACATAACAGTTCACGAGGAAGGTGGGGTGGAGGAACTGCTTCAGGATATGAATTGGGAGAGAAACAATGCAATGAACTAATTTAGTGCTGAACATAACAAGTAGAAAGGGCCAGCTTTAGAAATGAGAAATTTCTTACAATCCAGCAACAAGGTACATCTGCGGGCCAGATAGTTCTAATAAAACTTAGACTTTTAAAGGCAGAATGGCTCAAGAGAATAAAAATAAAATTACAGAAAGACAATCTCCTCAGTCCTTTGAATATGGTGATGCTATTTTGAGTTAGGTGAGTATGCTGGGTAGTTTTTATGTTAACTCCATACAAGCTAGAGTCATCGGAGAACCTCGGTTGAGAAAATGATTCCACAGAACAGTCTGTAGGCAAGCCTATAAAGCATTTTCTCAGGGTTTGGTACAGGAGGGCGCAGACCATCATGGGCATTGCCATCCCTGGGTTGGTGGTTCTGAGATCTATGGACTGACCAAGACAGGAAAATGAAGCAGTCTAGTTTAAAGCAGTCCTCTACGACCTCTGCATTCGACACTGCCTTCAATTCCTGCCCTGACAACTTTCAGTGGCAAACTGTGATATGGAAGGGTAGACAAAATAAACGCCTTTTTAATTCAACCACAACACAAACAAGTTAAAGACAATACTAGTGGGTCTTTAGAGTTCAATTTTTAGGAAAGGAAGTAAATAACAAATCCCAGTAAGTGTTTAAGAATTTAAAAACTCACAGGCACAGAGGAGTGTAAAATGAAATAAGAAGTTGGCAGACACATAGTGTCCATGCCTTTAACCCCAGCACCTGGGAGGCACGGGCAATCAGATCTCTGTGAGATAGATGGCCAGCCAGCCGGGGATACATCATGAGACCCTGGCTCAAAAAGAAAAGTAACAAAAATATAGATTTGGCTTTAGTAACATCCAGGCTAATGTTGCAAGTTAGCAAATTAGATTTCAAAGAGTCCTTATATTTTCATTAATTAAACAAATACCAAGCACTTGATACTGAACAAGGCAAGTCCCTGTCCTGAATACATAAAAGTCAGAAGAAAAGCATTTAATGGTGTTTCCATACAATTACCTATAAAAAAGAAAAATCTAGAAAACAATCTCACTACAAAACTACAAGAAATAAATACTTGGAAAAGTGTTCAAGGTGATAAAAGATATATACATTAAAAACTGCAAAAACATTTATGAAAGAGATAACACAGAATATAAACAAATGGACTGGGAAGACACTCCATGTTTGCAGACTGGAGTGATTAACATTGCTAAAATGTCTACATTACTTGGAAGTGGAGTATAGCATACAGACAGACAGGAAGGGAAGGAGGGAGGGGAAAGGAAGGAGGAGGGAGCGAGGAAGAAAAAAAAAATGAGAAAACAAAATAAGTTGAAAATTAAAGCCTTGCATGTTGGTGGTAAAACAAGCTACTAGAACCATGGTGAAAGCAAAAGTATTATGTAGTGATCCAGCATTCCCATCACTGGGCTTGTATCAAAGAAAATAAGTACACTGAAATACAGCCTGCCTGTTCATATTCACCAGCCACCTGTGTGGTATAAATGCATCATTCAGTACTATTTTCTTGTCTAAAGGTCATTTTTTATGTGTGCACGCTAAAGACACTGCACAGGGCTAAGCATAACTCTACTTCCTATGTCTTTGAGTTCAACTTAGTATATACAACATGGAAGCAAGATCATGCCACATTTGTGGTTTTGTGCCTGTTTCATTTAATATAGTGGCTCCTATGAATTCCCAGAACCCATATGGCAACTCACAACCATCTGTAACTCCAGTCCTGGGGCTTTTGATGTGTTTTTCTGGCCTCCTTGGGTACTAGGCATGCATATGGTACACACACCACTCAATTTTTTTCAAAGAATAAACTCTATTGTGTGACATGGTGACTGAAGTTAACAGAATGTGTTGTATTCTTAAAAACTCCTATTCGTACTACTATACTACTACTATTACACACACAGACAGACAGACAGACAGACAGACAGACAGAGAAAGAGAGAGAGAGAGAGAGAGAGAGAGAGAGAGAGAGAGAGAGAGAGAGAGAGAGAATGAGTCAATCAGCCATTCCAGTGTACACACGTATCAGATCACTGTGTTGCTGCATTCTACCAACAAGCAGGCTGTATAAACAGCTGCATAATTAACTGAATCACACAACTGAATCAGAAGATGTTGTGTGATACTGGGACGAGTTAAGGGGTCGAGAATTTGAGGCAGTAAGAAAGGAAGTTTTGGAGGTGTTTTACCAGTGAAGGGTGACAGAGACAAAGCCACAGCTTGAAGAAACTACAAACACTAAAAGCCCAAGCACATTTGGAGCTGGGAGTAAGAATGAACAGACAGAAAATAGGAAGGGGCAAAGTTCCTGACAAAAGGAACCGATCATATTAGACGTCATTAGCTGTGAAAGGATTCAGGGCCAGCAAGATGGCTCAGTGTGCAAAGGTGACTACCAGCAAGCATAAGGACTTGCGTTCTATCCCTAGGATCCACGTGGTGGAAGGAAAACAACTTCTCAATGTTGCCCTCTGACTTCCACGTGTGACGTGGCACACACAAACATATAGACATAAATGTAAAACAACACATTTTAACAAGAAATCCTTTGTTCCCACAGAGGAAGAGACTTAGATTTAGAAAAGATAGGCCTAACTACCAAGTGTGGTTCATCTTTTTAAACAACTTAAAAAAATATGTAGTTTACTATAAACAAAACCTCTCAATAGATGACTTTGGGCAACATCCAGTATTACTTCTCCCCAAACTAGGAAAACAAACAAACAAAAAAAAGACAAAACTCTAGAAGTCATAACTAGAAGAAAGATTCTGAAGGGTTTGAAACCCTAAGGGTGGATGATTCTGTTGGGACGGCTGCCCTGTGCATGCCTACCCTAGCCTCTTCTAATAAAGACAGTCATCCCTCCTTGACCAACTGACAAATGTCTCCACTGTCATGCGAAGCACTGGACAAACCCTATGTCCGACATCTCCAAATAGATCGTTTTCTCGTCCCATTTTCTTTCAAGTGATCTGAAATTGATCACAGAAACACTTGGTCACTGTCACTATTGCCAACCCCCACTTTCACACTAAATAGAATAAATTTAATACAACCCTGTAGAGCCAAAGGACTACCTAGTACTGCAAGGGGTACTCACTACTCACAACAGACTCCTACAACCAGACTCCTACTATCTTGGATGGGTTTATCCAAGATATAGCTACTGAAATACATGAACCACAATGGACATACTCCTTGACAGACCACAGACTTGAGCTGACACACCCATTTTCTTAGGGTTTCTATTGCTGTGAAGAGACATGACCACGGCAACTCCTATAAAACATTTAATTGGGGCTGGTTTATGGTTTCAGAACTTTAGTCCATTATCGTCATGGTGGGAAATACAGCAGTATGCAGGCAGACGTGGTGCTGGAGGAGATGAGAGTTCTACATCTTGATCAGAAGGCCTGGCTTGAGCATCTAAGACCTCAAAGCCTGACCCCCACAGTGATGAACTTCCTCCAACAAGGCCACACCTAATAATGGCATTCTTCTGGGCCAAGCATCCAAACAGGATTCTGCTCTTATTCAAACCACTACACTCGTCTTCTAAACTGAGCTGATGATTGCCCATCTTCTGACAGCTTCTTTCCTTCCCCACAACCCCCCTCCCCACAAGCTCCAGAGTTTCTTGTCTTCCTAACGGAAACTTGTCACTATTTCTAAAGGAATGGTCAACAACAAAGAACCAGATATTACCTTTCTCTTTTGCACTCCTTTGTATTTAATGCTAAAATTAATTTCTAGTCCCTAAAATGTTATAGGATGGAAAGAATTTGGACAATAATTAAATACTCATTAAAATGAATGTGGACTGTCCTTTTTCCAAATAGCTGATGGGCTGATATTACTTTTATATCTACAAAATAACCAAATACCAAACAGAAAAACTCAAATTCTAGGTGTAGAGCTTAAAAGAGTATCTTTATTAAGCCTGATATAATATCACATTTTAAAATAAAAGTACGAGTATCCTGAGAGGATCATCACCAAAAATGTAACCCTTCCTTTTTGTTCCCAGAATCCTTTTAGTTTCTTAAATTTTATTAGTCTGTATCAAGAATGTTAAGTCTTGAGCAAATTCTTTTCACATTCTCCTCGGCAGATTTTATTACTTTACAGATATTGGTTAGAATCTTGGGCAACAGCTAACACTGGCCCTGGGTTTTCCTTCAAACCATCCTGCTGTAGTCACTCTCGGGAAGTCACCTACAGTCACGTTTGTTAAAGGCATTTCCTATAAACAGTTAAAATGTGGCCTTGGGGAGACCTAGACATAGATGAGTTCTATGCATATAAAGCTGCCTTACACTGAGGTCTTCAGAAAGGGAACACTACACTGCAGAAGACATCAACGTTCTTATCTTTCAATTAAAGTACTTCTTAAAAAGCTATACCCTTGTTTTTAAGTTAGTTAACATTCCTATGTTCAGTGAAAATTCAGCTTGCAATTACTGTGGAACCTGAGAATCCCAGAAAGACAAAGCTGAATCTCGCTCTGGTATTAAATAGAAAACAAACATAAGATTGCAGATGTTTAAGTAGATAAAAATGAAAATGCATTCCAATCAAGAGCATGCTATCTAAAGGCAGGATTGCTATCTGGTCACACATGTCTCCTTATACTTCAGAATCTGCAACTGTCCAAACTAAATGTAACATTTACATACTACTGCAGACCATGAAAAGAGTATATTCTTTTATTGATTTTTTTTGTTCATACATCTTATTTCAACTTTCAATAATAAAATTCAATAAATTTGATTCCTTAATCATAAAAACTTACTATACACATTATTTACAAGATGCCAAAATCTACAAGCATAACAAACATCACAAGGACTTCACTGACTTCTAAGCATGGGACCATCACATAGAAGGGAGTAACTAACATACATTCAAATGGAAAATTATGATCTGCACAGTGTATTTGGCACTGTTCATTAATATTGGAACATTTTACTGTCAGAAACAGGCATTCTTAGGCCTCAGTCACAACATAACAACACACCAGAACTTGCTATTCACAGCCAGCATTTCAACTTCAAACAATAACTCTTCAGTTTTAAGGAGCAATCACGATCAGACTTTAGAACAAAGTTAATCCCGCCAGTTCTTCATATGCCCCATGTCATCTGCTGAGTAGGTTTGACTTGGTGTCTCTGCCATCGTGGAGAGTGTCAAGGAGAAACAATGTAAAGGAAACACCTTTTGATACACATGAACACGAAGCTTTTGGGAGTACAAAGTGTTTTGATGATATCCAACTTGGGATGATCTTGGAAGGAACTGAAAAATGCTGAGTGCTTCTCGAAGCGTGGAGATTACATTAGCAGTTGACCTCATGTGAGGAGATCCTGAAGGCCTATATTTAAATTCCAAACACTTGACTTGCTTAAGCAATTGTTCCTAAGGCCACAACAGTCTTGGCTCAGAGGCTACAGATTTGTTTTGTTGTGTGGAAGAAAGAAAGTATAGAAACTCACCTCTAGGATTTTGGGTCTATTCCAAAGGGTAATTTGACAAACTTCATTACAACAAACTGTGAGTCCTCTTATTTCAACTGTCCAGTAAATTTAACTCATTAAAGCTGCATATCCCAGAAGGTCTATAAAGGACATTTATACCTACTGTGTTTATAAAAGGCCTTAAATTGCCTTAAATTACACAGCACTCCGTCCCCTCCCCCATCCCCAGAGGGAATAAAACCAGAGGAACACAGACCACACACAGCACAGGGGAACAGAAATGGGGAGTTCTCTAACAACCTTTAGATACACTGTAACTTTACACAGAATTTTGGCAATAAATTAAGTCTTTAAAATTTTGTACAAAAACAAAACAAAACAAAAAAAAAAAAAAAAAAAAACCTGAAGTGCAAAGTAATGTCACTGGACCAAAATTCATTTTAATCGTTTTATTTCAAGTATGTTTAAAAATCATAAATGGGGTTTGTAATCCAAACCTGAAACACATCTTCAGAGTCTGACAAGCATTCCAGACCATACGTTCCAAACCCATTTCTTTGCTGTCTTTTTTCAGCTTTCTGAGGCCTAGTATTTAAACTGCTCTACTGTCCATGACTCTTGTACACCTGGTGATAAAAGTTTTCTGAAAACTGTCTATCAAGTATAAAGAATGGTTTCCAACCAAAAATTAGCAGTGTGAGAAAAAAAATTAACCATTTATCATGAATTCAATTCTGTCAGAAGCAGTGCTGTTCTCTGGAACACAGAAGACCAAGTTCAGTTATGCTTACAGACTTTGGTAATATAGGCCTCCATCCTACTTCATCAACAAGATGCTGTCACTGAGATTTACTGGGAGAAAAAAGTCCCAGGTGCCACTCAAGAGGAACAGGTTACTTCTGAGGACACGAGCTGCCTTGATAACTTCTCTCCAATGTTTGTTTTTAAATGCTTTGGGTGTTCTCCAGCACACGAGTCTTCACACAAAGAAGAAAATCAAAACTGTCCTTTAAGAGGTTTCCCATCTTTAGATGATTGTTTATTCACTTTGTTGGTTTTTGAGTGCCTAATTCAGTATTTACACATTTTATATTCTGTACATCAAATATTGTAAGATTTTTTTTTCAAATAATCTCTATAACCCAGAATAGACACCAGACTAATCCTCTCAAGTCATACTGTTTACTCTAATGAAGAAATGAAACGGACGGAAATCTGAGAACGGATGTTCCCTTTGCTCGGCAGGTGAGCAAACGTGAACATCCAGTGCCTCTGAATGTCACTCAAAATGAAAACACTTCCCCTTAGTATGTCAATATATTATTCTTAGAAATTAAAGTTTGGTCACTAAAAAAGACTGAACAAAAATTATCCCCACCCACCACAGACAACTAACTTAGTCCTACTCTCACCTTCTACTCCCCAGACAAACAGGGAAGTAGCAGGAACTGAAGCCTCTAGGCCTGAAATCCCAGTTCCTAAGACACAAACTGCTGCTATCTGCTTGACCTCCAGTCTATGTGCTTCATTCTCCATGTCCCCCATTTATAAATTTCCATACACACGTGCACACACACACACACACACACACACGCACGCACACACTCACGCATACACACACTCAATCACTCTCAAGTAAGACACTTTTTTGTGTTTGTTGATAAATTATGAAGAATATGAACTAGGTGTGTACAGGGTTTTATAGGTACTTTGTAAACATCAGGGTCACTTGGGTCCTTTTCTCCAAAAGCCTGAAGTCAAAGTATGCAACCGGGGACCATTACTTTCCCAGACGCTGTTCACAAGCTGCATACTGCCGGAGGGCGGAGAAAAAGTCCTCATAGCTGATGTTTCGGTGAGAAGGCAAAGAGCTAAGAAGAGAACATAAGAGGAAAGATTAGATAACTCACTATAATATGGGGCCGAGGGGTCAAGAGGAAGTCAAGGGCAGAAAAAAGGAAATTTTACACAGAATAGGCTAATCTTGTTAAATGTGATGCGAGACAGCTCAAGCAAAAGCAATCTGCCCTTCTTTTTACAAGAGAAAACTGATAGAGAGTGAGTTACATTCACAACATATTAACACAAAAACCGATGTTAAGTTAGAAATCTGTGTATTAACAATGTACTCAAATTCACTGTAAGGATTCTGCATGTTCATGGTAAAACCAGTCCTCTTAACAGCTCGTGGAAGCCAGGTTTAGCCCTGGCCAGAGCTGTGTGCAACTCCCACACAGTGACACAGTGAGCAACCAGTAAGTGACGTCTACCCCACCCCACCAACTGCTGCAGGAACACTTATCCTCTGAAGACAAGCATAGGGCAGGCAGTGTGAACACAGGATGAGAGGGTTCCAGGTACTTTAAATACAAATTGTTGAAATAATTTTCAACAATCAGTATGAAAAAGCCCTCTATTTTGTACAAATTCAGAATGAGATTTGGAAACTCAAAACTGCAAGAGGCAAACACACGGTCAGATTACAAAAGCCATACTCAGAGCTCCAGTCACATCACACACACACCTTTACACACACACAGCACCCTACAATTAAACAACCTCCTGCCTGACCCCTGACCCTATGACTGTCCTCTGCTACAGTTCTTTACTATCCTTCCTCCAAATGCCAAGACTCTTGAAAGTGGCCAACTTTCTCTCTAACCTCTCAACATTGAATGAAAATAATCATGTCTGCTGCCAACCTTGCCTTACTATCTCTATTCAAACGAGATTTGATGACACTGTTCCTTAAATCTGCTTCATGCCCTCCTGGATGAACCATGGACAAGGTTTCCAACATCCCTATGTGTTCCACATTTGAGCAACTGCCCTATCTACCAGGTGTGTCTACTCTGTGCCACTACCTCTGGTGTCAGATGCTGCTGAGGCTTCTTAGCTTCTGACCCTCAGATTACTTGACGTCATGGTCTTAGTCTTCTGAACAGCATATAAATACAGACAAACCTCAAGCAAATACAAGCACTAGGAGAAATGTACAGACAGAAGTACAATGGGCACCCTGTTGTGTGATGGGTATCTGTCAACTGTGCTATACAAATCCTCAACTCTACATTCAAATGCCTATTTAAAAATAACAGTAGCCAGGCGGGTTGGTACATGCCTTTAATTCTAGTACTTGGGAGGCAGACAGATCTATTGAGTTCAAGGCCAGACAGGTCTACATAGAAAATGCCAAGACTAGAGAGACTCTGTCTTATGAATAATAATAATAATAATAATAATAATAATAATAATAATAATAATAATAATAGATTATTCCAATTTCCCCAGGCTACGTTACTGAGCTGCATAGCTGAGACTCAAGACCTAAAGGTCTTTTCTCCACTTCCCAGCTAACTTCTTGGCACTGACCTAAGAAATTCCTGAAAAGAGTTGGCAAACCTTGGAGCAAACAGACACAGGCCTCTCAGAAAGATCCCCAGGCCTGGAGAGGCGAGCTGCATGCAGTCTGCTTCCCCTTTCCTCCCTGTGCATCGGCTGGACAGTGGCCACACTCTAGTATGCTCAGGAGCCTCTTCAGTTCACGCTTTCCGTTCTTCTACTCTCAAACCTGCAGTTCTTACAGGGCGCTCTGGAGAGCTCCTGTTCTGACCAGGCCGACCACTTCTAGGGAGCAGGTGGTCCTTTTCTGTTCACTCTTCTCCCATCACCAAGTGCTTCCATTAACAAGTGTGCAGCCTTGCCATCCTCTCCTAAGTGTGACTACAACTAGTAAAGTACTAGTCACACTCAGTAAAGAATCCTCACGGGCAAATGATTTCTAGTGTTGTTCCGTTCGTAATGTAGAAGCTGAATATATTCAAGTTTACTCAATCTCTCTTTTATTCTAGCTGGCATGGAAGCACACACCTTTAACCCCAGCACTCAAGGCAGAGACAGGCAGATCTCTTGAGTTTGAAGACAGCCTGGCCTACAGAGCAAGATCCAGGACAGTCAAAGCTACAGAGAGAAACCCTGTCGTGGAGGGAAAAAAAAATCTCTTTTTTATTCTAAAACAGGGGTCAACAAATAATAGACTGTCTTTGTTTATTTGTTTTGTATGTTAGACAAGGTTTCAGTCTTGTCTAGAATTCAATTATGTAGGTCAGGCTAACTTTGACCTGTTCCTCCTGTCTCAGCCTCCTGAGTACAGGAATTACAGGCATGCCCAACTTAACAGTATATTTTTATAAGTAACAGTCATACTTGTTCATGAGCAGTCTGTGATTTATCTGTACTTGCTAAGTCAGGCAAATTTAGTGGGTTAAGCAGGAAATACATGACCTAAAAAGTCTAAGATACTCATTTTCTGGCTATTTTCTGTCTGCAAACCCTGCTCTACATGACTAATCTCATGGCCTTCATCGTACTAGTCCCCAAACCGCAGGTAGAACCCTTCAACTGTCTTCTCACTTTGCTTTCTCCAGTCCAGCTCTAGCCATAATGGCCAAATAAACCTTCCAAAATCGCCATTCCAGTATTGCCTATGCTTCAGGCTGTTTCCACTACCAGTCTACTCCTTCTTGTTAGAGTTAGAGGAGGAGGTATTGGCATTAGATCTAGTAGAGTGCTGGGATCAGACAGCAGAGCCCACATACTTTCAGTTACTTACACGATCTCAGTCAATCTGATTTGCCAGGGAAGAAAGCCTAACGTGCTGTCCACAGGACCAAACTTCAACACTAAGTCAGGGTCAGGGAAACCATGTGAACCTGGGGAAGAAAGACACACATGAAATTACCATGTACCATTTACACACAAACATTCAAAGGCTTCTTAGGTTCCCTTGCCTGTTCTCTTCAGAAGCCTCATCTGAACATCGCCAGCCCCACTCCCTCCAAACAAATCCTGACATAGTTGTGTTCACTTCAAATGTGCAAATTCTCAAAAGTCCATCCAACTGCACTGATTACTTTATGAAGTAACTTAACTCTCACCCTCCCAAGGACCTTTTGTCTTAGCATCTTGGGAAAAACACTGCTTTGAGCACATAACTGCTTATATTGGCCCCAGAACTAAGTAACTTTAAAAAAGAAAAAGTTTGTCAAGAATTAGCTATTTCTGGGCTGGACAGGTGGCTCAGTGATTAAGAGCCCATAATGCTCTTCAGGAAGACTAGAATTCAGTTCTCAGCACCCACAACTGCCGCTCTAGAGGATCTGACACCTTCTTCTGGATTCCCAGGGTCCTTACACTCTTGTACTTAAAAGCTTAAATAAATAAATCTTAAAAAAAAAAAAAAAAAAAAAAAAAAAAAAAAAAAAAGACAAATGAGAACTCAGGAAGCAGAGGCAAGTAAATCTCTGAGTTTGAGGCCAGCATGGTCTAAATAGTGAGTGAGACCCCTATCTCAAAAAAAAAAAAAAAAAAACACAAAATACAAAACAAACACAACAAAGAAGAGGGAAAAAAGAAGGAAAAAAAAATCTCCTTTCATTCCGTGGCCATATTTTAGCTAAAAAAAACAAAAAAAAAAACCAATTCCCAGCTACACCTTATAAATTGTCTTCAGTGTTCCACTGACCTAAAGCAGCCTTAAGAGAAATGAGGGCCAGACAACAGTGATGTAAAAAAGCATCTGAAATCTTGTGTGTTTTACTTTTACAAAAGCTAAGTCAAAAAACTTGTAAAAGAAGAAAACACCAGAAGAAAGAATTGAGACTGTGGGTTAGGCAAAGAGCCATTACACATGAAAACAAATGTGTATATTATATCCACACAATAAAAAACTGCACTCACAAAAATTAAACATGTTAACAAAATCACTTTTAATAATGAGAAAGTAAGCCAAAGAGGTATCTGTAAACCCTGTATCTTATCACTCCTTTTTTCAAGTGCATGGAGACTATCAAAGGGTCATCCTAAGACTCAACATTAAGAGTAAAGGTGCCTGCTGCCACAACTGACAGCCTCAGAGTGATACAGGTGGAAAGAAAGAACTGCTACAAGTTGTGTCCTCTCATCTCTACAATGTGCAACACACACAAACACACACACACACAGTAGCACATAATAAAAATAGGCAAAATATTTAAGCACATACTTTACCAAATAAATTATAGGTGGCAAATGAGCACAAAAAAGATACTCAACAGCATTCATTACCCATGAAAAGACTATCACATACTTCAGCAAGAATGAGGAGACCGCTGTGTGCCTCGCTGACAAGGATATGAAACAGATGAAAGACTCATTCAGCACACAATACAATTCCATTATTAGGTATCTACCTCAGAGAAAAGGAAACATACTCACACAAAGACATGCATGCAGGTGGTCACAGCAATATTAATTATCAAAAACTACCAACAAAATGTCTATCAACTGGTGAATGGATAAAATGAACTGAATCCACAGAACAGAATACACTCAATGAAAGAATCTAGAGTAATGAACTACTAGCAAACTAAACACAGACAAACCTCAGGAGTATTATGCTTGCTGGGTATCACATCACATGCCTTTAATCCCACACCCAGGAGGGAAAGGCAGGTGGATCTCTATGAGTCTGAGGCCAACCTGTTCTAAACAGTGAGTTTCAGACCAGTCCTGGTATCATCGTGAGACACTCATTAAAAAATAAAATAAAATTATGCTGAGTACATATATGCTCAATATTAGGCAGAATATGAAAATCTACATACTATATATAATTTTTAATAAATATATAGTCAAAAAGCAAACCAATGGTTGTCTTCTGTTTTTTTTGTTGTTGTTTTTCTTTTTGTTTTTGTTTTTTGTTTCTTTTTTCTTTTGTTTTTTGGTGGGGAGAGGGAGCACCCAAGGGAAATGTGAACACAGTCATAAAGGACTTTGGGAATGGTGGATTCAAAGTGTTTGGTAAATAGCCTATCATTTAACTAAGTTTAAAAGATTGTAAGATCAAGAAAATCAGGGTATCTTTGTGAGAATGTGTCCCCTAGTAATCTGAGAAGCTACACCCATAAAATGTTACCAATATAACTGCCTAAACATGTGCCAACAGGGATAACAGCAAAGTCATGCTAAATTGCACAGGAGGGAAGCCCATAAGGCCTCAACCCTCCACAAAAAACTACAGGCAACCAAGAATGTCAAGAGGAGAAAGTCTTCAACTGGTTATCCAACACCAAATGGTCAGTCCCCAAAAACATACATATAAGTAACATTATAAAGACTGAGCAGATTATATTTAGGGGAAAGAGGATGGGAGAGAAGGAAGAGAGAGGGGTGGGGAGAAAGGAGGGGAAGAACTGATGCAAGGAAAAAAAACATAAATATAAAACATAAATATAAAAGGGGAGAAGCAGTGGGAGAGGACATATATATATATGATAAAAATAACTTCTAAAAATCTGTGTACATCCTCATAAATTAACAAACCCTGAAGCTCCTAGGCTCTGCACTACATTCTTTCCCATGGGCTATCTGAAGGCCATCTATGGGGCCACCCCAGGCTACTATTTATTACATATTTATAAATTCCTCTCTGATTAAGCTTCAAACTGTCCAAGAAATGGTCACTATCCCAGTAACTCTGATGAAACAGCTCTCTCTACAATGGTCTGCTGCTCACTGAGCTCACTGAGCCAACACAGTTAACCAATGACAGAAAGCAAGAGGTGAGCAGTCCACAGAAGTAGATAGCAAGTGAGGGCAAAGGACCAGAATGAAGAACTAAGTAAACAATTGAGGCAGAAAATGCATGTTAGTAAATAAGGCATGTGGTATTCTATGGGATGAAGGAAAAATGAATGTCTTGGTATCACAAGCCATCAATGGACAGTAATTTTTAGAAAGATTCTTTTTTTCTTTAACCCATTAAAGATAATGCTAGGAAGCAGGACCACCAAGTTAGGGCAAAAGGTTCCTAAAGGAACTGCAGTGAGAAACGGCACATCAAAGACTATATCATAAGCAGTATGGCGTGAGGTGGGGGATGCATAGACATGTTTATGTATGAGCATTTACATGTAATGCTGTATTTTAACAAAGTGTAACATATACAGTGGTTTGTATTGTAAATTGAATGAATGCTAAAAGGAGAGATGAATAGGCTGTGCTGGGGAGACCACCTCACAATAAATTGTTTAAGCTAACAAGGGAGAAGCAGTGGGAGAGGACAGAAAACAGCCATGGCCCACTGAAATCCCAATTTCCAAGAATACTCATTTTCTAAAAAAATCCTCAAAAACCTTTCCCTTGAGCTATCAAAATGGGGAAAGAGAGCTCCACCCAGCCTGGAGGCTAAATTCACATTCACACAGTGGAGGAAGAGAAGCAATTCCAGAAAGCTACCTTCTGATCGCTGCCCACATGCCCACACACGTACCCAAATTAAAATAACTAAGTAAATCTTTTCATTTATTACGTCTTCACATTAGGTACAAGGCGAAGCTCCATATCTTGAAATCATTTTCATATGTGGGTCATTAAATGTCAGCGCTGTAGAGGTATAGCAATAAAAGCCTCCCCCTCTCCCCATTCCAAGACAGTGTCTCACTCTGTGGCCCTGGCTAGCTCTGGTACAGAACAAAAAGAACTTAAATACGCTTTCATCTGTGTGTTTGGGAGACAAACTGGAAAACATTTCAGCCTTACTAAGTAAGCTGTCTAGCAGATCTACATCCAGATCTGTGGGCTTCCTCTGCTGCTGGGCTACTAACTGGCAAAAGTCTTGGGCAGCTCTCAAAATATCCGCTTTTCCATCTTCTGGGGACAGCACCTTCACTGCCGAAGGGCAATTTAAAACTAGAGAAAAGAACAGACAAGATAAAATTTAAAACACTCTTCAGTATTTATTTCAAAATCAGGTTTATGACGTAAGTTCAGACCAAAATAAAGACGAAATTGTTATAACCAGGAACCACTCAAGTTCTTCCGTGTCAGTATCTTAACAGACCTACTCTTCTCTGAAAGAAGCCAGGCACACAGGTCTACAAGAAATGGGGCCTATTTTTATAAACACCATCTCCTAAGTCTCCAAATCCCAAAAGTAACCTTATATAGTAAAGAAACCCTCTATAGAAGGGGCTACCTACAATCTCTGCTTATCTAAAAATGCCATCTACACTCAGAGTCAATTTAGTAGTAACACAAAAGAAAACTAGGTTTCAGTAGAGTGTGTGTGCACCACCCATATGTCTTTCTGACTCTGGAAGCTACTTTATAAATGTTAGGACTCTAGCTAACTGGTAACACTGCAAAAGTATTACTTACAAACATTCTTTCATATTGCTCTATAGGAAAACCAGGTTTGCATAATTTACATACTCACTAACTCACTAATGCAAATTATCCATTCCTGGGCTTCTCTGCTCGAGGACTATAAAATCTGCCTGGTTAAATAGTCTTTAATGTGGATTTATTTATATAATGTCAATTGTTGTTTTATCATTTTCTAAACATTATTTTCTAGCAAGATAACTTACTGAGAATAAAGAATAACAAAGCAAGATAAAACAGGTCAAGTCACAAACTTACCTTGATCGTCTTTGTCATTACTATTTGCAAACTCTCCTGAGTATTTGGAACAATCTTGGCCCAAAAGTTCCTGCTGTTGTTTTAAAATTTCATCCATCAATCTGGAATTATTCCTCTTGAAAATACCTGAAAAATAAAATTATGAACAAATAAATTCCAGCCAGGTTAGGTGACGCGCTTCTGTGACTAATCACTTTCTACTGTGGATTCAACAGTAGACCCAAAGCTGCATTTCAAGTAGAGCACAAATGACCAGTCTCAAACTGGAATCTAAAAGGAAACATGACAGCAGAGCTGGTTAATACCAGAGTCTGGCTTTATTCTCAGTCAGAAAAAGGGCCAGGGCTACCTACTTGGAAGCAAGTAAACATGTGAGTATGAAAGACTAAGACCCTCAGAGGAATTAAGAGACCCCTCACCTGAAACCTTTACTTACACAGTAAGAAACTGAAATCTAGTATCTGGATGGAGCTGGACTTTGCTCCTGATTCCCAGTCTAACATCTTTACTTTGCATATTTACTATATACATTTTGATCTGTTTTGGAATAAAAGTAGTATAAATTATACACAAAGTAAAAGATAGAATAAGAGCAAAATTAAGAAAATTTACATTGAAGTACAAAAGTGCAAAAGTAAAATGTGATCTTCCAACCACACACGGATGCTCACATTTGTTACCACTACATCCCTGAGAAACCATGCATACATTTAATGATTGAACTTTTTTTAAAAACGGAAAAAGAAGTGGGGAAAATGATGGGGCAGGAAAAGAAGGGAAAGAGAGGGAAGAGAATCAGTGATATGCAAATCTTAAGCTGGGCTCATCCCTGTAACAGCAGTGTGGTGGTCTCAATGACAGTGGCCCCCACAGGCTCCCAGGGTGTGGCATTATTTGAAATTAGGATGTGTGCCCTTGTGGAATAGGTGTGGCCTTCTTAGAGGAAGTGTGTCACCAGGGGTGGGCTTTGAGTTTTCAGAAGCTCAAGCCAGGCTTGGTGCTTATTCTCTCCTCCTGCTGCCTGCCAATCCAGATGCAGAACTCTCAGCTTCTCTCCAGCACCATGTCTGCCTGCATGCTGCCATGCTTCATATCACAACCATAAAGAACTAAACCTCTGAAACATGAACAAGCCCAGGTTAAATGTTTTCGTCTATAAAAAGTGCTAGGATGTCTCTTCACAGCACAAGAAAACCAAAACAAGACGTAATAAAAAGCAATGTCTTCCAATGGAAGAAGGCTTATTATAAGCATGAGGACCCACAAGGTGTCTCGGCAGGTGGGCAAGTGTTTGTTTTGAGGTCACGTTCAAAGGCCATATGATGCAAAGAGGCAACTTCCACACACATGCCCTGGCACATATTCACTGCCATCACCACCACCACCAGACACACACAGACACACACACACACACACACACACACACACACACACACTAAATAGATAAATAATAGAAAACAGTTTGTTAAAGCAAGATTTGAGCTGAACTGAATCTAGGAAATTAAAAAGCTCCATATAGAGAGGGCATTAGATAGGCAAACTTAGGACAAAGTGGAATCTGGAATGTACAACACACACACAAAGGCTGCTGATGAAATGGCACGCGTGAGAAAAGGAGAGAGGGAAGGAGACGCTGGTTGTATTTCATTCTGCTTGCCAACAAGTATGGAACAGTTTACAAGCAATGCAGAGATAGGCAGCAGACTACTTCAGGACTCCTCAGATAACTCAAGGACAACTATAAGCAACCTGAGTATAGAGAATATGACATAGAGGAAAATGTAGACCACCCCACAGCTTTTATACTAGGTAGTAGAAAATCACATTTCTTAAAAAGTATTTATTTGAGCAGGAATGCCTGACTGCCATGGGGCATACAAGTGCCACAGCACATGCATGTGAATGTCAGAAGACAACTTTAAAGGAGCTGGTTCTATCCTTCTGCCAAAAAAGGCAGGGCCTAGGGTGGCTCAGCAGTTAGGAGGACTTCTTGTTCTTGCAGCAGACCCAAGTTCAGTTCCTGTGGGAAGCGGCTCCGCTCTCGCAATTACAAGGTGGTGTTTGGCATAGGCATTACTTGAGAGAAAAGACAACTCCATATATGGAGTTGTATGCGCTGAGAGGTGTGGCCAATTAGTAGTGACATTGTGACAATCGCTGATTGGAACAAGGAAAAGGTTTTAAGGGGATGCATGGGGAGGAGAGAGAGAGAAAAAGAGAAGCTTGCTGCACAGGGATAGCTGAATAAACCACTTGAAAAAGAACATGGTTGCCGTTGTCTTATTCCTCGGGTCGGACGTGGGTAGTGACAGGTTCCTAGCACCCACACCAGGCAGCTCAACCACCTGGAACTCTAGCTCCAGTGAAGCTTATGTCTTCTGGACTCTATAACTGCCTGCATCCACACCTGCACATTCCCTCACACATATACAGAATTCAAAGTAAATTTTTGTTCTTTTACTTTTTCTCTTACTTGGGCATTTTCTTTGAGAGTGACTGTAAATTAGGAAATATAAAAGTGAACTTAAGAGCTGAGAGTGGTGGAGCACACTATAATCCCAGACCTTGAAAGGCGGAGGCAGGAGGACCAAGAATTCAAGGTCAGCCTTCCTACAAAGTAAGTTCAGAACTAGCTTGGGCTCTGTAAGGGGGACAACACCACACCCACACTCAAAAAGTGGTTGTTTTGAAATACCCATATCCAAGCAAGTTTGAATTTAAAGAATACATATACACAATTTTTTCAGAGGAAAGTGGTAATATCAGGAACTATGTGCAGCAATGTTCAGAATAGGCATACTTATGTAAAGACAGTTACAGATGTTGTTAATTTCAAGTCAAAACCCCACATGTATAATACAAAAATGTCTGTGCTATGTCACAGGGCAGATAAATACAAGATACAGACATGCAAGTATTACAAGTCTCAGTTACCTACTAGAATGAAGTCCAGGCCACCCAGGGCCAGAGTGAGATCCTGTCTCAAAGAAAAATAAAACAAAACAAACAAAAAATTTGACAATTTAAATTTAAAAAAAAAAAAAAAAAACTTTCTTAATTTAAAAAAATTGTAAAACTCTCAGTAACAACCAGCCAGGACATATCAATTTATTTTAAAAGATGGCTGAGTGGGTCTGAGAGCTTGGTGCACAAACATGAGGACCTGCTCAAATCCTAGAACTCGGTTAAAACCAGGAATGGTCGCTTAAGTGCCTGTAACCCTAGTTAGGCAGGCACACGGGAGAACTGCGGGGACTTACCAGCCACCAGCCTAGCTGCAGGTCCAGTCAGAAGCCCTGCTTCAAGGGTAGTAGAACCAGATACTTGACAGTCTTCTTGGCTTCTGCAGCGCACACGCCCCATGCGCACACCACACTTGCACTCACATGCGCTAGTCTTGCTTCTGCCTATCGAGACCACAATAATCCCCCTCTTACTAACTTTTTCAGACCTACACGTTAGTCCTCATTCATTTCTCAGCTTTACTTTAGCTTCCAGATTTAAAGTGGGAACACCTCAGCAACTCTTGCTCTAAGGCATCCCAGAGCCTTTTGCATTCCCGGGAAGCACTCTACCAGCACAGGCTAAGGTCTGCCCAGAACTCAAATCTCTTGCCTCTGTCTCCCACAGTGCTGGAATCCCAGGTACCAATGGTGTACTTAGTCACCAAAGTGGGCCCTAGGTCTTCCAATCTTTACTCTTCCCTCCTCAGCTTCCAAAGACTATCAGCATCTGCTTCCTTCTCACATTTTCTATTGATGGCAGGCCATTACAGAATGCTCCGTCAACATCCTCCTCTTTCTCTACTGAACCTATGTCCTCCTACCTCCCCAAATGGAGAAAACTCAGCCCTCTCTCACTGCCCACGTGCTTTTCCTTGGGTCTAGTCATACAGAGATCTTTAAATCCACTAGGGGACAGGACAAGGGTAAGATAAGTATGGAAAAATTTAGGGTGCATATTTAAAGGTATGCCAAGAAACCTACTAAGAAAATAATGCAGCATCTCTATAAAATGAATGAACAAGACATTTAAATCTTAAGTAAGAAGCTATTGTTTTGTCCCTAATATGTCCAGTTCATTCCAACACTCACAGCTACCCTAAATTTCTGTAAAAAAGTAAATGTGAGCAGAGTGAAGACATTCTAGTATATCATCAAAGGCTGGCTCTCAAAACAATCAGGGCAAGTTGGGAGATGGCACGGTAGCTCACACCTGTAAGCCCAACACTTAGGAAACTAAAGCAAGGTTACTGCAGATCTGAGGCTAGGCTACATCCAAAATTCCAGGGCATCCTGGGATACATGCAGCTTGAGGCTGAGACCTCATCTCAAAAGGGGAAGGGAGCTGTAACAGTACAAGTTATATGCATTTAGGGTCAAGGCATGGAGGAAAACAGTAAGAACTATACATGGATGAGGTGAGTGGGCAAGCTTCCGGTTCTGTTTCTAAAGGCTGCATGACTTGCCCAGCCACCCAGGCATCTTTTCAACTCGGTAGCATTACCACCTTCCTGCCACTACTAAGCTAAGCTCTCTGGCTACTCTACAGCAATGGCTTCTACACCCTCACTCCCTTCAGTCCCCTGCCACTGTAGTTTCCAGTCACTGCAGCCCTCTTCATGCCCTCCCAGCATGCTTCACTGGGCTACCAACTACTCAGCTTTGGGTACACCTTCAATCCTGGCACATTCCAGCTGTCGTCTTCAATGAGTCCATGATGTGATAACCACCCAACATAAACACTGCTGTCTGTGCTTCCATAGTAAATGGGCAGAAATAATACATGATCAGGAAACAAGTCAACCTGTTTCTTCTCTCTAGCTTTATAATCGGCAAAATAAGGACTGCCTTACACTTCTGAACAGATGGGGTCACCCCAACCCCTATCCTTGGTGTGCCCTTCCCTGGCCTACCCTGGAAAAGCCTCCCAATTCTTTGCAGGGCAGCTAAAGTGTCGTGCCCTCCAGAGACCCTCCCCAGTGTCCCATTCTTCTCCCAACATACATAAATTTTGTTCCAATCCATTAATAAAGTCAACACTGAACTTTTAAGTAACACTAACTTAACCAACCACCGCTGCCACTGAAATACATTTCTTACCTGTGAATTTCTAGCTTATGAATCTCTTTCCCCAAGTCACTTTCCATGTAAAAGAAATTCAATGTTTATTTAATAAATAATCCGTGTACACCAAAACCTAAGGGACAGAAGACTGAATGGGAACTCTGGTCTCCAGGAACCTCCCACAGTACAAGGAGACACTTCCTGACTGCATGCAGAATTCACAAGAAAAGAACGGTGGAGCCAGGCAGTTATGAAGTATCTCTATATAGACTGGCAGGAAGTTAGAGAGAACCTTGCTGCAGGCTGAGCTGGACAGATAACAGCTAAAACATAACCTATAGTTTCTGTCTGAGGCTTCTGTGAATTAGATTATGAAGTAAATAATTCCTCATGATACACAGCTTGACTACTATAGACAATCGTACGCTATGGCATTTATTTCATCCATGAGGTATTAAGTATTGCTGGTGTACATTTCTCTGTAGCAATCTACACACAGCTCACCTGATACACAACAAAGGCCATAGACAGAAGGCTGGCTTTGACTGGCAGATGTCTGAAGTAATAGCGTAAGGTATGTGGAAGGTTTTTTTCTCATTTCATATTTGCCTTTCACGCCCAAGCTGACTGAACCAAGAATGATGGAATGAAAAAGGTGAGCACACATATCCAATTTAACCAATTTAAGGAAATCCCATCTGAAAAAAACAATTCTGAGAAAACAGAATACATTTTGCATTTTTAACCTGGTGGCGCATGTGGCAGGGAGACTGAGAATTCAAGTCCAGCCTGAGTTACATAGTAAAACCAATAAAATAAAATGTTTATCCTACCCTTGAATGACGAGGGAATAGATTCAAGATGGTCAAACAATTGTCCTCAAGTGTTAAATGATTTGATCTGAAATCTGGGTGTAAATTACTACTCATTCAGTATTTATTGCGCACGCATGCACGCACACGTGTGTGTGTGTGTGTGTGTGTGTGTGTGAGAGAGAGAGAGAGAGAGAGAGAGAGAGAGAGAGAGAGAGAGAGAGATTAGGTGCACTTGCCATGTTTATACAAGTCAGAGGACAACTTTGTAGAGAGGCTTTTCCACAAAGGCTTTGACATGGATTCTGGAGATGCAACTCAGGTTGTCAGGTACACAGTATTCTTGCAGTAACCTGGAAATCTCATGTAAGTTTTGTAATGACATAAGGAATTTCCATTGTGTTGCTCTATAACCAGCTTAAAAAGACTTAATTTCCCAAAGGAAAGTAATCATAAATAAAGAAGGTTTGTAAAAAAGTCATCCTTGGAAATGCACCTGCATGTACACAGAGGCACACTCCAATTTCCATGAAAGAGAAACACTTATGCTAGGAAACCTGTATCTCAGAAGAAAAAAAAACAATTTTTTTTTTGGGGGGGGTTAGTTTTGGTTTTTCCGAGACAGGGTTTCTCTGTGTAGCCCTGGCTGTCCTGGAACTCACTCTGTAGACCAGGCTGGCCTCGAACTCAGAAATCCACCTGCCTCTGCCTCCCAAATGCTGGGATTAAAGGCATGCGCCACCACCGCCCGGCCAAACATAATTTTTTTTTAATGTTTCTTGATAAACATGAGGTTGAGAGCCAAACATGTATTTCTTTTTATAGTCTACGAAATGTTTTTAACTGTGGTACTAAAACCTAAGTGCAAGGTTTAGACAACACGAGACCTTGCATGCTATCTAATGCACTAGAACGCCCCTGCCCTAACGTAACGCATCGCATCATACCACAGCTGTTCTGCTTCTGTGGACTCGCCCCTGGTGCATGTCTACACACAGCACTCCAGGAATCAGTAGCAGTGCAGTGTGCCTGCTGTCACTGATACAGCAAGGATCCTTCCTTGTTCCACTGTCCTGGATATTCAATCCTGGTATTCTACCAACAACATTTTGGCTGATTTTGTTCAAGTCTCAGAATAGAGAAGCTGGTATTTCTGGAACTGAATCATGTAGTCCGGAGGTAGAGCACTTGCTTAGCATGCTTTAAGGCCCTGGGTTTGAATCCCAGTTATCACACATTAGCCAACCAAGAAATCAAGATTTCCTCAGCTGCAGGCTATCCAGAGCTAGCTCTGTTGTGTATTTTCTCAGCATTCAAAGCTCATCTTTTAAGAAAAGAGTACAACTGTGAGCATTTACAAGAAAGTGGAAGAGGAATTGTCCCAGTTGACTTAATTATCTTGGTTTTTCTGAGAAAACATCTCACTCTAGCTGAGGCTAGCTTGGAACTCACTTGTTGCCTAGGCTGGCCTTGAACTCAACATCTTTTAGCATTCCATTCCTAACACAGGTGTACACAATCAATCCTGGCTACAATCTGTTTTATTTTAAAATAACATCATTCAAACTGAATAAAACCCTGTAGTAGATTCCTATTGTACTTAGAATGTTATATTCACTACCAGGACTGAGGGGCCGCCTCAAGTTGTGTTTTCCAATGTCTCCTGTCTCACATAATACCCCACCCAGTTCCAGTTTTATCACTGTTGTTGTAATAAAGTACTGTGACCAAAAGCAACTCAGGGTAGGAAAAAGTTTGTTTGGTTTATACGTAACACAATTTACAGTCCATCATTGAGGGAAGTTAGGGCAGAAACTCAAACTGAAACCAAGGAGAACACTGCTTGCTGGTTCTATCACAGGTTCATGCTTAGCTACCTGCGTAGGGCCCAGGACCACTGCTTAGGGAATGATGCCACCCACAGCATGCTGGACCTTCCTAAATTTGTTAAAAATTAAAAGAGTCTCCCACAGACTTGTCCACAGGTCACTCTGATCTGGGTGATCTCTCAATTGAGAGTTTGCAGGTGACTCTTGGATGTGTCAAAATGATAATTAAGTCAACTGGAACAATTCCTCTTTCCACTTTCTTGTAAATGCTCACAGTGGTACTCTTGTCTGTGGCAGGGTATTCACAGGCTCTATATTTACTCCCAAATCCATGCCATCGCCAGAAAATTATTTTGCTGATAGGTGAAGAATGGATTAGGGAGGGGTCAGAATCTAAATAAAGACCAATGGGAGTGGGGAAAGCTAGAGTAGTAACACAAATGAAAGGTAATGTCACTGAAACTTGGGTGGGACAAATTACACCAATGCAAAGGGGACACTTCAGACATATTCCACACACGAGGCTCCAAAGGGCTGATAACAAGCTCTAACTTCCACAGAACAACCTTCAACATGAACAACTTGAGGAAAGTGACTCCTATTTTCTAGCATGGAGGAAAATATGAGAGGGCAGATTTGGTGGAACTTTCAAGACTACTGTTTTAGACATGCAATATTGGAGATACAGTGTCAAGTTATGAAGTGTGGGGAGCCAACAGAAGGCGGCTATCATCCTTGCAGCCATCTTGAGCCATATACCCTGACAAAAGACTTGATTACAATAGCCTACAACAGCTGAGCACACTCTGATAACATCTTGCTTTAGATACCCAGGATCTTCCCTTGGGTGTGTGAGACTTAAAGGTGTGATTTAGAGCCAAGGCTTAAGGGTGTGACTTAGAGATCAGATTTAGAGACAAGCCCTAAGGGCATGACTTAAAGGCGTGACTTAGAGGCATGGCTTAGAAGTGAGACATATAAAAGGCAAGAGGCAGACAGAAGAGTTCAGTACAACTTGGAACTAGGCATTAGGTTAGAGAGTACAACTTGGAGTTAGTTATTAGGCATTAGGTATTAGGCACTTGGCACTTGGAGGAAGAACTTGGAATTAGACATTAGCCACTTAGCACTTGGAAGAAGAAACTTGGAACTTGGAGGCACTAGGGACTAGGAACTAGGGACTAGGAACTCAAGACTTGGGACTTGGACTAGGAAGAGAGACTGAAGAATTAAACCGGATTGAATCACACTCTGGTCTCCATTCTTCACGTCCGTCCTCACTCTCTCTCTTGCTGAACCCCTACCCCACCCGTGGACCGGAGCAGCTTTGGGCAGTGCGGGCTCTAACAGTTTAGCCCCCAAGGCTTTTGGCAGTGCGGGTTCCAACATTGACAGAGCGGCTCTCAACATTCCTGGCCCCCAAACGTAGGGCAGCTCGGTTCGAAATATTTTTGGCACCCACTGTGGAGCAGCTCGGGCTGCAACAATGAAGCAATGGGGCTAGAGGTACAAACCGCATGTCAACACACAGTGATACTTAAAATCACAGGAGAGACACCTGAGACAGCACTAAACTGCCCATACTCAGCCAGCTGTTCACGGCCAAGCTGAGTAGAAAGACAAGAACTCACCTACATCTCACGTTTAGAAGAGAAACAAAAGAGAAGCCAGGCATGAGACTTCATAGATACAGATGTGAATCAAGACATCCAAGCAAACATGGTGTTACAGAAACCAGGAATACCTACATTTCAAACAGAAGTAAGTCTGCCAGTCTACATATAAGATTACAAACTGATCGCAACTTTTAAAATCTCTGCTCTGGCCTGGTGGCATGGTGGTGGCAGCGGTAGTGCGTGCCTTTAATCCCAGCACTAACCCAGGAGGCAGAGGCAAGCAGATCTCTGTTTGAGGGCAGCCTGATCTACAAAACAAACTCCAGAACAGCCAGGGCTACACACAGAGAAAAAAAAAAAAAAATCTTCGCTCTGAAAGGTAAATGACATTCTGGAATCACGTAGAGGTCTCAACATTCAGCCCACCCTCATGCCCAAGCATGTGCAAACTAACCGGGTGATAAGACAAGACACGACCTTTCCAAATTAAAAGAACCAGGAAACAAGTTTAAACAAGTATTCTTTCAACAAATCTTGCCTGTACTTCTTAAAGGTTCTTTCAAAACTTATGTGAAATATATAATCAATCTAATAAAATGACTTTTAAAATATGTATTTAACATATCTTTTGATATAAGTAACTACTACTAAAATAGTGGAGAGCCTCATTTTTCCTCACAGACCAACAATTATGCTAGAATGCTAACATATCACAGCAACAAAACAAACATGCTGGTGGCTTCACATAATGGCACCTCAGACCCAGGAAGTATACGCTGAAAAAGACGTATACACAGGCTTTCTCAGCTCCAGCTGCAATTTATGTGTCAGTCTGTTTCACCAACATCCAGAAGCAAGCACAGAGCTTCACAATGAGGCAAGCACATCTCCAATCCACCCCCAATGTACCCCAGCAACCTTTCCAGCTAAAGCTGCACTTCTGAAACAAGAATGTCTTCATAACTCTGCTTATCTGACACACAGTTCAACCGAGAACAAAAGCTCCACAAAGTTAAGCTGTGGTCATTAAACAGGTATCCTACAGCTTGGGGTGAATGTTAAGATCAGTGAGATATGATAAGGAAAACTATCGGCCTTTAAATGCCTTTTATAAAAAGTTTTTATCACCTGTAAGTCAGTACCATGATACCAGGACCTGAAGATGATGCAATATGTCAGTCCATAAAGGGACTATTGTCTGTTCTCTAAAAGGGGAAAATCAACAAAAGTGATAAGAACAAAAGCTTTAAAAACTTGTTCAAATTCTAAACCTGGTTCCCTAGGGAATATGTCTCCTGGCTTTCTGATTGTCTCTTGAGCTGGAAATCTTTTGACATACTACATTTTTGCATAGCAAGTGGCACACAGTAAGAATCAGCAGAGGGGATGTCCAGCAAGTCGAGGCTCTTCTTGTCTTTGAGCCTGGAGACCTGAGTCACACGTGCTGGAAGACAGCCAACTGCTACAAATTGTTCTCCAACCTCCGTGAGTGTGCTGTGATACACACACTTCTGAACCAAAGAACTAAGTGGCTTTTTAAAGAATTTAACAAAAAATAATCGTTTCTGTTAAAATTTAATACCTAGGGCTGAAGAGATAGCTCAGTGGTTAAAAGCATGTACAGCTCGTGCAGGGGACCAAGTCCACGTCCCATATCCAATACTTTAACACTGGCTTCTGCCCTCTTCTGGCCTCCTTTTGTGGCCTCCACTTACGGCCTTCGAGAATACCAGCACTTAAAGAGCACACACACAAATTAAAAATAAATCTTTGTTTAAAAGGCTTAATGCATAGATCTAGTACTAGTTTAACAGAAGAGTATTAAGAACAAAATTATTTTTCACATCAAAAAACAAAGCAGGAGAAAACCTTTCAAAGAGAAAGCAGGACACGGATGAAGATCCTACAGAGGAGCAGGGCTCGGCTTGATACTCTAAGAACCATCATACCGAGGGGGTGGGCTTGGCTGGATACTCTGAGAACCATAATAGGATTTTGGTAAAGAATCCTTTGTCAGAAAAAGGAGATGGTAAGATAAAATGCAAAGTTCTAGGAAAGAGTGAGCTATACAAGGGTGAGATGTACGGGCAGAGGTTCTCTTCCACTAGTTTCTACACACAGGAAAATAAACACTCCACACACACTGTTCAGTATATAAAATACAATCCTGAGTGTATTTGGACTTTCAATACCTCTGACATCTAACTCAACACAGGAGAACAATCACATTAAGAGTTATACCTCCTGCTAGTATCTATGTCATAGGTCAAACTAGAACAGACTAGTTTACTTTCCTGAAGGACTCTAAGGTTCCACTCTTGGGAAACAAGAGCTGCAACTCTGTTCCCTGTGCACAGCCCTCTTGGAGTCGAAGAATGTGCACTGCCCGACCACAGTAGGCATTTAACACCAAACATACCCTGGAAGAAGCCAAAACAAGAAACAGAGAGGACATCTACAGAGCTTCAGATGTATGGACATCAAGTGCAGACACACAGGAAGAAAACACAAGTATCCTTAGAGGTGCCCAAGGTTCTTAGGAGATCCAGGAACAGGGTATGGCAGAGGCAAGACTGACTAACAAAGGGCAGGAGACACTAGCACGAGATGAAGGCACACGCACAAGGATCAGAAATAGCCATCTGTGAAACAGAGAGTGAATACTCCAGAAGGAGGTGGTAGCCAATGGCCTAATGTGGATATGATATGAGGTACTGAGTTGGGGAGAAATAGGTTGTGAAGGCTGAGGTGGCACTGCCGTCTTTTTACAGCTAGTGAAAAATAATTACACAAAACCTATTGCACAGCACAGATTTACAAATAAAGAGATAAAAACAGAAAGAACAACAAAATATTTTTGCTGTCCTGTTGCTGAATCTCATACAGAAAACAATACCTTGCTGACTCATTTCATTTATAATAAGTAGCACTTCCTCCAAATTGTCCTCACACATGAATAAGAATGTAAAGGCTATAAAGTGTGGTGCGTGCGTGTGTGCGTGTGTGTGTGTGTGTGTGTGTGTGTGTGTGTGTGTGTGTGAGCGCGCGTGCGTGCGTTCGTGTGTATAGGATCTCAGTACCATATCCACTAAGCTACATCTCCAGCCCATGATTACTCTTACATAAGGCAAGTGGCAGAGGACCTTTTGTTCTACGCTAAGGTCAAACTCCAGTGTGCAGAAACATCACATAAGTAGCTTGATAAAAAGAGAGATGCCCGGGTTGGACTACCTTAATTCAACTGATCAGTGAGTGTGCTGAATTAGTGTTTCCTATGAACATTCAAGGACTCATTCTCAAACTGTCCTAAACAAACCTACTGTAAGTGTGGTACCAACACAACTGGGCAATAAGGGGGTACTCATCCCATTTGGAGCACTGTGTACTTCAAGTGAACACAAAAAAACATAAGAGCCCCAAGGCTGTAACATCAAATACATTTAAGAAACACTTTTCTAACACAATTCCTATCATAATCATTTTCCAAATCATAATCACATAGACAAAATAGTCAATTCTCTTTATGAGAACTATAAGCTCAAAACTTCCTGATCAATCTTCTAAGAAAACTTTAATTTCCAATGAATAAATACAGCAGAAGTTAGCATAATCAGAAAAAGTTTGAAGTATAATGAAAAAGTATACAAGCTTAACTGAATCACTCAGGACTACAGTGTTTAACTTGCCAAAAGCCCAGAGTTTGATCCCCAGAATGACCACCAAAAAACAAGAAACTCCAGGTATTCAGAAGAACTCATTTATAAATAAATAAATAAATAAATGCATGCCAGGTTTGGACACATGCCTGTAATCCCAGCAGCAGAGAAGCTGAGGCAAGAGAATCTTAAACTGAAGGCCAGCCTACTATGTGACAAAAGCAAACAGACTTGGTCATCAGTTCACAGGAAGAGACAATGAAAGTAAATGTCAATGGGTATTTTAGTCTAAGAATTAAAAGCAACCTATAGCCCATCATAATCAGAATGAATGGTATTTAAACACAGATTTGAGGTTGAAGAGATGTAGGCTAGGGGGAAATTAAATCACAGGCATGTCTCCACAGTGGCTGCTATCAACTCCCCTCAGAGCTACCTTGAGGCCTAAGCCATTTTCCCACTGAGAAGTAAAAGCAAGTTCCTTCATTCCAGACAGACAGATGTGTGAGTGCTTGCTTAAACTAGGCCCTAAAGCCTTGCAGCTTTGGTCTAATTCTGGGAACCTTTGATCTGGAGGCAAGTGGGTCATTCTGAAGGCTCTGTTACATAAGAAAGCCCACAGTAGCCTTATGAACACAGGTGACCATTCCAGCCATTACGAACCAGGCATAAAATGGATGACCCATGGCAACCTTTATGTCCCTGCCAGTTAACTGGCTGCAATCACGTACGTGAGTGACTCCAAGGAAAACTACCCAACTGTACTGAATCAACAATTATTTTAAAACACTGAACTCTGGGGTAGATTTCTACAAAACGGCTTATGAGAGAAATGAGCATTCATTTTACCTTGTTTTCTAACATTATGTTACTGAAACCTGCCTGTTATATTCACGCCTCACTCAGCGCTATTGAAGTAAAATCTAATGGGAATGCTACCAAAGAGGTGGCATCTCCAATTCACACACAGGGAAGGACAGGTGGTGTTTGAGCTCCAAATCTTATGTACCTTTAGTAGTTCCAATGCAAACGTGTCCCTTTCCCTTCTTCCTAGAGCCACCCGGGGACAACAGCACTTTTAAGGGTATTTCCCCTCTTCTCTACCTGGTCTTTCATACTTATTTGTCATGACTTATGTATCAGCCTGCACTAATGTATAGTAGACATCCCTCCTTGAATGTTTTATCATTTATGTACATGTCAATATGCAAAAAAAATTCTAAATATCTATAGCAAAACAATCTTAAATAGAGGCATACTAGAGGAAACAGAATAAGGTTTAAACACCATTATCTTTGTCCTTGGCCACCCACTTTAAAACCTGAGCTTTTCCTCTCAGCTATCATCCCCTCTCCTCTCCCCTATTTTTCCCCATTATGTATCTAAAACTATACATTTTCCAACACATTTATATTAGATGTCAGACTCTCCCTAAAGTAATAGTTATGTTCTGTTTTCATTTACTCTGCATGTTCAGGCTTAGAAAACTATGGTATTTTGTATATATATACACCCAACTATGGCTTGCTAAAAGAACGAACCAGTCAAAAGCCAGGATACAGAAAGTGAAGATCTCTTATTCAAACTATGAAATTATAGCCTTAAAAAATGCTTTTATATCAGCACATAGAATCCTTAAAGTCTATTCAGGAAAAAAAAAAATGCTCCTTAAATTCCCATTTAGTTCTAGGTCAAAACTTAGTTTAAGTTGATTTCTTTTCATTGCTAGTAATTTTCCCTCTAAAAGGATGTGACACAGGACTTGAGTCACCTCAGAAATTCAGTAACAGGAATTGCAGGAACAAGGAAGTGTGGCTATTTTGTGAACCCTGCCTGGAAGCAGTGTTGTCAAACAACTCAGCTCTTTTCCTTCCTTGATGTACGTCAATCCACATTACTTAATGCTTTTGATTTTCATTTTTTATTGCCTTATTATATCCCACACTACTGACTGCACTGGTTCAGGCAAGAGCTATGTCACCTCCTAGACTTAAACTGGTCTTGTGAGTCGTTCAGGAAACTCTGTATTGTCAGTCTCTGACTATACTGCACTTTACCCTATAGGGCAAACCATCAACTCAGATGACAGGTTCCTGGGGAGCCATGCTCCTTGCTAGCTGTAAAAAAGAGGATAATGTAGTCAGAGGTCACCAAACTCCAACCAAACCCCCCAAATCAAATACGAAGCTGATAAAGATTTAAAGATAAAACTAAAATTGCTTCTCTGGAGCATGCAGGCAATTTACCGGAGAATAAGGCAGTCATTTTTCCTTCCTACATACCAATCCTCCTGACTCATCCTTCTCACAACGTCTCTAGCTTTAAGGAAACACCAATGCACTTAGAACGGACGGAAATCCAAGGCTGACATTTAGAGCCTCCACTTTATCTCCCTCCCAGTCTTCAATGCCCTACTCATATTTCATCTCCTCTACCGGAACTCTCAAGTTCCTCTCTTCAGAATCTCTCTCCTTTCTAGTAGGCACTTCACTCCCCAAATGTCATCCATCACCTATGTGTGTGCGTGTCCCTTTCTCCCCGCCAGCCGGAGACGAGGGCAAATTCCAATTAATATATTTGGCATAGCGCTTTAGGCTTGTCGTCATGCGGTGTTGACTACTGGAGTTACAAAACCGTGGTGAAATCCATTGCCTTGATTAGAACTTGCAGGAAGACAAGTGTATTAATTACTGTACCCGCCACTAAGGAGAAATGGTAACACATGATTTCAGGCCTTGTTCCAGGCCTATCTAAACTCTTACATACTTTTCAGAAACCCAATTCAAATGTCGCCTAACTCCGAGCGCTCACGCGGCTTATGGGTAAATCCTCCTCTGCCTGGTCGCCCTTAAGATTGAACCCCCTTGAGGGGCACTTTCAAGAACACACAGACTGGTTACAATTATTTACCCGTTACTTTCGTGACCTTGGGCAAATCAGTTAATGTTTTGAACGTCAGCTCCCTCTTTTGCGAAACAAAGCCAGAGGAAACCATCTCCCCTAAACCATGTCCCCTAACAGACTACAATAAATATCTTTTAAACGATACAAACACTAACCAAATCCAAAGACTTAGCCAACGCTCAGTAAACTGATCTCCCTTCCTCGAAAGCGCCGGCACCGTGATTTTTTTTTTTTTTTTTTTCCTTAAGGGCCAAGGGCTACCGAAACTCCCAGGGCCTGGAGAGGGCGGCGGCCTCGCAGGGCGACCAGGAACCAAGTAGCCAGAGACCAGTCCTCAGACTCGGGAGCGCCTCTTGTCACCCCACCTCCCACCGGGTCTCACCTTGGTGGTCGTAGACACTAATGTAGGAGATCCCCACGGCCATACACCACACCACGAGGCTGGCGACGTCCGAGAAGCTGGGCTTCTGAATTTCCTCGGTGATCACCAGGCTCATGTGCACCGGCAGCTTCTGCAGGGACCGGCCGTCCGCGCGCCAGCGCAGCCGGGGGTGGGTGGCGGCCGGTCCCGGTGCCCCGTGCGGGTGCGGGTGCCGGGGATGACGCCGGTTCCTGCCGACGGCCGGGAGCTTGCGGAGCGTGAAGCCGAGCGGCGCTAGGACCGCGGCGGAGACGGCGCGAGAGCAGCGCCGCCAGATCCAGTTCCAGGTGCCGAAGCGAACGCGGAGCCAGGAGGTGAGCGTGCGGTGCAGGCAGAGCAGCGCGTGCAGCACCCGCCACACCAGCTCGTGCAGCCCTGTCATACTCCTGGGGCGCTCGGGCACCGTCTCCTCCCTCCGGCCCACACCCGCGGCGCGACGGGGGTCTTATCCGCCCCAGCGGCCGGCGCGGGCCATCGCTCCGCGTCCCCCCACCCCCCGCGCCCGAGCCCCTCGCCACTGCCAACACCTCACCTAGCCCCCGCCGCCATCTTCCGCCGCCCTCGGCAGCCCCGCCCCCGTTAGTACATGGGCAGTTCTGATTGGCTGCCGGGGAACTCCGACGCGCCTGGGAGTCGGGGCCGGAGCTTCCACGGCACCGCTAAAGAGAGCGTGCGCCGGAGAAGGAGGCTGACTCGCGGCCGCCGGCGCCCCCTGGGGGTAAGGAGGGCGACGCGCCAACGCCTCTATCCTTCCTCTTGGAAGGATTGGGCTGTTCCTCAGACTGAAGAGGAGGATCGGCATCTTGGGATGTGTTGGCCATCTCCTCTCACAGCCAGGACAGAAACGATTCCCAAGGAGTTAAAAGTAATCTAAACGAACTGGAAGTTACAAAGAGAGAATCCACCGCAATCAGCAAGTGCAGATGCTGGAAATCCACCAGGGTCCCCAAATAGATGTCCCCGAAGGCTCGAGTGTTCTTGGAGAGGTCTCATCACAGTTCTTTGTCCATTCTTCCGACGAGAATAAAACTTCCCAGAGTGGGAATGAGATCCTATAGCATAGGACCTGGAAACAGACTAACATGACACTGTTAGGGTCAGAATCAGGCCCTAGTATCCCTAACAAAGCAAGCTCTGCCACCTGTCCTTAATAGACCAATGAAAGAATAGACAGTGAATGCAGAAAGGGAAACTGAGTCAATGTGGCCGCACTGAGAAGAGATTCAGTGCCGAGATACACACGCATCCACATGGTGTCCATCTTCAGGGTCCTAAAATGAAGTTTAAGTACACATAGAAAACAAGACTATGTATAGCTAAGAAATCCTAGTCAAGGTGGTGTAACACTCTCTCAGCCCCAGTCTCTTCCACAAAAAGAGTCTAACAAGTTGTATGAAGTCGTTTTCCCAGAGACAAATCTCTCCTTTTGCTTCAAGTTACAGCCTTTTACTTTTCTCAACATGTGATCCTTGTGGAAAATCCAATTTCTTGGGGTCTATTTTGTTTCCATAATCTAACAGCCAAGGTCAGGGCAGGAATCAGAAGTGTCTCAGAATATCTTCATTCTTGCTAGAGTAGGTACAGAGTCCTTACTGGCTACCCACCACTTCTATGTAAAATGTGATCGACCACCTGATGACCCAGTGGCTTCATTCATTCAAGAAATTCTGACCTCCAGTTATGAGTTAGGTTTGCCGTGGATAGGAAAACAGGCATGATACTTAGTCATCTCTGCCACCTGATGTAAAGTGACCTCTAGCCTTGTTATTTTTACAGCCCCAAGTTCTAGCCAATCTTCACTTAACCTAATCCTCTAGGCTGCTCTGAACTTCCCCTGCAGCAGTTCTGGGAAATTATTGCCTCTTTTGCATACACTCTTCCTTCTGAACTCCTGTTTCCCAGTGTGGTATTGCTCAGATCCCAATCCATTTCTCAAGGCTTACCTTTGTGTACCTATAGCATATGTATGTATTATATTTTCATACAAATAATATAAGCATGTATAGTTGGATCTGTGTAATACAGCCAGATTTTTATCTGTATAGCCCCTTTTCCCACTGGGATTTGTCTACAGGCCTTAATATTTTGACCATTGTCTCCTTTTTCAATTGGTCTCATTTCTGTTTGTAAGACTTTCTTTGCTTTGGTTTAAAACTCGAGTCTCATGTTGTTCCTGCCTTTGGCAGGAAATGCCTGTGGAGGAATTTTAATCGGGCAACATGGCTCCTCTCAGAAACTGTAGCCAAAGATATGATCTGATCTGGCTGGAATACGGACACTCTCTTAGCATATACCTTTAATCTCTGACAATGAAGGTAAGGTTATTTTGTAGAAGGAAGCAGCCATGTTTGAAAATGATGTTTAATTGAAAGGCAAAGTGATGAATCAGAGAAAGATGTGACAGAATAAATCAGAGATAGGATATGCCCAACTCACGGAAAAATAGACAGAAAAGAGAAGCTACTTAAGAGCAGAGAGAAAGAGAAAAGAAGAGAGGGGAAGGGGAGGAGAGGAGAGGGGAGGGGAGGGGAGGGGAGGGGAGGGGAGGGGAGGGGAGGGGAGGAGAGGAGAGGAGAGGAGAGGAGAGGAGAGGAGAGGAGAGGAGAGGAGAGGAGAGGAGAAGGCGTGTGGGTGGTGGGTGGTGGGTGGTGGGTGATATATGTGTATGGCAGTTTTACAATGACAGTTTTACTGAAACCAGTTACAGAAAGAACAAGCTAGATACAGGTGAAGACAGAATGAGAAAGAGCCAGAAGATTAGAACATATTGGCAAAGTTAGTATGAAGCCAGGCAGAGCAATTGAGTCAGAAGCCAGACTGAATCAGTCAGCTTGGAAGATTAGATTGTATGGAGGCTGGAATCTTCTGGGCACAGGTCTAGGGACAGTTAGAACAGAGAAGGAAACACTCTGGGCTCAGCCTAAGCCATGTAGTCATATAGCCTGGGTACAGGCCTCATCTTATCCCTTTCTCTGCAGAAGTAAAAGAGCCATTTATAAGTGTTAGCTAGGGCTGAGGCACAGCTTACATACTTCTCTCCCTCTTTGCCTGCTCATCGCAGCTCTTCTGAGAGTAGATAAAGCAGTGGGAGAGAGGAAAGACCATGAACAGCAAAACACAGTCTTCTGCACTGGCTGCAGCTTAATGTTCTGCAGCCGGGATGATCTCCTAAGGATGCTGCTAGACACTCACTGAGACCTGGCTAACTGTTCTGGAGGCACCAAACCTGATCGGCCCAGCTGCCACCCTATCATGTTTCTCTGGTGTGCTCAGTTCTTTGTTCCCATGCTCCCTACTCTGGCAAGATTAAAGGCATTGATCTCATGTCCTGTTAGCCAATTCTCAGGTCTGCCGCAGCCTGTGAGCTGTATCTATGTACTGCTTTGGATTACAAACTCAAGCAAGAAGTTTCTGGTCCCATCTCCATCTGACATAGCCCTCTGATCTGTGGATCCTTCACCTCTAGGCAACCATTTTCCTTCTAAGATAGCTGAAGAGGTAGACAATGTCCTTATATTAACGCTGTTCAGCCTCCTAATGGGATAGAGCAGCAGAGGACCACTGTTCTTCTTTTGTGACTCTCAGTAGACTAAGGACAGAATCGTCTTACACAGGACAGTTCTCTGTGTCATTTTGGACTGGCATAGTTCTCCCGTTTCCCTAGAGGTCTCAGGAATAACTGTAGATGTGTTTGGATTGTAACATCTTGAGACACTGAAGTACTGACCTCGACAACTGGGTCTTTGTTGGAATACGCCCGTGGAAATGATGTTCTTCAGCACTGTGACCTAGCAAGTGGTCCAGATTATAGAGCCCTGCACAGGCCACCCTCTGCGGTGCCTCGTCTGCCGTGGAAGTGAGATATTTGAAAACGAGATTCCATCCTCTCTGGACAGATTTTTAGGATAGATACATCATGAGTCCTAGACTTCTGTTGTCCCGTCCTGCCTACCTATAATAAAATCACCTTATATAACTAGATGTGTGGGTACACTTTTGCCAAATTAGATTGGGGCAATAGTAAAAGTGCATTCAAGATATAGTGGTGCACCAAAGTACTGCAAATCTACACCTGGTAGTGGTCCCCACACCCTGGCCAGGCTCTCCACTCAGAGCATGTCTTTCATGCTCAACTGCTATTCTGAAATGACAGAAAAGCCACAGTGGACGCCTCATGATGCATCTTCTTGTTTTGTTAATATTGCCCCCCCCCCCCAAGGGCAGTAATGTCACCTTTTAAGAGAATTTGGATTTCAGAAAATAAAATCTTTTTTTTTTTGTTGTTTTTTTGTTTTTGTTTTTCGAGACAGGGTTTCTCTGTGTAGCCCTGGCTGTCCTGGAACTCACTCTGTAGACCAGGCTGGCCTCAAACTCAGAAATCCACTTGGCTCTGCCTCCCAAGTGCTGGGATTAAAGGCGTGTGCCACCACCGCCCAGCCCAGAAAATAAAATCTTGATTTAACCTAATACACCCTACATTTGACCAGAAACAAACACTAATGTAGAGTTATGCAGCCTCAGATAGGCACAAAGTTCCAAATATTACAGATTCAATTTTTTCTTTACTTTTCCATTATAAAAGGCATTATTTAACTTAATTATCACATTGAACAAATACTCTGTGGATGCCAGATGAAGCCATTTTGCTTTGACAAACAAATAACAGTTTGTAGATGATTAAGAAGAGTGAACAAAAGGGCTGGGGAGATGAGAGACAGTTTGTTAGTTAAGCACACTGGCTGCTCTTCCAGAGGACCCAGGTTCTATTCCCAGCACCCACATAGCAGCTCACAACCTTCTGTAACTCCAGCCCCAGGGGATCTGAGACCATATTCTGGCCTCTGTGGATACTGCATAAGTGTGGTATACAGACATACATGCAGGCAAGCCACCCATACAGGATGAGGATGATGATGATGACGATGATAAATAAAATGTTGAAAATAACTTTAAAAAGTTTTAAAGAACAATGAATAAGAAGCCAGGTTCTGACTCAACAAACCTAATTAACCCCGCCTAGCCCCTTACTCTCATTCCTGCAACCTCATCAAAGACGAGATAGTGGCTGTGGCCATTCCTAATGATATTCATGGCTCCTGGTTCCTCGAAAATGTTGTCCCTAGCTTCTTCTGATTGTTATCAGAACTAAAGCAATGGTGTGTTCAGGATGTTTCCTGTGTCTTTCCAGCACGTGGAAGACACTGAACATATGATAAATGGCTTCACGCTATGCCTGCCTCCACCTTGCCCTCAGCTAGTGTCCTAAACTTGCCTGAGTGTAGTCTCTGGGCTGCCAGATGAATAAAGGGAAGTTAGCCCTTTCTTTGGGGTCCTGCTTCTGCTTTGACAAAGGGGTAAAACCCACAGACTTCCCTTTATCCTCCCTCCCTTTGGCACTCTTACCAAAAACACTGTTCATGTTTCTACGTATTCACTTGTTTTCTTGCTGAAACCAGTTGATATAAAAATTTCCACTTTGAAAAAAATAAAATAGAAAAGCAGGGCCCATCTTCTGATTCTTGAAGAATAGAAACAAATAAATACAATGAAGATTATTGGGGGGAAAAAAACCCCAGCATTTTAAACTAGCTTCACTAACAATTTTACATTTCCAAAAGCTTTCTAAGGGTGGTGGTCACTGCTGACAATCTACATCTCTAAGCTCTTTCCTAGGGTGGTGATTGAATCATTAATCTGCTCCAGTAGCAGTGCCGCAAACAGATCAAGCAACATTATTTTGAGTGTCAGTGGTGTTGCCCCCTGTGGGGTTGGGAGCCCCTTAGAGTTTTCAGACAATTCTTAGATTAAGAGGGATGTGAGGGCAACAAGCAGGGCAGAACTCCACAACAGCATGAAGTCCTCAGGACACATGGTCCTCAGGGTCTTACCTCACTGTGACTCACCATCACGGCTGTGCTAACTCTTGGGCTGCATTCTCTGAATTCTCCAGCCGTTTGCCATTCCTCCTGCATGGCCCTCAGCACATGACTATACCTGGCACATTAGTTGATTACTGAATTCTAAACAAGTTGCTTCCCTAGAATAAGTCTTGTATGGTCAAGATATATGATTCTTTATTTACGTTCTTCTATTTGATCTGGTAATATTAATATTTCACATTTGTGCTAATGAGAGATATTAGCCAATTATTTTTTAATGGTACACAAATTCATGCCTTTATCTTTAAAAAAATTATTTCAACAATATTTTACAATGAACAAGAAATTAACTGGACTTAGTTGTAGATCAGTGCCTAGCGTGGGCAAAACTGAGGGTTCAACCCTCCGCATCTCCAAAACAGAAAAGAAACAATTATCAAAATCAGTAAGTATCTATAGCTAAAACCATTTCCTGCACCAAAACTGAGCCTTAAAAACCTTAGCATGTTAAAATTTTTCAAACACAGAAGGCCAGCCCCTGACCTCCGCCCTTTGAACATTCCTCACTCTCCATTCCTACCCTCCACAGAGGTGCTTTCAAGTCAATTATTAGGTAAATGTTCCTCATGAAAAACAAACTTTTCTAGGAAGCAGGTTCTATGCAACAAATACTAACTGCATATTATTTCTGTAAGAAGTCAAGGTCAAAACTTTTACGAGTTGTTCCCCAAATGTTTCCCAAAGCACAAAGCTAATTCTGAAGACGCTAGCTGGGAAAAAACAGACTTATACTTTCTTCCATAAATATGAGGTTCATTCCAAGCTATAGCAATTGAGGAGCTACATAATACTGACAAACTGTAAAGGAAGGCTTTAAGTCGTGCTTTTAGAAACTTTAGGGGTCACAGGTAGGGGTGACAGAAAGAGTAAAGTATAAAATAAGACATGAGATTCCATAGTCTCTCAGTGAGTGCACTGAATGCCCTCACAGTTTAATTTAAATGCTGACATTTTACAACAATTTGAAAGACCCGAACTTTCTCTCAGATGGAAATAAAATACCATATATAAATAGCTAGTGAGCTTCAAAATAGAATTATTTGTTTTGTTAAAAGTGTCCTATCAGTCAAAATCAAGAATTTTCATATAAGCACATGCATGTAAGTATACATCTGTGTACACATATGCATATAAATATGTGTATGTATGTGTATGCATATACAGATGAAAACGTTCCTGCAGAGGACATCCACTCCTGGGTCCTGATGCCATTCACCCAATGGGCTAGTGCTGCACATGGAAAGTTGTCCAAGTTAAAACAAAGAAAAAGGTTGCAAAAGTCTGCATTTTCAAAGGCAAAACCATGAAAGACATGCACATATATGTAGACAGACATAATAGAAAGCATTCCTGAAAACTACAAAGAATACAAGGACCAGTAAGTAGTTCCATCAAGTGTGAAAATCAAGTTGGAGAGGGAAACAGTCTTTTTAATGTATGGAAGTTTTGCCTGCATGTTTGTCTGTACACTATATGTGTCTATGATGCCTACAGAGGCCAGAAGGGGCATCATATCCCTGGAACTGGAATTACACATAGTTGTGAGCCAACATATGGGTGCTGGTAATTGAACCTACGTGCTCTGGAAGAGTAGCCAATGCTCTTAACTGATAAGCTATTAGCCAGCCCCCAAACTATAATTTTCTTACAATGGCCTATTTGGTTCTAGTTTAAGGGAAGTTCTGCTTTCATAGGATGAGTTAGGAAAGGACTATTTGTGCTTCTATATTCTGAATAATATTGTAAAGAATTAATATAACCTTTTTCTTAAACATTTGGTAAAAATCTCCACTATGTAGATATGAAATAAAGTTTGTGGTTTGGGTCAGTTCTCAACCAGTCCTTAAGTTCGTCCCAAGGATAAGTTTTATGTTTCGACAGAATGATTTTTTTAAAATCATCTGTTCTTTCTAAAACCTAAAGTTTCTAACTGTGGGAGAGAATGGCTTAGGAGGCAAACACTGGAAAAGGCAAAACAGTACCAGGGTGGCTAGGTATATAGCGCAGTAGATAGCCTGCCCAGCATGCATGAAACCCTACTTTGATATCACAGTGCATTAATCCAAGCACTCAGGAGAGAGAAATAGGAGGATCAAAAGGTCAAAGTCCCCCTTAACTACATAGCAAGTTAGAGTTCAAGGCCAGCCTGGGATACATGAGACACTGCCTCAAAAAGGAAACAAAGCCGAAACATACATAGGTCCAAAGAAGGACAGATGGCGTCATTTTTCCACTCCTTCGTGCAAATCTTATTCCTTCAGTCCCAGCCATTATGAGTTCGTGTGTGCAATTTCACTGTCATGTCTGGAAAATGTCATTTTGCAAATGTCTACTCCCTCTGGCTCTTACTATTTTTCTGTTCCGTCCTCTGCTACGGTTCTTGAGCCTGGTGGAAGAGGGTGTGATATAGACGTCCCCTTTGGAGTTGAACACTCCACTGTCTCTCAGACTTTGCACAATGAATAGTTATGGCTCTCTGTATTAATTGCCATCTACTGCATAAAGAAGTTTCTTTTCTGTGGTTGAGAGATGCACTAGTCTAGGTATAAAGATAAGAATTTAGAGGGTAATCTAGTACTGTGTCCATTTAGTAGAATCACAGGGAAGTACTAGGTGCTTTCCTAGGGCCTATGATCCTTATGTCCTGTGACTCAGGTATGCGGTGTCTTTAGTAATGGGGTCTTACCTTCAAGTTCTGGTGGGTAACCAAGAATAACAGCAACAGCATGTAACTCGAGCTGGGAAAGTCTGTGAAACTCTACTGATAAATAACTTGAAAAGAGGTAATCCATACCAAACAATAAGCTTTTTATTTAATAGCTGTATTAATTAAGTTTGTGTTGCTGTGATAAGATACCATGACCATGACCAAGGCCACGTTATGGAGGAAAGAGTTTAGTATGTCTTAGGGTTCCAGAGAGAGAAGATTCCATCACGGTACAGAGGCACGGCATGAGAAGCTATCACATCTTCAACCACAAACATGAAGTAGAGCAAGAACTGGAAGTGAGTAAAAGCTATGAACTCTCAAAGCCCACCCCAAGTAATATACTTCCTCCAGCAAGTCTGTGCCAGCTCCCCAAACAGCTCCACCAACTGAGACCAAACAGTCAAATACCTGACCCTCTCTCATTCAAACAGTACAATAACCTGTCATGTCTGGAGGATGCATTGTCCCTCTCATTATAGGGGAACTTCATTTAAACCCATAGGAGGGAAGAAACTAGTAAGATACCAACAGCGGATATGAAAGGATGAAGAAGAAGAATGGAACAGGAAGAGTGAAATAGGGTGGGTTGAGGCCAGGATAGAGGAGGAAAGAGTAGCTAACACTAAAGGCCTTTGAAAATGTAGAATCTACTTAAAGACCTGTGTGCATGTATGTGCATGTTTGTCTATATGTATGTCTCTGTGTGTGTATGTCTATGTGTCTGTGTATGTGTAACAGAATCATCATTCACACACTTTACAACTTGTTTTCTTTAATCCCACTATATACAAATTCATTTATTTAGGTTTTTTGTTGATAAATGCTGTTTTTATTTTATTACAAAGATCACATAAATATCTCCATGTATATAACTTGTTTCTTATGCAGATGAGTATGCATACATATCTAATAAGATACATTCCCAGCAACTCTGTTGCTGGGAAGATCATGAAAACTCTTAAATTATGTTTTATCACAATGTCATATGCAACTTACATAAGCCGCAGAGCACAGTAATATCCCGGTGAGCACTCACAGTGTTTACACTTTTAAAGGCCCCTAAACAAAGGAAATGATGGGAAAACAGCCTAACGTTCACTCCTTAGGAATGAATACAACAGTGGGAGGAGAGAATTTTCTTGTGAAATCTAACAGCAGAAAGGAAACCACGAAGGGCAAGAAAGGGTCTAAAAGAAAAGAGATGACAGAGAAGGTGATGGGATACATGTAATGTATAAACCAGAAAGACTTTGATGGAAGAATAGGTCCAACAAGAGGGGCAGAGGAGCTGGGAAAGAGATAGAAACTGCAACGAAGTATAATAACAGATGTGTATAAAACCCATGACTTTGACACCTAAAAACAATGAATAAAAAAAAAAAGCCCTTTGATCAACTAAAGTTAGCAACACACAGCCTGTAAGATAGACAGCCTATTTTTGAATTTCACCAGTGAATCATTACTAGCCTGGGCTACATTTTAAATAAGTCTCGGACACAGAGTCTTCAAGTAATTTTCCATGACCTTTGTGATTATTGAGAGAAGCTGGTGCTGGGGGTGAGCTCAGATGTGGAGCACCTGCCCAATTGCACAAGGCCTTGAGCTCAATCCTCAGCGCTAAAAAAATGCATAACATACGTGGCCAAGGAGAAATGAGTAGTCTCAGCACTCCAGGCCACTCCCCAGGCCAGGCTTGGAGGTGGAGGGCCCTGGGAAGGAAATGGTTGCAGCTGAATGACCATAAACCATTTTCTGAATGCACATTAGATCCGGTATAAACACCCACCCTGTACAGATACTTGTCCATGACAGCCTTAATTACTTCTTTTGTTTCTGTAACTGAGTACCTGATAAGAAAGAGCTTATGTATGAATATACAAGAGGGTTTGCTTCAGCTGTGGCTATGTTCCCTTGTGGTAGGGATGGCACAACAGCTGGCACAAAGGGAAACTATTTGCCCCCATCCGGGGAAAGGGCAGCATCAGGAAAGGGGTTGCCCTGACTTGATCTTTTTTGGGTCTAAGTCCAAGCCTTCAAGTGGCACCGCCCACATTCAGGGTGAATCTCTCTCCAGTTAATCCTTCTTGGAACTGCACCAGACATGCCTGGGGTTTAATCTCCTACACAATTTTAAGTCCACTCAAGCTGACATTGAACATCAGCCATCCAGGCAACTACTTAGAAATTTGAATAATGGCTATTACATCAAATCTTCTATATTGGGTTCCAAAAAACAGTCTTTAGTGCAAATTTACAGATTATCAAAATAATACTTTGCCTTAGATATAAAAATAGGAAAATCTGCTGTGTGGGTTATTCCTTGTCAAAAACAGACACATCTAGAATAAAGGTGAACCTAGGGCTCAGAGATAGCACAAAAACCTGTGCACCAAACTGCTAAGATAATCCATTATTAGAACTGGGTTGTCGCTAGTCACACAGAGTTTATTGTCGTAAGTTGTGCTTTGAGCACTTGTGCCATTCCCTGTGGTTTTGAGTTGCTTTGGCAATAATTCAGTTTTTAATATTCATCAAACAACTGCAAGTATATGATGGAAAATTATAGAATTTCTGGGTCACTGATAAGCACAGTAATTCATTGATGTGTGTGTTTATGATTAAGCAAATTTAGCTGAGCAAATCATCTAATTGTCTAAATAATATTAGAAATAACAAAGTGTGTGTATACATATATATACATATAGGTGCATATATGCACATGCATATATACATATGTATATATGTTGTGCAAGCCTGTAATCCCTACTCAAGGCAAGAGGATCACAAGTTCAAACCCTGCCTGGGCTACAGAGTGAGTTCAAAGCTAATTTAGTCAACATAATGAGGTCTTGTTTCCAAATAAAACATTTTTGAAAGATCTGGGGAAATCGATAAATGGTAGAGAACTGGCCTAGTATGTGCTAGGCTCTAGGTTCAATTCCTACACACACACACACACACACACACACAGAGAGAGAGAGAGAGAGAGAGAGAGAGAGAGAGAGAGAGAGAGAGAGAGAGAGAGAGAGAAATGAATGCTAAGGTGGAAGGCTGCACTCAGACCAAAAACAGATGCAGGGGTGGAGTGGATCCGGTAGTAATGCCCTGGATAATTCATCGACGAGCACCCAGCCCTGGGTTCAGTGCTAGAGAGCACTAAAAACACACAGCCCAAGTGTGATGAGGCCTCAACTCTGCGTTTCCCTGTCGGTGTGCCGCTCTGGGACAGCTCCATCATGTGCAAAAGACCACCTTTATTCTCAAGCCCTTGCAGCTTGGGAGCTAAGAATAAATATACAGAAGGTATTAGAGCACATAAATCACACATCACTAATGTGTTTAGACACAACTATAGGTCTAATGCTTGTAGTAGCAAGAAAAAAATTGTATAAATTTTCTTATTTATGTATTTCTGCATTGGGCCAGGAAGTGCCAATGTGCTAGGAAACCAAAAACCAGAAACCAAAAGACACCTGGGGCTCTTCTCAAAGAATTTCAATTTTCATAAATATCTTGAAGATTGAAACTACAAACATAAGTTGAATAATGTATAAATCTGTGTGAAAATTTAACTTAAAAGACACACCCACTGAGGAAAGTTGTATCTTTGGTGGCTTCTTTGCTCAACTTAATAATTCCCACTATTTATTTTCTCTGCCATGAGAGTTATTTGATGAAACGCTTCCTTGACTATTACACACGGAATTTTTACTAATGAGAACAAAAACTAACATTTGAATGGGGGCTTCAAATGTATTCACAGATAGATTGTACCCGGAAATGAACTGATAGAAAAGTATTATTCTGCGGTCTCTGTGCTCCTACATAAAGACAAGCAACAGTTAACCAGAAGGAAGGCACACTGTGGAGACTGCGGTTAACTCGGAGGAGAAACTGAATGCTATAACTCAGAGCACTGTGCAGCGACGTCTGTCATAACACAGCGGTAACTTACACTTCCTCTCCTGCTTTTCTTTAAGTTTTAGTAAAAATAATAAGACCTTCTGCCCCGAGGCAAACAGATAAGTCAAACTAGGCCAGATGTCTTCCCTCCCCACCACCACCAAGGGTAGAAATCTTGAGGGGAGGAACACAGACTTCAAAAGTGCTAGAAGGCAATTTATTCTCCAGAGAGGAGAGCCTGGCAGGAACTAAGGGCATCTCCATCCCATACTTCTGTGGGAAGCCCTCGAGTCGTTCTCATTCCTGGATCCCATCTTTGAACCAGAAATGGCTCCTGAGCTCCACCCGGCCCCCACCCACGCCACTGTTGAAATGATGGAAGCTGTAGAGACTAGTTGGAGGAAGTTAGATGATGAGGGCTTAGTTAAAAGCCATATCAGGTTGGTTGGCTCCCTTCTCTGTTCCCTTCCTGGTTGTCATGAGGTGAACAAGGCCTCCATTATATGCTGTCACCAAATAACTCTGCACTGATGCCTCCGAAAGCCGTGAACTAGAAGAAGCCTTCCCCGCTGATGGTTTAGGAAGGGAGCACGCTGTTCTCACAGACGCTCCAGCTTTTCCTTGGATTCTGTGAGTTATTGGGAATTGTTCTAGCAAGTTGTTTCTCACCTGGTCAGTCTGTTTTTGTTGGTTATAGAAGTTTGTAGTGTAGGCCATTAAGAACAGCTTTGTATAAAAATGTCAACAATTATTTGGTTAAATGAAATACTCTATTTGTGGAAAGTTGGTTTAAATGATAATTTTATTTGACATTGTTATTTGTCTAGGTTTCAGACTAAAACACAAATTGTTTCAAACCTGGAAACACATCTACTTTTTTGTCCTCACACGTTTTAACTAATCCTTAACCCTTACTTCATCTCCAAAAATAGCAAGAACCACTCACAAAGAAGTCTTGCAATATCTAAACGATAGCGTATTTCTGCTTAAGACAGTAGGCATTAAAAATCATTTTCTAAACTGGAAACAAAGCTTATCTCTAATCTATTTCATAATCATCGTCTTCGTCATCCATGCTGAGTCTAATGCTGGAAGAATCTTCCGGTTTTGGCTTCTTCTTGGTCTCTTTGCTTTTCTCATTCTGTTGTAAGTGATGTTCACATTGCCTCAGGATCTTCTTGGAGGACATCCAGTTCTCCCCCTGTCGCTCTGCTGGGGCTGCACACTGTCCTCCTTTCACGTCAGTGCCCTTGGCCTTCAGGACTTCCCTGGCTCGTAGGAGACTGCAAGTGCAATTCCAAGGATTTCCATCCAGGTACAGATGCCTGAGCCGAGGCAGCCCCTCCAGCGCCTTGAGGTCTAAGGCAGAGATCTTGTTGTTCCTCAGGTTGAGGACCTGCAGCTGTTTGAGGTCCCTGAGCTCCGTTTCAGCCATGTCCTGGATGGCATTGCCTTTGAGGTCCAGCCTGGCCAGGGTCTTAGGGAGCCTACAAAGTTACAAAAAACAGCATGAAAGAGAAGGCTGCAAACATGAGCATCATTCAGAGCCTCCTAGGCAACACTCAGAGGCTGCTTCTCTATAGAGCCCCTTCCCCTCACAAGATAGGAAACAAGCTGTATGTTTGATGTATGAAATTACAAAATGATTTGGTTTTAAGCTTTAAAATGTTTCTTTCCAAGAGGTATACAAAAAAAAAAAATGTAGAGGAATCATCAGTTGGTCCCATTCCAGAAACAATGTAGTGATATGTAACAAATTTAAATAATGTCACAACTCCAGCTAGGAAATAATATGAAAAGTGAAAAAACACTTATTTGTAAGTGTTTGTAATATTTTGAATTATAAATGCAAAAGGCAATACAACACTAATATTCAATATTTTAGACATTATAAAACAATGAGCTATTATATGACTATAAAAATATTATCAAAATATTTAAAATAATAATTCTATTTTTAAAAGCTTCCATGACTCAAAAATATAGAAACTATTAAAAACTGATAAATTAATCAATTTAATCATTTTTTTTATAGGGATAAAGAGAAGGCTCAGTGATTAATAGCATTGGCTTCTATTTGGTCTAAATAGAAGGTCCTGAATTCAATTCCCAACACCTACTTGGTGGCTCACAACCATCTATAACTATAGCCTCATGGGACCATATGACTGCTCCTGGTGTGCAGATGGATGAACATGTAGACAAAATACCCATATTTAAGAAATAAAATTTTAAAAATTTCTATAGCAAAAGGTATGTTCAAAGTCAAAAGACCGAAGAAGGGCAGCTCTGCCATGGCCAGCAATCTCCCTATCACAGGAGTCTCAAAGCTGAGAAAAGATGGTTTTAAAACAACATAGAAAATGGACAGGAAAGAATAAGTAAAAGTTCATTTCTCAAATCACTGTCTATACATTTTAAATGTCAAATTCCCTTGTGTGGGGTGGGGAGTTCACTTTTTGATGTTTTTGACTGAATACACACGTCATGCTATACAATAAAAAGTTCCTTCCCAGATAGGAAAAAAAGTCATACATATTAAAGATAATTGTTCCTTTCTTGATTGTCACTGTAACTAATAATGAGTTAGGTAAAGTGGAAGCCACGGGAGTGTATGGAAGCCAGAAGCAGAGTCTCACTTATAAGAAACTTGATAAAGATAATGCACATGACAAAAACCCTTCTGTTTTGTTTTGTGTTTAGAGGAAGTGTTGGAGAGATTCTAAGATTTTTTTTAAACAAATATAATAAACAAGGTGGTATCTTTTAAAAGATGGATAATGGGGAGCCAGAAAGATGGCTCAGCCAGTAAAGGTGACTACTTCGAAGCTTGCCAACTTGAATCCAAACCCCAGGACTCACACGATGGAAGGGGGAGCGCCAACTCTGGCAAGTCATTCTCTGACCTCCATCTTGGAGCCTTGGCTCTTGCTATAGACAAACATGCACACAGATGTAAATTTATGAAGAGATAACGAGTAGTTAAGGAGATGACTGAGTAGTTAAGGAAGGGTGCAGTTGAGTAGTGAAGGGGACAGTTGAGTAGTTAAGAGAATAATTGAATAGTTAAGGGGATGGTTGAGAAGTTAAGGGGACAGGTGAGTAGTTAAGAGAATAATTGAATAGTGAAGGGGGTGATTGAGTAGTTAAGGGGACAGTTGAGTAGTTAAGAGAATAATTGAATAGTTAAGGGGATGATTGAGTAGTTAAGGGGACAGTTGAGTAGTTAAGAGAATAATTGAATAGTTAAGGGGATGATTGAGTAGTTAAGGGGACAGTTGAGTAGTTAAGAGAATAATTGAATAGTTAAGGGGATGATTGAGTAGTTAAGGGGACTGTTGAGTAGTGAAGGGACAGTTGAGTAGTTAAGTGAATAATTGAATAGTTAAGGGGATGGTTGAGTAGTTAAGGGGACAGTTGAGTAGTTAAGAGAATAATTGAATAGTTAAGGGGATGATTGAGTAGTTAAGGGGACAGTTGAGTAGTTAAGAGAATAATTGAATAGTTAAGGGGATGATTGAGTAGTTAAGGGGACAGTTGAGTAGTTAAGAGAATAATTGAATAGTTAAGGGGATGATTGAGTAGTTAAGGGGACAGTTGAGTAGTTAAGAGAATAATTGAATAGTTAAGGGGATGATTGAGTAGTTAAGGGGACTGTTGAGGAGTCAAGGAAATGATTGGGGAGTTAAGGGAATGACTGAGTAGCTATGGGGACAGTTGAATAGTTAAGGCGGCAGTTGAGTAGTTAAGGGGATGACTGAGTAGTTATGAGGACAGTTGAGTAGTTAAGGGGACTGTTAAGTAGTTAAGAAAACAATTGAACTGCACTGTGTATAGAGAGAAGGATATTTGCAAAAGGAGCTATGGAGTGATTTGGGGAAAGGAAGAGAAAGAGGAAAATAGAAGGGGAAGGAAAAGTTAAAGAGAGAGGAGAGGATGAGTAGGAAGGGGAGCTAGAAGGAAAGAGAACAAAAAATGAAAGAAAGCAGATACTTAGCAGAGGTTAAGGCCAAGGCTGATGATGGACTCACCACTCATACAGACATAGATGGATTTCACAGAGCCTGCTTAAACCCTTAGGTCGTAGCTCTGAGAAGAATATGAGAATTCCTAATGTGTAATTACTTTATATATTCAATTTTCTAAATGAGTATGACTTTGATTCTTTTTAAAACAAAATGTCTTAGCAAATATTCCTCATTGATATTTCCTCGTGTCCTTGCTAGTGGCTACCCGTGCCCAATCAGCCACTTTTGCATACTTAGAAATCAAGACATACTTTTTACAGTGTATTTATATTGTGCTTATCAGTGTAGATATTGTGTGTGTGTGTGTGTGTGTGTGTGTGTGTGTGTGTGTGTGTGTGTGTGTTGTTTCATCAGCAAAAGTCACTCCCTATGCATTTGGTTTGCAGACTGGGAATTCTAAACCACTGTTTGAAGCTTCTTCTGTCCCCAGCACCTAGTTTTATTGATAAATCCTCACGAGCAGCTGATTTGTCCCAGAGCCTGGCAAATACTTCTGGTATCTATAGTAAATGACAGTGCTCACTCACCTCAGAGGGATGGACAACAGCAGATTCTGCTCCAGGGCCAGGTTAGACAGCTGAGAACACCTCTGAAGGGCCCCAGCCTCGAACAAGCTGACAACATTGTTGTCTAGAAACAGATGTTTCAGGTCTCGGAGGTCCTGGAATTCTGGTGCTGTCACTCTCTGAATGAAGTTACTGCTACAGTCAAGCTTCTGTAACCTTGATGGTAGCCTGGGAGGCAACATTTGAAGCCGGTTTTGGGAAACCTCCAGAGTTGTTAAATTGGTCAGCAGCTGTGCCCCGTCGATGGAAGACAAGAAGTTTTCTGACAGGTAAAGATGGGACAGGTTCTCCAAGTGTCTCATATCTCGAAACCTAACCACTTTGAGCTGGTTTCTCTCCATCTTTAAAGATAGCAAGGATTTGGGTAGATTTATAGGAATTTTAGTCAGAAAGTTACCACTGAAACTAAGGAACTGCAAATTCTGCAGAGAAGTGAAGACATTCCCTGGTATAAGGTGGAGTTTGTTGTTCTCCATGCTCATGTACTTGAGATGTGGAAGGGCCAGTGGTCCAAACACAGACTCTATGGTGTTACCATCCACCATCAAACTTTGCAAACTGATGAGTGAGGAGAGCATGCTGGGAGACAGGGATGAGATCAAGTTGTTTTTAAGTTCAAGGACTTTTAAGTTCTTTAGTCCTTCAAATTCTGATCCATGTAGAGCACGTATCAAATTATCATTTAACTTTAACACCTCGAGGTTGGCTGGGAGAGCACTGGGAACTTGTCTCAATTTATTTTTCCAAAGTTCTAGGGTCTTTAATGTACTCAGAGTTTTGAAGGTGTCATTTTCTATAGACTCTGTTCCACTGGCTAGCAGAATAAAATCTTCCAGAGCCAACAATCCAGTGAAGTTAGATAGCTTCAAAATAGCAACAATAACAACAACAACAGAGATGATGACAAAGAGGATAAAGTAAACAAGAAAACAGAGAAATAAATTAAGATACTGTAAAAAAAACATATACATTATCATTACTATACTAATGATAATTTTAGACTCCCCTTCAGATTCCTTTTAAAGCTATGTTTTGGAATAATACTTTAAAATCAAGTCTAGATAATTTTGGTAATTCCATACATGTTTATAATGTATTCGGATCATCACCACCCCCGTTTTCCCCCTCCCCAACTCTTCGAGGATTCCCCTTCACATCTGCCTCCCAATTTAGGAATTGAGAAACCTGACTCATGCGGCCTCCATCAGTGTAAGACATTGACACTACTCTTTCACACGCTGCTGGCAGATTTATGATATTAGTCAACTCTTACCACATTTTTTTTTCTGACCTAGAAAATTTCTGTCTAGGCAGAAGGGCTTACAAATTGCACAATGCTCCATACCCTAGAGTGATCTCTTGTTGCATTACAATAGCCAGAAATTTAAAAATCTACAAATGGTTCACCGTACTGTGAAAAGTTTCTAACCCTAAAAACTAAGATTACAAGAGGAAAAACATGAAAAGTGAAAACTTGAGTGTCGTAGATTCTTCAGGCATTGGGGTATTCCTCAAGACATTTTCAGTTATGGCAGAATTTAGAAAATAAATCTAACTCTTTTCTATTCCCAACTTACATTGAACTAACGAGAATCCTAGGTATTTATCTTTTATACAGTATTGGAAATGGACATGGACCTTCACTTCTTGACTTGTTAAATCTCCAAAAGAAGAATCTGGTGTCACTAAAACTTTCACTTATCCAGAATGGCCACAAACCCTGATAACTCTGTGAGACTCGTCTAAAAGATGGCATGGATTCAGATGAGTAATTCATTTTGGGATGAGACAAAGCACGCTGTCAAAGTTTCAATTTGTTTTCATTTCTACGTATGGAGTGCAGAGAGTGGCTCACACAACAGAGACATGCTGCCTGGTCCCAATTGAATCTAGTAGCTAGCCTTTGCCCCTTTTTTTTCTTTTTTCTTTTTTTTATATTTTATTTACATTTCAGATGCCATCCCCATTTCCCCTCCCTAGAAAACCCCTATCCCATGCCCCCTTTTCCTTTTTGCTTTTATACATTTTTTAAAATGTTAATCAAAGGCTTTATAAGTTTGGTAATGCTTAATCAGAAGTGTAACCCACTACCCAGCCTAGATATATAAACTATCTTTGACTGATGGAGACACATGAACGTCTGCCTCCCTGCCCCCCCTCTTTCTCTCTCTTTCTCTCTCTCATCACCTAGCTTTTATTAAGCATGAAAAATATTTTTTTTACTCTTTTTTGTTAGAGTCAGCATGGATTGGTTTTGATGGCTATTAATTAAAATAGCCACTTTTCTAAAAATTTACTGTTCAATTTTTTTTTTTTTTTTTTTTTTTTTTTTTTTTTTTTTACAAAGCATGATTATTGACTCTTCAGAGAGGAAAGCTAAGGCTTAAGAAATTGAAATTTCCAGGTGATGGTGGTGCATGTCTTTAATCCCAGCACGTGGGAGGCAGTGGTAGGTGAGTTCGAGGCCAGCCTGATCAACAGAGTGAGTTCCAGGACAGCCAGGGCTATATAGAGAAACCCTGTCTCAAAATAAACAAATGAATAAAATAAAATAAAAATAAAATTGCCTGCCACAGCATATGTTGCCAGCAAATAGAAAAGTTACCAGCACAGATTTCTCATTCACGCATATATTTCTATGAATCTTATGGCTGTAACATACATTTAAGTAGGGAATGTAGAATTCTACTGATAGCTACAGTAAAGAAGACTTCCAGTGATTTTGAACACTGGGGATGGGTTTGCTGAGCCAACACTGGGAAAACTGAATCTGCCAGACCAGATTTTCCCTGTCCGTGACCTTAGCAAGGATGTGCTCACGGAAGTAGAGATGCATTTGACCTAGAGCTAACCTCGGTATGGCAGGCAGCTCACTCAGGTTTCTTAATACGACGAAACAAGTGGTGTGGTGTGCAGCAGGTTTGCTCCCACTGCCTTTCCCACACACAGCTCTTCTCAGACTTTTTACAGGTCCAAAGATGACAAAATGGCGAACCCCAGAAGGAGATGGCTTCTGACCTGTATGAAGCAACCAGGAAGCAGTTTCTAATGCAATCATGACATTCTTCTCTGATTAGGAAAGGAACGCTCAGTCTCTATAAACTATCTTAAAGCTCTGGGGAAATATCGAAAGATAATAAAACTAACCTGTAATCCCACTGTAAAGTTACCCATATTAAGAACCAATATAACTTCTCTTACACACACTAATGTTATGGTAGAATAATTATAATTTACTACCACAACTGTATTCACATTTGATCCCTGTCATAGAAGAGAATCCAGAGAAGAGAATCCAGAGAAGCCTAAGTGGGCTTGTAGGCTTGTATTGAATGACAATGGTGGGGTCAATTTAGCTCTGTTTTGCAGATGTGGACACAGAGAACTGAACTGAATCTTCACACACACACACACACACACCCAAACCGGAGTGAATTCGGTGCCCTGGCAGTACCTTGGTACTTTGACATCACATGCTTTTCATGTCTTTCATTCAGTAACAATCACGTATTTAAATGTAGCTTAAAAGTAGACATGAGTTATTGAATAGTGATAGAAAAAGATGAAGAACACAAAAGAGTACAAAGGACTCCTTTCTCATACCACATGTAAAAATTAACTGGATATAGATTGTAGCCCAAAATGTAAAGGCCAAAGCTTTAAACTCCCAGAGAAACTTATAGGCATAAATACACATGATCTTGATTTAGGTGATCCATCTTAGATATGAGATTGAAGGCACAAATGAATATCACACACACACACACACACATACACACACACACACACAAAAGAAACCAGACTCATTTAAAGCTAAAAGCTTCTGTGTGTTGAAAGGATGCTACCAAAACAATCATCACTATCATCATCATCCCACATTTGCAAGTAATATCTCTAATAAGAGACCTGTGTTTGGAATATCTAAATAATGCTTACAATGTGATAATTAGGATACAAATAACCCTAATTAAAAAAAATAAGCAAAGCACCCGCATTTGTGCCTCTCCAAAAACATACAAGTGACCAGCAAGCAAATGGAAAACGAAAAACAACAAAGAAGTTCAGTGTCGTTAGCCAGTGGGGAAGCACAAATCAAAACTGCAGTGAGATACTGCCTGTGTGTTTGTGTGTGTGTGTGTAGGTGTGTGTGTGTAGGTGTGTATGTGTGTATATGTATGTATCTGTATGTGTGTATGTGTATATGTGTGTATATGTGTATATATATGTGTGTGTATCTGTGTGTGTGTGTGTAGGTGTGTGTGTAGGTGTGTGTGTAGGTGTGTATGTGTGTATATGTGTGTATCTGTATGTGTGTATGTGTGTGTGTGTGTGTGTGTAGGTGTGTATGTGTGTATATGTGTGTATATGTGTATATATATGTGTGTGTGTGTATCTGTATGTGTGTATGTGTGTGTGTGTGTGTAGGTGTGTGTGTAGGTGTGTATATGTGTATATGTGTGTATATGTGTATATATATGTGTGTGTATCTGTGTGTGTGTGTGTAGGTGTGTGTGTAGGTGTGTGTGTAGGTGTGTATGTGTGTATATGTGTGTATCTGTATGTGTGTATGTGTATATGTGTGTATATGTGTATATATATGTTTGTGTATCTGTATGTGTGTATGTGTGTATGTGTGTATGTGTATATGTGTGTATATGTGTATATATGTGTGTGTGTATCTGTATTGTGTATGTGTGTGTGTGTCTTTGTGTGTGTAGGGGGAGTAGAGCTGTGTGTGGCTTCAAAGAGAGACAGAGAACACAAATTTCTGGAAACTGGAAGTGTGCAGCCGAGATTTAGAATTGTAGTTCTATGGAATGGGAAGGAGTCAGGCAGCAGTGAATTAAACAATAAACTAGAGGTGAAAGCTGATACAGTCAGAGTCTAGAAAAATCACAGGGGTCAAAGGGAGAAGAGGGCAGAGATATGGAAACTTTACTATTGTAACAATGAGCTAGGGGCGAATGGCTCCTGCTGATGTGTGGGTGGAGAACACTAAAGCAAGGCCTGGGAAGTGGTGAGAAGGATTAGACCCACTGATCGGGAATGAAGAAAAGAGTTTTGCCATGATCTGTCAGCACAACAGAAGACCAGCCGTCTGTTGAGAATGAGGTAGCAGAATGACTAGCAAACCCAGAATTGCACTAGAGTTGTAGGCGACTGTGAATAAGGGCAGGGGACCTGAGCAGAAAGAAGAAAATGATGAGCAAGATGCAGATGAGGCTGGAGATCTCGACTTCAGGGTGGCTCCAAACCATCCACAGTGTGCCCCTCTACAGCAGCACCCACTTGTCTAGACATAGGAGAAACAGGAGAATTAGCACCCTCCTTTCACATTGAGGCTTTCCTGGAAGTGTGTTTAGATAATTAAATGTGGTATAGAGAGGGAAGGGGCAGAGAAGGGGAGATAGGAAATAAACTGAGTGTCAGAGAAAACAGGCTTTGTAAAATTAGGGCTCCATGTCTCCACAAGGTAAGAAGAGAGGCAGCTAAAAGGAGAAGTGGTCAAGGGTTTCTGAGTGGAGAAGTCACTGCGGTAGCAGAAGGTATGAGACGTGATTTTCGTAGACTCAAGTCATATAACTAAGATGGCTGAGGTAAAGTGGAATTGAAGAGAGGTGCATTTTGAGAACAAGAAGGTGTGAGACTGGACACTAGACTAGGCATCCACCTAAAGACCAAAGACACCCAAGAAGATACAGGACATAGGATGGAGAGGAAGACGGTAAGCTAGTAGATAAGGGGCCAGACACATAGTGTTAAGTGGGGAAAGGGAGAAAGAAGACTATTATGGGCCAAAAATATGAATCTCAGAGAAGTAGGAATTTGTACAGACAAATCTGATTTAAAAATTCTTTTATCCTAAAGGTAGAAGCAGAATTTTTAAGCTTTTATCCTGAATCTCAAACATGACATTCACTGACATAATCCTAAACAGTTATATTTTATGAACAAGTCATAAATCCATTAAAATGCTGCTTATATTAATGTTAATAATTAAATCATATAAAACTTGTGTTACTAATTTTCTGAGGCTTTACTCAAAGATAGTTTTCTTTACATACAGGCACTAGTTCTATTAAGTCTAAATTTAAAAAGTAGAATATACCTTGTATTTACTATATATTGTATCCACTGAATACAAGTGAAATATGGACCCTTGGAGCTTTTTGTTTCTTCAACAAAACAACCTCTTTCACCAATCTTTCTGATGTGACCTGCCCTTCTAAGAGACAACTGACAGAGTTAAAGTCATGGAAACGGCAATCCTACTGTTCAATAAGCTCAAACAAGTGACAAATTGACTCATTCAATAAAGGAATTTGACAAGTCATCAATTCACAACAAAGTGGCAGGATAAGATTATTACCAGAGTCTGCAGGCAGCTTAGGTCCCAGAACAAATATTTAAGTATCTCCCATTTACCCAGCTGTCTTGTTTAAATGCTAAGACTGAACAGGCAAGGTCAGATTTGCTCTCTGGTATTAGGTACCATTAGAGTAGAAGGGAAAAGCAAACACAGGGGATGATTGTACTTGTTGAGTCTTGATAGTAACACCATGCCATTTATGTTAAACTAAGAAATTCCCATGAAAAATTCTCGACCAAATGAAAGTGCATGCATGCCTCTATTTGGAGGGGAGATAGCTTAACCTAAAGCCTCTCAGAGAGAAGCTAGCTCTCTAGTTTTCAGAGAGTTAGCTCCTTATCTTGGGCCTTGGACATCTGAGCCAATAACAGTGAATCCTGAAGGGAAAACAGAACCTCCATAGACTTTTCTATCTAGAAGAGGACTCATTTATTGCAGCCGTCCCACATCATCAAGGATATAAAAATGAGACACAGAGATCTAGTAGCTTCCCTAAGATGGTTGTGTATCTAGCTAGAGAGAACCCTTGTCTCCTGACGCCTTCCAAAACACCAGAGATCAAAAGTAAATTTCTTTTAACTTATAAACATCAGAAAAATCTGTAGTACTGTTTCCAGTGTCCTCTGGATACAGAAGCAAGATAACTGAAATTATAATTCAAGGCCTACCTCAAGTTCTGAGAACTGTAACTTGACAAATTTAAAACCACGCATCTCCATCTAGGTCCTCACAAAGATCAGGCACCTGACTGGGTGTGGATTTGTATGAGTGAGTCTGCTGTGCCAGTTCATCTTAATAGTCTTATGACACTCTGTTCTGCTACCTATGGGGTGAAATAAGAGCTTTTTGTTTCGTATGACTTGTTTTCCATGCAGGGCAATTGTGCTCCTTAAGAAAGAGCTTGTGTACTTTGTCACAGCCTAGTTTTTTTTAAATTGTTGAATAAAAATTGAAAAAAAAATCCTGTCTTTTCAGGGCAAGTAGTTCCCTAAAAATACATATTCAGAGGCATAGAACATCTCACTGATGCCTAGCAAGCAGGTAGTACAACAACTTGAGAATTAGCACTTTTCAGTTAGAATGATTCAAGTTAAAAATCCCCACACTCATCCCACACTCTGCCCCAAGCATAAAACTGTAGCAACTTCAATAGAGAATGACATGATTACCTGAAGGTGCTGGATTCTGCTGTGGCTAATGTAGAGTCTCTTGGTGGTGGAAGGAATGCCTGATGGGACTTCCATGAGCCTATAGCATTGTACAGACTGCATAGAATCACAGCTGCATCGTCCTGGACAGTTAGCACTGAAGCCATTGCCAAGAGAGAGCCAAAAAAGAAAAGCCCAAAGCAGGTGCATCGTCCAACACAGAGGTTTGCAGGTAGCAAGCAACTGTTTAGGTGGCACCTTACTTTTTATACCATGGACTCTGATAACAGAATCTTTCGAATGTGTACTCTGTCCGTGTGAGAAGACAGAGGGTAGGGAGGAACTCCATTTGCTCCATTTGTCTGGGTTAGCAATCATTACAAAGAGGAAAGGCGTAAACATTGATAAGCTGCCTTAATATCTCTAGGTGAACAAAACCCTATGTTATTTATGGCTTGCAAGTCTAAACTGCAAACACTTCTATTATCTGTAGTTTCCTCAGTTTTGTTAAACGTGACACTAAGGAATTAGTGGGAAAAGACAAAGAGCTGTTTTATAGTGGGCCATAAATCCTTTGCATTTTCTGTGACCCTATATTAAAACCATTTTTGCAGAACCTAAGCAAGCAGGTGTTTTCTTCTCACATTAATTATTAAGGGGAAATAGGCAGGTTCTCTATTTGTTACTGTTTCGGTAATGTTTTATTGCTAGATGAAACAATGGGTTGCAATGAGAAATATTTAGAGCCACAGATAAGGAGGTTAGTTTATCTATCTCTTAATACACCCAAACACAACGCTTTGGGAAAATACCGTTCTCATTCAAAAATATTAAGTCTATTAAAAACGAAACACTTAGTGACCTCATTTAACTTCCCATGACGATGGTACAGCGGCTCTTTATTTTCTTCACAGAGATGCTGATTGTGAAATCTTTGTAAAGTTGTAAATGTACAGGGTCATCTTGTACAGGGTGGTTGTCTGTCATGGCTCTTTGTCCTGCACAGGGCATCTGTGCTGGGGTCTTTGGAAGTGTTCAGCAGCTGACTGAGCTCTGCCGTGCTGCTGTACCTCGACAAGGGCCCCATAGAAAACCTTTACCAGAGAAAAGCTCCCCTTGCAATCTCCAGCTCCTTTGATGCAATTTCCATTTGAAACCAGTTTCATTGACTTAATGACCAACTGAGTTGATTTTCAGGGTCCTGGTACTATGTGTTTTTCTGACTTGTTTGTCTATTTGCTAGGTTTTATTTTATCAGAGACAAAGAATGAGAAAATATTTTCCTGATTATTCTGCCTTGAAATACCTTATTATGTTTGTCTAATAATAGTTACTTTTTAAGGTTTCAAAGCAAAAAGTCTATAACTGATTTTAATAATCCGGAAGAAAATTTTAAAAAAGGACTCTTTGGGCAAAGGCAGTTGCCTGTAACCCTGATGATCTGAGTTCAATACCTGAGAGCCATAGGTGAGAACTGACTTTCAGAAGCTGTCCTCTGACCTCCAAGTGCCCTTCCTCACCCCTTCCCTTCCCTTCTCCCCCTTTCTCATACACACACACACAGCAAAACGTAATAAAACTTTAAGAAAGAAAGATAGCAAGGCAGCGGGGCAGTCAGCTTTAGTCATATCACAAAGTTAAACATTATTTTTCTAGCCCTTTTCTATGCTTAGGCTTTGAAAAGACAAGAGAAATGCTCACTGCACATTTTATGTGCATCTGGATGTTGCACATAAAATGAGACCTTTAAGTTACTTTCGTGTTTTGTAGTATCTAATCTGGAAGTTGAAGGTTTTTTTCGGTATTTGTTGTGCTGTGAAATAGCTGTAGGCTTGGTATGGTGAAACATTATAATCTCAATTCAGGAAACTGAGGCAGGAGGATTGTGAGTTCTAGGGGAGTCTATTCCATATAGAAAGTCCCTGGTCAAAAAGAAATAGCCACAGGAAGTCCCCTATGGCTCAGCTCCTTTCTACTGACATCTGGAGCTTCTGCATGATGACCAACGGTTAGCCATATATGGCTCAGGTTTCTAGTAATTGAATTTGAGTGCCTGGGACCAAGAATAAGGCATTTATTCCAAGCACTTCTGATGTTTTTACCGGGTTTCCTGGGGGGAAAGAAATGCAGATAAAGGAATGTGATGTCTTTCTCAAGCACGGAAACACAATAATTTACCCAACGGCTCTATGCAGACCAAACTCTAGGTCTAATCTTTTCAGCACAGCAAACAACAGTCTCAAGAAACTTACTGTCTCTGGATTTGAAGTTTCGGTTCAGCTTCTCAAACCAGGTTCCTTCCTGACTTATCTTTACTCTCCTACACAGAAAGTATTTTTCTTTTACTTTCTTACATCTACTTTCTTTCCATTTTGCTTAAGTGTTTGCAGAGCAGCTTGCAACTAAATTCATGGTTGTTCCAAGTCACCTAGTGGCCTGAGCAGTGAGTTACAGACTCAGAGTTACAATGCTCAGTGGCCAGTCCCCAAGCCCAGTCAGTGCCTCAACCTTCCAGTTTTCAGTGGATAGGCCCAGCAGTCACCTCCATATCTTTAGATCAGTCTTCCACCTCTGGATGAGCCATAGCAAACTCGGGAGCTGACACAGACCCTACACCCTGGCCTTTCTCCTTGATCATAGCCTTTTCAGCAGGGAGTAATTCCCTTCCCCTTATCGTCTCATCTGCATCAGTTATGACTTCTCATGAGTATTTACAGGAGATGGTGCTATGGATGTATGCAACGTCCCAAGCAATCACTCACCACATCACTGCAGCTGAGGAAGTTCTTTTGCCGCATGAAATGGCCATGTTCACATTGCAAAAGCGAATCTATGCACAAAAGATGCCTCTGTGAAGGGTTGCTGGTCCATCTTGGGACCTGTCACTACTAGAAGACATGTGTCATGGAAAGTTGCTTGAATAAAATTAATGAAGGGCCTAGGAATGATGCTACCAGCAATAGGAATGGCTCTGGTGGCAGTTAGTAAATTTCCATAAAGCTCACGGAAGTTTATTCCTAGAAGATATGAGCCTAACATTGGCAGAGTTGTCATTGGCAACAATGGTTTGAGCATCCAGCAGCAGCAGCAGCTTCTCCCAGGTCCTATTCAGATTTCTGATGTAGGTGCCATCACTTTTCCTTTATAGATGTGACTGTTCTGTGTAGAAATCAAGGTAGGTGCCACCTAAGTAGGTTCCTGCTGCAAGGAATTCCTCCTCCTTGGTTGGCAGGATTTCAAGGGCTCCAGGCATGGTGTGAACGTTTTCCTTAAGTTATGACCAGAATCAAGAACAATAGCATATGGGCCTTTCCTGCAACAGCCAGCCAAGTAAAACATTTCTGATTGTCATGAAACTATAAGGGAAGAGAGAGTGTTATTGGCTTCTAGTGGGTAACAAGAAGAGATGCTCCTACTAAACACCCTACGGGGACAAATGTCACCCATGAAAGGACTTTTTACAGTCCAGAATGTCAATATTGCCATTGTTGAAAAAAAAAAAGAAAGAAAAACTGCAGGAAATTCAAATAATATTGACTTTTCCTGATTTATTAAAAATTAAGGATCAAAAATAATTGGCCTGTACTCTGAAATTATATTTTTGGAGCCATTATCACAAAAGTCACCGTGAAGAACTCTGTAGAAATTGCTTTTCAATGAGTGTTCCTGGTGTGTTAAAGGGAGGGGTTAATTCTTGTTTCTGACATTCTGATGAATTTTAATTAGTGTCACAGGATGTCCACATGAGAAGAAAGCTTAGACATAATATTCTCAATAACCTCTTCCCTATTATCCATAGAAAACTGAAGTCCAGAAAAGAAATTGATTTACTAAATCAGGCCTATTCTGGCTCATGGTCTGACCAAAAACTGACTAGCTAAGCAGTTAACAGAAAGCTTTTGAAAAATAAAAGCACATAGACTTCTTAGGTTAAAAAATACTTTAAGGGTTTTTTAAGTGTATATACAATTCTTTCAAAATTGTTTATTCTGAAACATGTTGAATGCAGGTGTTAAAGGAAAACAAAAAAAAATACACCTCATTTTTATTTTTATTTTTATTTTTGTCTTGTTTTCTTCTATAAAATGAAGATAGCTGGGAATAGTGGTTCATCCTTACAGTTTCAGCGCTTAAGAGGCTGAGGCAGAATAGTGAACCTAGGCTATAAAACAAGTCTCATAAATAGTTCTGTCAACGCATTCTCGTATTCTTAAAATTGAACTACAAAGAAAAGAAAATGTATTTAGAAATGTACCTCTTGCAGGAGGGTCTTAAAGAAGTAATCATTAGAAACAAAATGAAGACGGTTAATGGGGGGGGGGAGTTTGTGTTTGATCTGTGAAGATTGACAATCTGGGAAGTAAATAGTAAGTTGACAGTGAATAAAGAGAAAGAATCAATGGCCAGTAAATGCTGATAGCCATTGATAGATAGTGATCTTAGATAATGGACTGTGGGGGAAGATAAATGAAGAGTGTAGATTAGGCTTAAAGACTAACTTAAAGTTAGTCTTAACAGTGCAAAGGAATACAGATACAGAAATGGGAACTGAAAACCTTTGTCATGCTTTAATTCTGTATACACCATATAAAATATAGCATCTGAGACCCTTTAATTGTGGAACAGGAGAAACAATTTTTAAACCTTAAAATAATCCTGGATGTAATAAACAAGACAGAATATTGCTAAATAAACCTATGTTGGAAACATATTATTTAAAATGTAAAGACTAATGTGTATTTTAGAAATATGTGCACCCCTTGGACAATATAAAAATCTATTTTGATATGCTCTGTTGCATGTATCAAAGGTGTTTGAAAAGCAACTGCTTTCAGAATTTCCTAGGTAAATAATGGACTATTTTAACCATCAAAGTCATCCACAGTTACAGCATTCCTCTCATAGTCCATAGAATTTGAGATTTTTCTTTTAAAAATTTGTGTGTGCACGTGTGTGTATGAAAGTACACATGTTCATATAAAGAAAGAGGGGTGACCTTAAGTGTCTTTTGTAATTCCACAATTTAGTTTTAGAAGCAAGGTCTCTCATTGAAACTGGATCTCATTGATTCAGCTGGATGGGCTGACCAGCAGGACCCCAGAACCCTCCTGTCTCTGCCTCAAAGCACTGAGATCATAGGCACACACCACCACATATGGTTTCTTTTATGAGGGTGCTAAGTGTCCCAGCCCAGTCCTTCATTTTTGGACACTGAGTACTTTATTTGCCAAGCCATCTCCCAGGCCAGCACCTGAGATTTCAATATAAGCAGGTTCTATCTTAGGGCTTCCATCCTAAGGAGTTTTATATGGCTACCATAGAGAACTATAGCAGATACTTGTAGAAGCCTAAGTGGGAATGGAATCCATAGCTTCACGTGAGGAAGAAAGAGCAAGGCTGGTGACTGAGCTAATCCTGTCACTCTACTAAAATTCTCACATTTTTAAAATAAAACAACAAGCAGTTTCTCCATTTATATTAAAAGAAACGGAATAAGAATAAGTCTAAATAAGTCACCCAAAATGTTCAAATTTACTTCCTTTGAATAAACTTCTCAGATTTATAAATTGTAGCAATTTCATGTAATAAATATAGTAACTATAAAATAAGTACAATATTCTGAGGCTTCCCCCCACATTGTTAAAAGGAAGTGGCAATAGACTTTCCTGGCATTTCTTAACTCATCATACAACTGTTTAAAACTACCCAGAGAACTTACTCTCTTTTCTTACTCCTAGCAGGGCTACAGGAAATTAGTGGAGACGCAACAGTTAGTATAAAGCTTGGAACAGAGCAGAGCTTAAAACTCATGGTCTCACTAGCCTGTACAAGGCAGGGGTTCCATAGTTTCCAGTGTCATTACGGTTGTTAGTGCACTAGGGGAATCTGCACAATTCCCTAACTTCACAGCTACCAACTAACTACCAAAGGACACACCAGCATCTTCCCTCTTTCCAGGTTTCCTCGGTCTTCACTCAGTCTTTAGTGGTAAAACTCAGTATGAACAAGACAAGATTGTCAAGCTGAATGTCTGAATGCCGGTCGTTGAGAGGTAGAGACAGGATGACTGTAAGAAGTTTTAGGCTATCCTGATTAATACAGCAAGATTCAGGCCAACCAGAGATACACAGCAAGACCCGGTCTCAAAACAACGATGACGAATTACAGTCAGCCTGGTTTTAGTTGTATTATTTTATTTTAAATCACACAAGCATGATTTATGGGTTGGAAATATCTCCTAACCCAACGTACTTTTTTAAAGCCATGTGAAAACAAGTGTCACCATACAAAACATCCAAGTCCAAATTCCAGCAAAGCAACAAATGCAGATAGAGCACACCGACAACAGATGGCAGCACTTGACCACTGAGCCTCTTTCTCCACATTCTTTTTTTTTTTTTTTTTTTTAAATCCAAGACCATTTTTTCATTCAATCTTTAAATCACATGAACAGTATAACTTTTGAAAGTCACTGAAGTGTTTTTGGCCTTTAAGACAGAGTCTTCAGTAGCCAAGGATGGCAGTACCCACTGTGGCCAAGAACGACCTTAAACTTCTTTCCTCCTATTTCCACACCTCCATTTCTGGGCTTCTTGATAGTATTTTCATCTGACAATGGGAGATATATTTTCTTTTCTTTTTTTTAGGGTCTTTTTTTTAACTCAAAACACTTTATCAGTATTTGTATATACATATATACTTATACATGTATACTTATACACATCCATATATGAACAATAATTAAATAATAAGATGTATTTTAAAAGTATGGGGGGTTGGGAAGAGTGGGAGGAAGGAGAGAAAGGGAAAATTATGTAAATACAGTACCAATATATGAAATTCTCAAAAAGGAATCCAGTTTTTTAAAATGTTCAACAGATTAACTAGCATTTTACAATATGAAAATAAATATGACCTATAATTATGTTGAAGGACATTTTAACTCACTACAAACTTTGAAGTTTAAAATGAAATCAGTAAAAATTATTTTACTCACCATACTAACAAAAACCACAATAACGTTTTATAATTTAAAATATTTCTGAGAACAAGAAAATGGATTGTCAGAAGCTAAGTCAGCAGAGCCCGGGGGACACTGTGTGTTATTTCTTTTTTTCTTTTTTTTATTATTATCAAATCATAATTTTTACTTTTTAACACAGAGGTTATAAACACAAAAATGCAGGATGTGGGGAGGGGATGACACAGGAGCATAGGTGTTCAGGGGGACTACAGATATCTTTCAGAACAAGGTATCAGCTGGGTGAAGGTTCAGGGGTCAGGTTACTATGACTCTGCCTATGATTGACTTGTCCTTATCTAAGTTGGTACTAGCCACCAAGGCTGCCTATTTACAAGGTCTATGACTACTCAGGCTGGTAGATTTCCACAAAAGCTGCCTGTTTACAATAGCTTATAGCCATATGTTTCAGTGTTTTTCCATAGAGACCCAAGACTTTGTGTTAGCAGCTATGTATGTCAGGCCTATTGCTGATTTTAGGCTTATGGCTGATTTTAGGCCTTCAGTGTATAAGCAGGGCTGCCCCGACATCTCCTCCCACCTCCAAGTATAGAAGGGCTATGGCGATTCTATTCTTGCCAAGGCGGGGATAGAGGCCTGACCTCCAGTAATTAAAGGGGACCTTGTAATGGCTCCAGTCCTCCTGTTGTTGTCCAGTGAGGCATGAGAGCCATACCCGTCCTGATGTCTTTTTCCTGGAGAGGGAACACTTTTGACATCAACCCCTATGCAATCAGGCTTGTCCCTCAGGGAACCCAGAAACATATTTTTAACTTTTATTTATATTCCCTTGCAGTGCTTAGCCTCGCAGCCTAAGCAAGAATTCAGATTTCCAGACAGAAGGGGTTCTGGGTGGCCCCTCTCTGCTTGGTCTAGGGGCAGAAGTCCCCTCTTTTAGGTTGGGTGGAGATGGGACTTGGGAGCACCCTGGATAGAGTAACATCCTCATCTAGAGTCTCATGGTCCTCCATAGCTAACTTATGATAATGTATCTGAATAGATTTTGCTATCAGATTATCTATCTGTTGTTTCACAAAGTTAGTCAGCCTATTTAAGGCCCAGGGACCAAAGGAAATAAGCAAAAATAACCTAATTAATGGTCCCAAGATGGAAGGAAGTAGGGTTAACAATCATGGAGAGGTTGAAGACCAATTCTTGTATAAGCTCTCATTTTTCTCTTTCTCTCTCTGTCTTTTCTCAAGACCTTCTCTGGCCTTTTTCATGCTGTCTTTAATCATCCCTGTTTTGTCTATGTAAAAGCAGCATTCTACTTTAAGGGCTGAACACAGTCTAGAGCTGTACACAGTCTTTTCTATTGTAAAAGAGAAAATCAAGTCTAATAATTTTGGGGGATCGTATCAGACAGCTAAATGAGGGATTTCTTCAAATTAGTGATGTCAGTCTATAGCTGTTTGATGTCCTTGTCAAAGGCCCATTGGAGGTCCGAGTAGTATAAGTCCAGAGGCCAGCATCAGGATTAGAACTTCTAACAGCAGACATCATAGGTAATTAATTTTTACCTGGAAAAGAAAAAAAGAAGGGAATTCTTGGGGAAATTTCTTTTCCCTGGATATCAATTGTTATTCATCTTATTTATAATTGGGCCTGGTTTTGTAGGGGTATCTATTTAATTCATTAATCGTTTTGGTGGCCATTTAGCTGTGCCTTCTGTGGTATCAAACAGGCATATCAATCCTGGGCCCCATATAGGAACTGGGTCCTGGCCATTCCATTTAAGGGTAAAAGGGTCCTTCCACATAGTTGTGGCATAGTTTTTATTGGTCTCAGCAATGCCAGAGGCAATCAGCGGCAGATTTGCCATGATCTTTCAGTTTTAGAAAGTTAAGAGTAAACAAGGCATTCTCCTTGCACCCTCAGAGAGTCATGAAGACACTATTTAAAGAAATATAATTCTTTGTTAATAATTTCTTTTATCAAAGGACTATTATAAAACAGCCAACAATTAATCTATATAATAAATTAATGAGAGCTTCTTCTACCTTTTGTAAAATTACTCCTCTTTTGTCAATTAATTGTTGAGGGAAATTAGGATTTGCATCTCTCTTGAGAATATTAATTTTTTTGCCAGACCCATTATCTGTTTTTTTATTGGATATTTTACGTATTTACCTTTCACTGTTATCTCCTCTTCCTTTCTCCCCCAAGACCCCTTATCCCATACCCCCTCTTCCAATTTTTATGAGGGTGTGCTCCCACCATTCTCCCAATCCTGCCTCCCTGCTCTCGCATTCCCCAACACTATGGATCCAGTCTTTCGGGGACCATGGCCCTCCACTTCCACTGTTGCCTAACGAGGCCACCCTCAGTTACCTATGTAAGTGGAGCTATGAGTCCCTCCCTTTCTGTTCTCAGGCTGGAGGTTTAGACCCTGGGAGCTCTGGTTGAATATTTTGCTATTCCTTCTAAAACAAAACAACAAAACAAAAACAAAAAACAAACGAACAAACAAAAAACAACAACAACAAAAAAGACAAAGCACCCACACTTTGGTCTTCCTTCCTCCTCTTGAGTTTCATGTGGTCTATGCATTGTGTCTTAGGTATTGTGAGCTTTTGGGCTAACATTCACTTATCAGTGAGTGCATGGCATGTATGTTCTTTTGTGATTGGGTTACCTCACTCAGGATGATATTCTCGAGCTCCATCCATTTGCCTAAGAATTTCATGAACTCATTGTTTTTAATAACTGAGTAGTACTCCATTGTGTAAAATATACCACATTTTCTGTATCCATTCCTCTGTTGAAGGACATCTGGGTTTAGTGTCTTTTTTTTTATTGGCTATTTTATTTATTTACATGTCAAATGTTGTCCCCCTTCCTGATTTCCCCTCTGAAAATCCCCTAACCTATTCCCCTCCCCTTCCTCTATGAGGGTGCTCCCCCACCCATTCACCCACTCCTGCCTCACTGCTCTAGCACCCCCCCTATGCTGGGTCATAGAACCTCCACAGGACCAATGGGCTTCCCTCCCATTGATGCCAGATAAGGCCGTCCTCTGCTACATAAGCAGCTGGAGCCATGGGTCCCTCCATGTGTACTCTGTGGTTGGTGGTTTAGTCCCTGGGAACTCTGGGGTTTGGTTAGTTGATATTGTTGTTCTTCCTATTGGGTTACAATCCCCTTCCACTTTCATGTTCTATTGAGACTTCTACAACTGCAAAATTCCAAATTAAGGTAGGCAAAATGTTCTATTAGGAAACCTCATGTGCATTTAAAGTCATCACTGAAAACCAAGATAATGAGCCCATAGGATATGACAGCTGCTACACAATATAACAATGGGAAGGAACCATGTGACATGAAACTAACCTGAGACATTCAAGGTATGACATGGCATGACTTGAAGTTGTAAAGGCTGTAGCAAAAAATGAAGCTGGGTTCTTTCATGCTGAAAATTAGGATATTCACCAGCCATAAGAACAATGGTCACATAAACGCAAAATATACCTCAGAGTCTCTCACATAATTAGTAGTAAGTTTGGTATTTTAAAGAAATATAATTTGCACTTGTGTGATTTATTTAGAAGGTGTTACAATGGGAAATGCATTTCTACATGTTGTTATAGTTTTGTATGTATACACCTGGGAAATATTGTCGCAAAAAAGCTTTTAGGGAAGAACTGCTAATTTTTCATACTAGCAACATGAAATGGATTCCCTATTCTTCTGTATCCTATAGCTAATGCCAAAGACAAGTAAGAAAGACCTTCATTGAAATGTCTGCTGTGTGGCATTACTAAAATGCTTAATCTGTCTACAATATATTTCTAAAAGAGTAATTATACTTACTGCAGGGTGTTTTGAGAATCAAAGAAAAAACTCTATACATAGAACATTCTTTTTTAAAAAAGATTTGTTTATTTAATGTTTATGAGTATACTGTAGCTGGCTTCAGACACACCAGAAGAAAGTATCAGATTCTGTTACAGACTGTTGTGAACCACCCTGTGGTTGCTGGGAATTGAACTCAGGACCTCTGGAAGAGCAGTCAGTGCTCTTAACCACTGAACCATCTCTGCAGTCCAGAACATTCTTAATAGAAAGCTATTGATATTGTTTTAAGTATTTCCCCATTCTCACACAGTAATTTTTATTTATTTACTTCATGTTCCTCAGGGGTTGGAGGAAGTATCATTAGAGAAAATGGCCTGGAGTTTCTTCAATGTTCTTGCAAATATTGAATACAAAAATATAACAGACTGGCATGAAGGGTGGCAGGCAAGGAGGCTGGCAAGAGAAGGAGGCTGGAGAGAGAGCTTAGCAGATGACAGCATTGGCTGAAGAAGAGTTTCGTGCCCAGGACTCACATGGTGGCTAACAGCATCTATGACTCCAGTTTCGGAGGATCTGGTACTCTGTTCCGGCCTTTGTGCGAGCCACACATGTATGTGGTACACAGACATACACATACATTTAGGGTAAACACACATATATATACACACACATACATCTAGGCCAAACACCCATCAAGCCTCTTTTTCATTGGGCAAAATGTTTTATTAGAAAACCTTATAAACATTTATAGTCATCACTGAATAACAAGATAACGAGCATACAGGATGTGGCAGCTGCTAAGTAGTCTAATAATGGGATGTGTGTGTATAAATATATAAATTATTTTATTTAATATATATATAAAATACAACCAGTCATTGGAAGAGGATGCTTTATACTATTGTGTACTAAGGCTAAGAGACAGTCTCTGACTACACTCAAGGGAAGAATTGCATGGTTAGTTTTACTTGACTGTTTGCTGAAGTCATAATAGTTTTTGCTTGATGGTAACCAGTCTTGCATTGGAGTAACCAGAGTGCAAACTAAATTTGTTGTTTCATAATTCTTACTGGTACCGCTTTGATGAGAGGCACACAGTGCCAAAGGTCTGTCCCAAGAACAACTTCCGAAAGATTCTGGACTAATTTTCCAAATACTCCGTAGGCGAGGCAGGAGGCACAATTCCTACCTGCCTACTCTAATTAGTCTGGCTTCTCCTTTCCCTTCCGGACTGTCTACTGTTGGATTAGACAGGGGTGGAGTTAGAGAAATGGAAGAGATGAGAGGCAGGACGCAAAGAAAGCTCTTGCTAAATGCCCCCAAATGCGCACAACACTGGAATTAAGTCGTCAGAGCCTCACTGGCTTACTAGCTCGGCTTGGATGAGGTCGTTTTATTTTATGTCCTCAGTGCCTCAACCGGGACATGTATTCAAATGTTTATGAACATATGAAAATAACATGAGAACGGGCACTACACTAGTTTTATAAGATGATCACAACATTCCAAGTGGTTGCTTTAGAAATATATAATCTGATCTGTGATGCTGTAAGATGAGTGCTACGTGCCAAGTATTAACACTTTCACTTTACCTTAATTGCCAAGTGAAGTAAACTTTGAAAAGGAGGCTCCCAAGCAAGGTAACGTCACTAAGGTGGGGTAAGTAGTATGCGATAAAGTGTAGGCCTTGAACCCAGGCTTGTCAATCATACAAGGAGGAACCATTGATTCAACAAAACTTGGTCAGTAGCTGCCTCGGGCAGCTTCTGGCTGGAATGCACCGTCCGGTTTACCAAAAACAGCAGTGTCCACACCCATCCCGCCCTAAGGAAGAGCTGGAAATCCGAAGGGAAAACGTGGCTACTGCGCATGCACACAGGGTCCTCCCCCGCTCCCACCGCAGTTATGCTAGACGTCTGTGGACCGGTTCCCGCCCACTGTAAAGCCAAACTGGCGGAAGCCAGTCCTCTCTGCGACGTGGAACCTTTCCCTTCCCTTCCTCCGGTCTTTCCCACTTGCAAGTGGCCACCTCAGCCCTCTGCTTCGCAGGGTTTTGCCAGTCGTAAAAATGGCCGCAGACAGGCTCGTGGAGGCGAAGGCTTGTCATTGGCCAAGCTCTCGTACGGCCCCGCCCACTTTCTCCCCCTGGGTTGCGGCTCCGCTACGCATGCGCGGCGGGGGCGGGCCGGCTTGCGGGCGGGTCTTCCGTGTGTCGCCGTCGCTGCTTCAGCCGCGCTACGTTTGCTGCTCTGGAGCTGCGCCGCCGGCGTTGGCGGCGCGAGGGAAGGGAGGGGACCGGCGGGGCGTGTGTGTGCGCGCACGAGGGGCGCCGCGGTGCTAGCAGTTCCCCTCGCGCGGGGCGGGCGGCCAAGGTGAGCAGCAGTCGGCGAGGCCCTGGACGGCGCCATGTCGGCGGGCGGTCCATGCCCGGCGGGAGCCGGCGGCGGCCCAGGGGGCGCCTCCTGCCCTGTGGGGGTCTCCCCTGGGGGGGTGTCTATGTTCCGGTGGCTTGAGGTGCTGGAGAAGGAGTTCGACAAGGCCTTCGTGGATGTGGATCTGCTTCTGGGCGAGATCGATCCGGACCAGGCAGACATCACTTATGAGGGGCGTCAGAAGATGACCAGCCTTAGCTCCTGCTTTGCGCAGCTTTGCCACAAAGCCCAGACTGTGTCCCAGATCAACCACAAGCTTGAGGTGAGCCTAAGGGGCTGGCAGCAATGGCATTCAACCCCAGGCTGTCCGAGGGCCTTAGATCCCATTTAACGCACTAGGAAAATGATCCTTAAAAACCTACCTATTGGACACCTCAGCTTCGAGTGTGATGGAGAGTGTGTTTTATACGTAAGTGAAGCAAAGGAGTGCGGAGCGGGTGGGGGAGGAAAAGGATGGAGACCGACGTGTGGGTCTCCCGATGTCCTGTCATCCACCTCCGGGCATCTCATGCGGTGGGGACAGGAGCTAATCACACTACCTGCCTTGTAGCTATTACTTTAACAGATATTAGCAAGATCTTCTGTCGGAGAATAAATGCCTCAGCTCTCCTCTTCTGCTTTGATAATGACAAGCTAGACTGATTTTCAGACAGATGCAGCTCTGATTATTTTCATCCAGTAACCCAGATCTACGTCGTGTCTGTACACCGAAACATCCATGAACTTAGGGGAATCCGATCAAAGCTCTTAGAGAATGTAATGGAATATATATGTTCTTATCTTCCTTCTCGGTTTACATCCACAGTTGGCAGATATTACGGGCAGCTGTGTCTTTAGAGCTCTCTGTCAATATTCAAGTAACTTCTAGCATTACGATGGTATGTGTTTGTACTTTACAGTATTTCCCTCATTTCAGACCTTTGAGACTATGTAAACTCAGTCCTTTGCTTTGGTCTGTAATCAGAGTGAAGGGAGTGTGATTGCAAACAGAAATTCCAAACCTCCCATTTTGTGTGGAAAATTAAACTAGGCCAGTATTACAAGGTTTAGAAATCATGGTGCACTAACATTATATGGAAGGCGTTTTAGAAATAGACAATTTAAATAGAGATTAGGTCTTTCATTTTAAAAAGGATGTAAAATGAGACTCTGTGATATGTGAAGTTCTTTGTGCCGTAGCTTTCCTAAGAGCTCCTCATTACTGTTAACTCTAATAATGATAGTGCCAGTTGTGTACAGATTAATGTGTATGCTAGATTGGTTTCCTGTCCTTGCTTAGTGCTCAGCAGTCTTTCATATTAGTTAGCCATGAAAAACATTAGCCACTAATAACACCTTACATATTCAGGATGTTATGGTTTTTTTTTTTTTTAAACAGTGGGATGCAAGTTCTTATGTAAAAGCATTAAGTGTAGATAAGACTGTCTCTTGATCTTTTTTTCAATGAATGGTAATTTCTAAAGATGAGTTTTCAGGTAGTATTTAGTGGCTTTTAAAATAGTATTTTAGCTTTAAAGATCAAAGATTAAGAGTAGGTTTTGCCAAATAACATACATACCTTCTACATATTTAACCATATACTGGAGATAAATGGCTTTTAAAACATAAAATAATTTTAACTTGTTTTTTAAATGACCTAAGGAAGCTAAACCATAGTACTTTCTGATGTTAGCAATAAAGTCTGATTTTGAAAAAAGAAAAAAAAAGGATTTTTTTCTATGAATAGAAGGTACTCTGTTTTTTATAATTTTAAAATATATTTTTAAAAATATTTCTCTAATAGACTGTGCATGTAATAACTTATGTGGTTTTCAGAAACTATACTTACATATCCCATCTTAGGAAGTAGCATTATTTGTTAAAGAATGCTAGCATATCACAGTGTGACTGTGTTTTTCAGTGTGGATGCAACTCTTGATTCAGAGACCTTAGAAAATGATGAGGGGGATAATTTGGGTTTTGCTGCTTATATATATATATATTCAACTATACATGATTCACCTGTGTCAATTTTTTTATACATAAAACATCTTACATAGTTTTCGTAGAATACTGTGTGCTGCTGTGAAAAGACTTATGGCTAGTCACAACTTTCAAAATAGACCTAGCATGCCGTACACAGAATCTCAGGCGATGTTCTGTAAACTGTTGACAATCTACTGAGATTCTCAGTATTGAAATTTTTTTTTTTTTTTTTTTTTTTTTTTTTTTTTTTTTTGGTTTTTCTAGACAGGGTTTCTCTGTGTAGCCCTGGCTGTCCTGGAACTCACTCTGTAGATCAGGCTGGCTTCGAACTCAGAAATCCACCTGCCTCTGCCTCCCAAGTGCTGGGATTAAAAGCATGTGCCACCACTGCCCGTCAGTATTGAAATCTTATAAGAGATTTTGGTGCTTTCTTAGTCTGTTTTAATTTTGTCTCAATAAGCAAGTAAACCAGGTCTGCTGACTATTCTTTAAGGATGTTGAAGTCGTATATGATGCTGCATTTAGGTAATAAATGTATACCTAGTTGTTTTGGAGATTAGTACTCAAACCATCTTATAATACAACGTTTTTATATTCTCAAGACATGGATAACTCCAATGTGGGTAATTTATATCTGTAATCTCAGATGGTGGAGGCAGGAGGATCAGAAGTTTAAGGCCAGTCTGGGCCACATGTAACCCTGTCTCAAGAAAACAGGTATAAATAAATGAATAAAACCCAGGCAAATGGAACTTGAGTATCCTTCTTAAATGCCACTTTCTTCTGTTTAAATTTAATACCCTGTCCTTCTGTTTTTAGGTAATACTACATCAAATTAATCTAGTAGTTGGGAAAACACTTTTACTGAAAAAAAAATCATTAGTTCCCTTTAAAATTAATATAAATGTCATCTACATAGTGTGTTATATTTGGCAAGAGATGTGTATACAGGGCTGCGACTGAAGGAAAAAATCAGACTATTTTGAGGTGGCGCTGGTTTCATATAAATCTCTCAAACTGTGTACCTGCTGGGGAGCTCCTGCTATGGTGAGACACTTGGTTGAGGCCCAGCTAGAATTACCCATAAAATAAGAGTAACAATGGCAGTAACAGCCATAGAGGAGCAAAGGCCGTGAGCCAGTGTCTTAAAATAACTCACCTCTGTTTTGGAATGTGTGCTGTTTGTTTCTTTTAAGCAATAATAGCAAAACAGTACACCTAGACTGGACATGGCTGTCCTTGCCTATAATCCCAACACTATGGAAGTGGAGAGGATCAAAGGCACCCTCAGCTATACATTGAATTCAGGGCCATCCTGGGCTACATGACACCCTGATTCCAAAATCAAAAAAAAAAAAAAAAAATACACCTTCTATTACATGTCTTTCTTCCACAGTAGCTGGACTAGTTAATGTCTCTTTGAAGTGATTTGTTGTTCAAATCATTACTAGAGAAGTATTAAGCCTTGGTCAAAAGTTGTGTTGATATTTAATTGGTGATAGACTTGTTTTGTGCACCTTTAAGTTTGTACTGTTTTATTTATTTGTTGGTTGGTTGGTTCGTGGGTGTGTGTAAAGGAGAAAGTTCAGCATCAGGTTTCTTCCTCCTGTTTTGAGATAGCATCTCTCAGTGAACTTGGAGCTTACCGATTTGGAGACACTGTGCTGGCCAGCAAGTCCCTGGCATGTCCTGTCTCCACTTCCCAATCCTGGGGTTACAGATGCCTTTCCATGTCTGGCTTTTTACTTGGGAATTGGGGATCTGAACCCCAATCTACATATTTGTATCCAAGCATTTTATCAACTGAACCATCTCTCCAGCTCCATTATTTTTATTTCTGAAACAGGATCCCTTGTCATTGCTGCCTCAATCTCTGCTCCTCCTACCTCCATCTCCCTGAAGGAATTACTCCTAACCCAGGACTGTAGTGGACAAATAGAAATTAAGCTAAAAGATACAGAAATATTATTTCACATTATATAAAATAGGTGCACTGGGAAGTGGAAAGTATGATGATGGGTGAGAGCTCATGGTGCATTTGAAAATCTGGGGAAGAGTTGAAGGCACACAGCAAGTGAAATGCCAGATCAATGTGTATTGGGAGGTAGGAACCAGACTTGCCTTGTTGCATAGGCTGTGCCATACACTTGGGTTTTATCATAACAGGAACAAGCATTTCTAAAATCAATGAGTGTTTCAGATATGAGATTAGAATAGACTTTCCTGGTTATATCCAGGTTTTACTATAATAGGCTCTCCTGGCAGAAAGTTTGACGAAATAAGAGTGAATGCAAGAAACTCTTCGGGAGTTTCAAAGTATACATGTGACATTATGGTAGTAGAAATAATGTAGATAGAGAAAAGTGTTCAGAGCAAGAGAACCTTGAAAGGTAAAAGTCAACAGAGTCCAGAGATGGATTAGAGTGAGGGAGGGATGAAGAGATTTAGGGCGACTCTATGGTGCATTGCTCTTGTGTAGCAGGCTGTCTAGACAGATGGATATGTGACATTATTAGCAATAATGATATATAGTTAACTTTATTGGTCAGTTACTATGGATTAGTCTCTTTCCTAAATGTATTTGTTTGTTTGCTTTTTACATATTCATCTCATTTTCACAGCAGTTCCTTAAGAAAGTTTATAGTTATGATTTTTCTTATATTATAGAAAAGATCTAAGAGGCCCACACTAAGCTAAAGAAATCATTCTATATAAACAAATGTATGTTAGTCGGGGGATTGGGAAGAAGCATCCAGAAGAAATGGGATACATAACTTAGAAAGGAAAAGGTAGACTTCCCGGGTGGTATTACTTACTTCATTGAGTTTTTCAAGGAAAAATAAACTTGGACATGTTTCTATTTAAGGGAAAAGCTGAATACTGTGAGCTAATATTAAGACAGGTAATATTAAGATGCTGGGTACAGATAAGACACAAAGAATTGACACAGTAAGTGACTTTGTATTATTTATATAGCAAGGAATGAAAGATGTCAGGAATAGATGAGGTGAGGGGGTTGCCAGGATTCTGTAAGATTTTCTTTCACCTTTTTTGTCTAAAATAGGAGCTCAGGTCAGTTGCTGAAATAAGAGGAAGGACTTGAAGAGAGTGGAAGAGACTGTTGTAGATATACATCAGGGGAAAGCCCATTGGCCAGAGAGATGAACCTGCCAGGCAGTAAAGGACCTAGTTGGTGCCCCATATCATAAACATCATGACAGCCAGTGTGGCACATTCATGCAAGTAATACTTAGATTCATCCAGTGCTGAAGCAAAGAATTTTGTTAGATGGACGAGGAAGTCATTGAAATGAAAGTAGTAATGGTGAAGAAATGGAGGCATTCAAGGTGAGGAGGTGTAGACACAGTGGCCAAGACACAGACTCCCAGGAAGGTGGGATCACATTTCTGGTAGGAAAATGAATTTGTTGGTGTTGTAGTCATTAAATCAACCCCAGCCCCAGTTCATGTTCACCAAAGTGATGCTGAGAAATAGTGTCGTCCAAATTGAGTAAAATTCAAGTTCCTTATTTAGGACTGACAAGCTCTGTAGAATCTGACCTCTGGAAGATGAATCTGGCCATTCGTTATTTTTATTCTTTATGGCCCAGATGTGGATAGACCTTGCAAAAGCACTGACAATATTCTCGGCATTTTTATTTCAGGACCCTTGGCACTTAAATTTTGGAGAAACAAGAGATCTTGATATTTCTTTCTTTCTCTCTTTCTCTCTCTCTCTCTCTCTCTCTCTCTCTCTCTCTCTCTCTCTCTCTCTCTTTGTGTGTGTTGGTTTTAGAACTTGAAACTAAAAGTTGTAAATATTAATATATATTAATTTCAGTGGGGATGGATAATAAATATTTAAATTTCAATATGTAGTCTATGCTGGCCCCTTGGGATCCTCCTGCCTCAGCCTCCCAAGTATTATGATGGAAGGTATGCAACCACATTGTTAATGTTGATACCATCTTAAATTTAAAATAGCTTTTCCAAAATCAAATCAAATGAGTTAGCAGATCAACATTGTTTTCTTTATTTTTAAAATCTTTTAACATCTAGCTTAATGGGTAATAGTTGGATTCTCGTATCTATTTTTGTGTTCAGTTTTATTGTGATAGCATTTTGTTGCTAGGAAGAAAATTTGACCAGGCAGAGACCTGTAGCTTGAAAGTGAGGAAGAGTATTCTGACACCCTTGTCAGATAACTATCTTATTCTCTGATGGTAAAAGTTGACAAGAACCCAGAGGGCAGAGGCCAGCAAATCTCTTGAGTACCAGGCCATCATGGTCTACAAAGCAAGTCTGAGGCCAGCCAGGGGTGTACAGTGACACTCTGTTGTAAAACAAACAATTTTTTTAAAGAGGTGATAAGAGATAGTTTCTTTGGAGATTAGACTAGATGGGTGTGTTTGAGTGTGTGGCTGTAGACGTGAGATAGTTTCTTAAAGGTTGGCTGTGATGTAGAATCTAAAGCAATAGGATGAACTGTTCAGACAATGGGTTTGTCGTTAAATTGTTTTATTTTTAGGGCATAAAATAATGGGTTTCCGTATGGCATTTTTCATTCATATTTATCTTTGTACTTTTTTCTCTGTTGCCTACATCTCTGTACTTATTTCTGCCACCTGTCTACCTTCCTGCACCCTCCCCCACTGGTTTGTTAATAAATATTGGTCTGTCTAACAGGTTGAGTAGCTCTTTATCCAGAGACGATTATGTAATATCATGCATGGATCATTTTTGAAATGGTTTGCTGATTTTGTTTTAGCTCCTCATTTATCTTACAGAATTTTTAAGTGTTATATTTGTTATCATTTTCCGTGTCATCAAGAACATCCTTAGGGTTGGGGAAGTCATCAGGCTCATAGCAATGAGTTCCAGCTTTCACAGGATTGCAATTTTCACTCACAAACTCCAGTTTTGTCTTTAGTAACACATACTGTCATATTCATTCTCAAGAATGTATCTACCACATCTTAATCTAGTGCTTTGTCCCTTTTTTATATTTTACTTTTGAAACAGGGGCTCACTATGCAGTCCAGGCCATTCTTTAATTCATGGTCTTCCTGTCTTCTCCTGGGTGCTGGGGTTGGATGTGCAACACCACACTCAGCTACTTGATCCTTCTCCCAAGTAAAGATGCTCTTCAAAGGGAAAAAAGTCTAGTGTTTAGTCAGTTGCCTAGGTGCTTTTTCTTTGAGATAGCATATGTTGATTTACAATAGATATGCATTGTTTCTGTCTTATCACATAGAAGGTTAAACAGACATGTACACAGAGATTGAAACTATAAGAATTAATGATCTTTTTATTCATAAAGTACATTATGAGGAAACTGAATGGCAGTGATGCAGAGAATAGCAAGTACTGGTGCAGTCTGTGCCCTTCATGCTTGGGCTTGTGCTCATGTGCCAGCACGGTGCTCACCAGAGCTTTTGCATGTTAGTGCAGACATCAGCCTAGTAGAAAAGCAAGCCAAGTTTTAGTACCATGAAAGTGGCTTGCACCTGTGAGAGTGTCCCATGGGACTTGAGAGGAAACGCATGCTTCAGTAATGGCTGAAACTCTTTAAAGAAAAAGTAGTTACACATTTCTATCCCACTGAGTCTTTTAATTTCCTTTGCATAGTTTTTAACTACATATATGTGTAATATATATAAATAATAATGTGTTAAAATGATTTATAAGGGCCTTGAACATTTTACCTTAACTCTTGGTTTTGTTTTGTTTTGTTTTTTAAAGATACTCAGAAATGCCTCTCAGAAGATTCTCTAATACTTTTGAAAATAATGCCTGGCATCAATTAGCATACATTTCATTCTTGTAGGTCCATGCTGTGCACCAGGCCTCTATAACCTTAGCCAAGACAAACAAGAGACATGGTTTTGTATGTGTGTGTGTGTGTGTGTGTGTGTGTGTGTGTGTGTGTGTGTGTGTGTGTATGTATGTATGTGTTTTTTCAGATCCCAGTCCTGAGTTAGATATATCTTTGGAATTCTGTGGATGTGTAATGGTGTGGAAGACTAGAAATAAAAAATCTTCTCCTATCTAGATTGCAGAACAATTTGGGAAGAAAAAGTGACTAATGAAGTTAGTGGTCATGACTAGCTAACATTTTCTTACAAAACTTTCCTAAACTACATGAGCAAACTGTTTGAAGGTTGACGTGAAGTAGGAAGGTCTTATTTTCTGCTTTGAAAAGCAGGTTTGACCACTGAATGTATTTTCAGTGTATAGTATTATATTAGCCATGTGTTTTAGAATGAGATTCATTGGTTGTTTATAGTTTTGAAGAGTAAGAAAGATACCACTTTGAGCATAGGGAGGAGAAAGAAAATAGAGGAAGCTCCTGTATGTAAAGGGTAAGTTAAATGATAATTTGAATAAGAAGAAAGGGGATAAAACCAAATACTCCTGCTACTTACATTATCCCTTTGGCTCTTGCCACAAGTGAAAAGGCCTATGGCGAATGATTGGGCTTCCGTCAGATAGATGACAGTCCTTTATATAATGATCGCATGGTCCATCCTTTTAAATGTACTTGTTGGGTGGTCAGACGATGACATACAGGATGACTGTGCATCTTTTAGTAGGAGAAGCAGATAATGCATAAAAGGTTTTCTTCCTATTTGAGACATGATTATTAACAGTACATTGTAATAAGTTTGTGTATGTAGTATGTATGAGTGTGTGTTGTGTCTGTGTGCACACGTGTGTGTGTGTATATGCAAGTGTATGCAGGTGTTTATGAACATGGAGGCCAGAGGTCAAGGTTGTCTTAGTTGGGTGTCTTAGTTGCTATTCACTTTCTTTTTTGAGACAGGGTCTCTCACTGAACCTGGTGCTCACTGATTCAGTTAGGCTGGCTGAGCTACCAAGCCCGAGATCCTGATTCTGCTGCTCCAGCACTAGAATTATGGACTCATGTTTCAAAGGGTGAGTTCAATGGTTAAGAATTATATTAGTGGGGAAAAGAATCATATCAGTAAGGAATTGTCTTTAAAAAGATTTTACCAGTTATCAAATATCAAATAGTCAGCCATAAAAACATACATACAAGTAAAATTGTACAGGTTTTATTTAGAAATAAATATAGGTATGTGTGTGAGTGTGTGTGTGCGTGCATTGCAGCATAACAGTAAATGAGAAAAGAGGTTATGAATTTGAAAGAGCAAGGAGAGGGTTTAGATGGAGGAAAGCAAAGGGAGAAATAGTGTAATTACATCATAATCTCAAAAATAGAAAAGGTTTTTTTTAATGTATGAATGTTTTTGCCTGTTGTGTATAAGTGCAACGTGTATATACCTAGTGTTTTTAGAGGTCAGAAAATGACATCCAGCTCTCTGGAACTAGAATTAAAAACTGTTTTGCGTCTCCATATGAGTGCTGGAAGCCCAGGCCTCTGCAAGAGCAGCCAGTGCTCGTAAGCATCGAGCCATCTCTCTAGCCCCAGGAATTGTCTTGATAGAATCGTTTAGAAGACTAAGATGGAGAATGGCACTGTAAGGACTCATCCAGTGAAGGCTGATAGTAATCCTACAGTGCTCTGTAGGTAAAATGCCTCCTGTATCTCCTTCCATTTCTGGAAAGATATCATTTTTACTTTGTGCAGTATATTTTAAACATTTTAATGTAATTTACGATGGATGATTGACATCTAATTTTTTTTTTTTCTTTTCGTTTTTCGAGACAGGGTTTCTCTGCATAGTCCTGGTTGTCCTGGAACTCACTCTGTAGACCAGGCTGGCCTCGAACTCAGAAATCCGCCTGCCTCTGCCTCCCAAATGCTGGGATTAAAGGCGTGCGTCACCACTGCCTTTATCTAATATATCTAATTATTATACTTATTTATAAGCATTATTTTGATACATTTATTATGGTAAAAACATTTAAAAACAAGTATTTTCTAGCTATTTTGAAACATACATATTATTGTTAAGTCCAGGCATCTAACTGTACAATAGAACACCAGAATGTATTCTTCCTCTCTTCCTGTGACTTTATATCTGTAATTGATCTTTGCCAGTCCTCGCCTCTTCAAATCCATACCTCTGGTAACCACTTGATCCTCTGCAATCTATGAAAACAATTTTTTAGGTACTACATTTAGGTAAGATCATGCAATATTCAGTTTTCTGTGTCTGACTTATTTAACATTGTGTCCTCCGTGTCACTTTACATGGTATTCTTTTATTTCTGAATACTACCCATCATGTCCATATATATTCTGTGTGTGCGTGCACATGGACCATATTTTCTTTGTTCTTTTATCCATTAATAGGTACCTTGGCTGATTCCTTAGCTTAGCTATAACAAATGGTGCTACAGTAAGCATAAGATTCCATATATCTCTTGGATGTACTGATTTTGTTTTCATATATCCCTAAATTGTGAGATTGCTAGCAGTTGTTTCTTTGGTGTTTTGGCTTCTTTGCTTGAAGAAACAACATTCTGTCTTCTATGATGACTATACTATTAGGTTTATTTTTTTCCCTTCTTATTCCTGCTAGTGTTTTTCTTGGTTTGGTTCCTTTAATAGGCACCATTTTAACAGGGTGTGTGCATGTTTGATATTTTGTTATAGATTTGAATTTATTAGTTCAACAGTAATCCCTGCTGTTAAACTTTTTAAAATATACCTGATTCTAAATATTTTATGAAATGTCTACTCATGTTTTGTCCATTTTTAACTGAGTTGTTTGTTGTTGAGGTAGTCCTAGTTCCTTGTGTGTTTTGGATATTATCTCCCTATCAGATACATAGTTTGCAAATACATTCTTCCACATTGTATCCTGTGTCTCTGGTTGTTGGGTTTTATTTCACTGTTTCTAGTGGATTACAGTTCCTTTGTCTATTTTTGGTTTTGCTACCATTTCTCTTAGTTACTTTTGTATTACTGTGAAGAGGCACCAAGACCAAGGCAACTTATAGAAGAAAATGTATTACTGTGTACTGACTCTTGACAAAAGTGGGTAACGGACAGACATCTTCAATAAATGGTACAGGGAAGTGCTGGGATTTAAGGTGTGAACCACCACAACCTGTGTTCTGTGTCTTTAAAATACTTTTGGGGTGTTAATTAAAGTTGGAGGTTGAAATCAGCTGCTGTTGTTTGTTTCTTAAAAAAAAAAAAACAAAAAAAAAAAAACAAAAAAAAAAAAACTCAATAGGTGAAGTATAATCTACTAATTCCCACCAGTTACTTTAATATCAATTATTGGTCACCTTAAATACAAAGAATTCATAATGATCTGTTTTCCTTACTAAAAGTGAGCTTTTATTCACTCGTGCCCTCTCTTCTTCCTCCCCTTTCTTCTTTTCCTTACTTCTCTTCCTCTACCTCTCATAGATGTACTGACATTATAGAAAGGGCTCTTTGACCCAAGTGAACAGTACAAAAAAAGACTTAGTAGTTAATTCTCAGTGGTTTACTGTTTGTTCAGAATAAAAGTTAAAGGGTAACTGAGGAGCAGGTCATGGCTGCTGGGAGTGGGACAGTCAGTTTCTCCAGTGTGCAGCCCTGAGAAGTCCATGCTTCCCATGGATGGCCCTACACCCAGCCACATTCTGGGAGTGCCAAATAGACTCAGTGGATTGACTGATTGATTGATTGATTGATTGATTGGGTGGGTGGGTGGATGGGTGGATGGATGGAAGAAAAACAAACAAAGATGGGAGGGGAGGGAATGATGGAGGATGGGAGGGGAATTGTAATAGAGGGACTGGGGAATAGGCTTGATTAAAACCTACTGTATGCCTGTACAGAATCCTCAGACAGTACTGTATGCACTCAAGCAACACACACACACACACACAGTTGAAGCAGAACTGTGGAATATCATTTCACTTTGAATAAAAAAGTAGTGACGCACAAGGAAAACTTATGGAATACTATTTCTTTGGTAAATATCTTTAATGAAATTGTTCTGAATAAAAGGTTTCATATGAGAGGGCACAAATGTATGGTCTACAACAGTGAGAAAGGATCCTCAAGCATTTTTTTTTTTTTTTAACGTTTAAACTAGTTTCAAGTTTATGTGGCTGTGTGTGTCTTGGCTGAACTGTTTAAATCCTGATTTCCATTTCCTTAATTGTAAAAAAAAAAAAAAAAAAAAAAAAACAGGGTAAGTATGATAAGTAGAGATAATGTACATGCCTGCCATATGGTAGGTAGATGCTTGCTTTGTGGGAGTGTGAATATTATCGGCACACTAACCACATACTGTAGTGACACAGACGCAGTTTTCCTCTGATTGCCTCCTTGGTATTGACACTTCCACCATGATGCTCTGGAGATTGCTATCGGATGCCTGAATACCCTTGGCCACCAACCACCTAGATAATCTTAGAAAATATGCAGCTTTGATTGTATTACCTAAATCTTGTCATAGTCATAGGAATCATCATCTTTGTGTTCTGGTAGGTCCCTTTCTAGAGTTCTGCACTGTTAAAAGGTGACCATTAAATAGTATGTAGAAATTTTAAATAACTAAGTTACATTTTAGGCAAGAAAGAAGTTACTATTATAGAATTTAGAGTAAATTTCAAGCAGTCTTATTCCCAAGGTATAAAATAGCACTTCAGATTTCAATACCTGCATCTTCTGTTTTTTATTTTATGTGTAAGGTTGTTTTGTCTGCTTTTATGTCTGTGAACCATGCATGTCTGGTGCCTGTGAAGACCAGAAAAGATCATAGGATCCCCTGGAACTGAAGTTACAGATAGTTGTGAGTCACTGTGTGGATGCTGGTCATTGAACCTGGGTCCTCTGGAGGAGCAGCCAGTGACCTTAATTACTGAGACATCTCTCCAGCCTTAGTATTTTTATGTTTAGCCAAATGTGAGGTAATTACTTTGCTTAATTGAACCCATGTAATACATGACTTTCAAATTGAAGACCCATTCATTCATAGCCCTATTTTCTTTGTCCTTTTTGGAGGTAATTAGATCTAGTTTTCATTTGAATCTCTTCTTTGAGTGCTCTATCTGCGTGTACACCTGCATACCAGAACGAGAGCATCAGATCCCAGTAGAGATGATTGTGAGCCAACATGTGGTTGCTGGAAACTGAACTCAGGACCTCTGGAAGAACAGACAGTGTTCTTAACTGCTCAGCCATCTCTCCAGCCCTACTATTATCTTTAAGTATTTAAATCATAATGAAATTTCAAATTTTGCGTAAGAATAGTCTAGATCTGACTGCATTGTCTTGTCCACTAGTGTGATATGGCTGTTGTATGTACTTGAAATATGGCAGATTCTGATTTAGATATGCTGCACACGTAGCTACATAATTGACCTAATGATAGCATAGAAAGTAAGAACTCAGTAAAGAAGTGTTGCAGCCATTATGCTTATATATGTTGTATTAAATAAACCATACTACAGAAATGTATTTTATTCACCTTTTTACTTGTGGGTGTGTGGATATGTGGGTATGTGTGTCTGTCTGTGTCTGACCTCCAGACCCTAATTGTTACTATTTCCTACTCATGTGCAAACACCCAGACCTGACTTTTTTAAAAAATATTTTTACATTTTGTGCCATGTCAGGTCTCCCCTTCCACCATGTGGGTCCCTCAGATGTTATCAATTAGTATAAATTAGTATAGTAAATTGGTATGAATTAGATTATCAATTTGATGGCAGGTACCCCTACTGGACCATCTCACTGGCCACTATTTATTAATGTAGTTCTCAGAAAAATTTAAATCAGATGTCTGGCTGCTTCTGTTGCACAGTGTTAGTCTAAAATATCACAGCTTTCCTATTAAAATAAAAGTAGGAAGTGAGAATTTGTGATCTAAGGAAGACTGATTAAAGAACCTTAACTTAAAGGAGGGAAACTGAAATCACAAACAAAACCTAAAGGCAGACTCTCCAACAAAACTATGTATGAAGGTACCCTCACAAACTCCAGAATATGGTGGGCTGAAATAGCAGGACCTTCCCATGTCTCGTGTGGAACATTTCCCATATGGCAGAAGCGTTTCCAAGGAGGCCAGACACAAGTCACCAGCAAATGGCAAAGGGAGAGACTGTTCCTTTGACTGGAAAACTGAAGCAGGCAGGTCACGGGCCAGAGACCTGCTTCTAGGCTACAGGGACTCTAGACAGATCAGTGTGGGTGTGGGTGTCACACCAAACAATTTGAAGATTCAAAATGTCAGGGGTATACTTTCAGGAGTTTAGAAATTTTCAACCAAATCTCCTTTTCTGTATGTATGAGTTAGGTATGGGTGTGTGTGTGTGTGTGTGTGTGTGTGTGTGTGTGTGTGTGTGTGTGTGTGGTGTTGACCATTCTCCATCTTAAGAAAAATCATACCATCTATTTATGGATAGGTGGGCACAAGTCATGGTCTTCATTTGAAGGTCAGAGAACACCTTGGAAGGTCTCACCTCCCACCTTGGTTTTTGTTTGTGTTTCAAGACAGGGTCTCACTGTGTAGCCCTAGCTGGCCTGGAACTCACTATATCTCAAACTCAGAGAACTTGGCTTGCCTCTGCCGAGTGCTGTGATTAACGACATGTGCCACCCCTGAATCAGGTTGCTGTCACCTTGTTTTGAGGAGATTTCTGTCTTGTTCTTTCTGCTGCTGTTACGTACTCCGAGCTAGTTCTCCCTCTAGGTTACAGGTGATTCTCCTCTCTCCTCTCTCTCTTCAGGAGTACGGGGATTGTGGCTGCATTCTTCCACATCTGGCTGTTTATGAGGGTTCTGAGATTAAACTCCCAGATCAGACTTGTGCAGCTAACACTTCTACACACCTGCTCATCTCCCCAGCCCTCTGTCTTTATTTATTTGGTTTTGAGATATGGTCTCTCATTGAGCTTGAAACTCATCAATTAAGCTGAGCTGGCCAGATAATCCGCTTCAGGGATCCTCCTGTCTCTACCCTGTCTACATATACTGTTGGCGGGAATACAGAATGGTGCCACCTCTGTGAAGTCAGTATGGAAATCAACGCACCAGTAGTTCCTTTAAAAGTCAGTTGTAGAAATATCACAGAACCCAGAATTTTCACTTCTAGTGTGTACTCTAACATTAACCTTCACAACTTCTGTCCTAATGCCAGTTTCTATCAGTTCTTAAGTTCACTGAGTTGTGTAGACTTTGAGTCTAGTTAATTTGGGTGTGTGATGTTTTGATTTGTTTATATTGTTTTGGTTTTAGGAAATAAAGTTTATTTAAAAGAAAAATAAAAAGTACACTACAATTATTTTCATAGCATTTACATAACTGATCTAGAGAATTAAGGTATATGGAGTACATAGGTTATGTGTAAATATCAGTCATTTTATGTAAGGGACTTGAGAGCATTCAAGAGCTTGACATTTACAAGAGTCTTGGAACCAATCACAAAACAACTTTCCGTTTTGTAACCCAGAATTTTCCTCCTAGATACAGTCAAGAAAAGTAGACTCAGTATTTAACAGTATCATGTTTATCATCAAAAGGGGTACCCATTGAAAGTAAAAGAAATTGACAAATTGTGTCTTAGTGAAAATCACATAAAATGAAAATACAGTATAAATGAGTCTTAAACACACTCTCGATGTAAAAGGCCAGACAGTCAATGTGTGCTGCATTTGCATTTGTATAACATTAAAAGAAAAAGACTGCTCTTTTAAAAAATTGTGTGCTTGTTAAATAAATAGATACACTTATTTTTGCTAATATGTTATTTGTGCATTGCTCTGATATAAACTATACTGAACAAAATTATAATAAAATTATAAAAAGGAAGGGATGGCTGGGGTCGTAGATCAGTGTTAGAGTGTTTGCCTGACATACACAAGGCCCCGGGTTCTAGCCTCAGTACCACCAACAGTGACAACGACAGAGAATGAGAAGGCCTGACTGATAGAGGCATCTACAGGACGGAAAGAAAGCAATGCCTTTGTTTCTTTTTTGATCTTTTCTGTGATAAAATAAACTGACAGGAGCCACACATGGGGCTGTAATCTCAGCACTGGTGAGGCAGGGACAGGTAGAGCTCTGTGAATTTAGGACCAGCCTAGTCTTTTGGTTCCAGGCCAGCCAGCACTATACCAACTCTGTCTAAAAACAGTAGCAACAACAAAAAAGCCTCACAGGGTACAGGCACCTGACACACAAGCCTGAAGAGCTGATGTTGTTCTATCCCAGAACTCATGTCAGATAAAGGAGAGAAACAACTGGCAGAGTTTTCCTCTGACCTCCTTCCACATAACCGTACCCTCTGATACTACTAATAAGCAAAATAAAAACTAAAAATTTCTTCTCTGGCAGAAGCAACTTTAGGAAGAAAGATTCTCATCTGTATCACATTTCCATGTTATAGCCCATTATTGTGGGGCAGTCATAACAGCAGGAGCTTGAGGTAGCTGGTCATACTGCATCCACAGTCAAGTAGCAGTTCTCTGCTTGCTTGTTTCGTTTTATACTCTAAGCTCCTCTACCCAGAGAATGGTTCTACTTACAATTATGATGGTCCTCCCACATGAATTAACATAATCAAGATCACTCATACACACATACATCTCACCCAGGTAATTTTAAATTCTGTCAAGTTAGCAATTAACACTAACCATCACATGTGACAGTAGTTTTGTCATTACACATTCTGATTTGATGTCCTTGCACAGTATCTTTTTCTCTTTTCTCTCTTCAACCGTCCCTGACAAGTCATTTCCCAAGCCCATGTCCTTGGCATTCTCCATGGAGCTCTGTGTTAGGGTATTAATGCATGTATATCTGCTCCTAGTCCCAGTGCAAACCTCAGCTTTGTATTTCTTTCTTTCTGGTGTTCTTACGAGACAGTTCTTGTTCAGGTAATACTGTAATTTACAACCAAGATCAGCATACCTAAGACCTGTCTTCTTTCCTCCTAAGTAAGCTCTTATCTTAATCTTAACCATTTGCATCAATGGCTTCACTTCGGAAAGGTTTTTGCTTTGATTTACACTTTATTTTTGAATGTATTGCACAATGCTGCAAGTCTTCCTAATAATGTTTCTAACATTATAAAATTCTTTATTTCCATTTTTAAAATTATCGTGGCAGCCAATCGCTGTTCCTGTAAATTGACTCCTTGGAGCTAAGCTAATTCTGTATGAACTACATATATTTGTTTTTTTCTGTGACAGTATAGTTCTCTGGCCTTTTAGTTTTTAAATTGAAAGTTAAAGTTTGAAATTCTTTTGAGTTGAATAGAAAAGTGCAGGCGCTTGGGCAGAGCAAACATGATGGCCGTGTGCAGTTGACATTGGTAAAACAATGTCAGCTGTGCAGAAATGGAACGCTTCGGTGGAATGAGTAAGCAAGCCGTCTTGAGGGGCTTTTCTGCCATAACTGAAAACTTGCAGTCAGCTTCGATGCTTAAGCGCACTGTGATCTCAGCACTTGGCCCTTAAAACAATTGCTACACAGTACAAAGGGTAATTTTCTGACAAAAAAAAAAAAAAAAAAAAAAACAGCCACAGTTCCCTAAAATGAGGTTTGAGCTGCTATATGAGGTCATGTAACTGAATGTGAGGTTCCCAAAATATTGGAGAACAGTAAAAACGGCTTCTGAATGTGCAGCAACCAAAAATTAATTCAAAACCAAACACATTGAATCCAAGGTGTTCTGGCAGTGCCTGCCCTTGGATCACACAGCCTCATAGCAGCCTTGATTCTGATTCCACATGCAGTTTACACTGAGCACACGGTTGCAACACACAGTCCTGATGATAGAAGCATGCAGGCCAAGATGCAGGTTAGGAGTGATATGTTCTTTAGCATGGAAAACTCACATTAGTATATCCCTGGTTTGATTGTGTTGGATTGTTAGAGCTCAGAAATTGCTGTTTGAGTTTCTGACTTTAGTTTCCTTTAAAAAAAAAAATGTTGAGCCAAGGAGATAGTTCAACAGGTGAAAAGCACTTGCTGTAAGCCTCACAACTTTTGAGTTTAGATCTCTTGAACCAATGTAACATAGTGGTGTGTGTCTATGGAGTGAGATGTGAGGCAGAGGCAGGAGAATTCCTCAGAGGCTCAAGGGTAGATACCCTGGAATATGCAATGCAGCAGCAAGCAAGAGACACTACCTCAAGGTCAAGGGGAGGAGGACTAACATCCAAGGTTGTCCTCTGACCTCCACACACAGGTTGCAGTGCTCACACAGATATTTACATATACACAAATAAACGGATAAGTATTATGGAGGCTGAAAAGATGGCTCAGTATTTAAGAACACTTGCAGCTCTCTCAGATGACCCAGGCTCAGTTCCTAGCACCACTTCAGGTAGCTCATAACGAACTGTAATTCCAGCTCCCAGGAATCCAGTACCTTCTGGCTTCATCAGGTATTTGCGTACACATGACATATACACATCTAGACCACACACATAAATGAAAATCTTAAAAATAATAATAATTATTATTGATTTTTTTTTATCATTAAATGAATTTTGGCTTAGGAAAGAATTTCCAACAACTTCTGAAATAGTCCTAAGCATATTTCTGCGTGCAGAACCTTAGTCTCTGCATCGACAGTTACCAAATCAATTATGGAAAATGTTGAAGGTGCTCTACCTAAGATTTGGCCAACCTTGTGACAAACATGTTGTCATCTATGAAGTTCACAGTTGAGAACCATGAAAAAAAAACCAACCTTGTGTTTTTTTAAGTATGTTTACCATTTTGTGTTGGGCTGCATTCATAGCTGTCCTCAACCACACGGGGCCCATGGACTCCTAGTTACGCTTAAGTATACTACCTGTGCCTTAAATATTACCCTCAGCCAAGAATTATGTAAAAATTAATAAGTATACCTGGTTATGCAAATTATTCTTGATCTTTAATGATAAATCATAATGATTGTTTTAAAATAAATTTATTATTTATTAGGAAGAGTGTATTTATTTTCTATAACTATGTGACAGGTTGTGTAAACATTCAGTGAAAAGGGTTGTAAGAAAGAGAAGTGGAGGGCAGGCATAAGCTCATGATAAATACATGCTTTAGGAAAATGTCTTGATATGACATAGTGCCATATGCAGGGACTATACACAATGAAATGTAAAGAAAACCAGGCAGGTGGTGTAGTTCCGTTGATAGAGGAATTGCCCAAGCGTACATGAGGACCAGGATTCAGTCCCTAGGCACTCATAAATAGAGCATGGACACATACCTCCAATCTGAGCACCCAGGGAGTGGAGGCAGAAGGATCAGTAGTTCGGGGGCCATCCTCACTACATAGCCAGTTCAAGGCAGCTTGGACTAGAAACTATTTGCATGAGTGAGTTTTGCTAGTGGGAAAAGTTAAGAAGTCTAATGCAGGCTGATAGTTTCTGGGTTGAAGACAGAACCTCACTAACGTATTCATGTTAGTAAACCACCATAATACATACTGTCTGAACCAGCAGATGAACTTGTGTCCCACACTTCTGTAATTTAAAAGCTTTGAAGATAAAGATGAGACAGCTTTGAAAGGCTTTGTTAATGTAAGCCATGTAAAGTGGAAGTAACCTGTGTTAGTGGAAGACACTTAGAGTAGGGTTCTCTGCCCACTTACGTTTTCCCTCTTGGTTTCTGGTCAGTTTAACTTTAATTACATTTTTATTTACTTATTTGTGTGTGCACATGATCCTGAGGATCAGAGGCGTGGCAGCATGTGCTTTTACCCTCCGAACATCTGTCTCGACAGTCTTCCTTGTTAGTTTAGATGGACAATTTGGTGTGCTAACAGTCAGTGTTTAGGTTTTCATCTCAAGGATTATCTGTTGTTTCTTGAATAATAAAGAAAATTAAGAACCCTTGATGTTTTCTATTGCTTTATAAGGCACAGTTGGTGGATCTGCGATCTGAATTGACAGAAACTCAAGCAGAGAAAGTTGTCCTGGAGAAAGAAGTCCACGACCAGCTCTTACAGCTGCACTCCACTCAGCTTCAGCTTCATGCCAAAACCGGACCAAGTGTTGACTCTGGTGCCATTAAGGCAAAATTGGTAAGTAAAGCAGGATGTGAATGTGTGTGTTGGAGGATAGAGAGGTGATTTCTAATAGAGTTACAATTATAAAATGTGTTTATGGGGAGAATTCAGGCCATAGAAAGTTTATGGTCATATACACCACTAGCCTCTGATAAGATCAGTACCCACCTGATAGAAGAGAAAAATACTCTAGTTTCAAATACGTGTGTAAGTATATTTAAAGGTTATTAAAGATAAGTTTTTGTTCTGCTGTCTGTTGGAGTTAAATTTAGCTGCTGTAGCAGAAATCCTTAGTAGCATTGAGATTGTTCTCGAATAGTCTTGTTGGTTCTTCCTCAACTAACCCTGAGACAGTCATCTCAACACTGGTGCAACCACTCTATGTGTACTAGGAGTTGAGGTTCTTGTTTGGTTGTGTTCTGCCATTTTTAGCAGATGAGTTCCAGCCTTGGGATTTCCTCATGTATGTGTCTAGTTAGGAGTAGGAAGAATCTAAAGAGGGATACAAAACTTCTTCACTGTGTTAGCCTTTGTAAACAAGGTTCAGTGACTAAATCTCCTTAGTAATTTTGTCAGCCCCTCGCTCTGTGTTAGTCCATACATCTGGGTAGGTTGGAGTGCTGATAATACAGAGAAAGGGACAGTGTAGTTAGGTGCTGCCATGTTTCTTAGCTCTCAGTACGGTGTAAGCGTTACTGCTGCACTATTCTGTCGTCTCCACATTGTGAGGTCCCTCTCACTAGCCATAACCATCTTAATTAGAACTGTCTGTTTACGTAGAAAAAAACATTGTAAGACTTGTTTCAGTCCCACCTATGGATTCAGTGTACTCTGTGTGCCGGACATTTGGCTAAATATGTGAAGTCAGCAATAAGAAAGATAAAGCTTAGGAGAGATAGACCATGAGACAGCATGGAGTGTAAGACATGTTTAAGTTTTACTTAGTTGCTCTTAATTTTGTTTGAATGCTTTCATGTACTGATTCATTGGACTCTGCTTCAGCATTTATCTTCTCCTGAGGACCTCACAAACTGAAGGCCATGAATCTGTGTTCACAGACATTCCATAAGTTCTGTTGACTCTAGAGAACCCTGACTAAGACAAGCTATGTGATTAACATTGAGAAACATTTTACATTTTCACTAGAAAAGAATTCCTTAACTTTTCATTGATGCTATAGAGAAATAAATATTGGGCCAATTGTATTGACTAATTTTAACTTTAAAACTTTTAGTGTAATATTATTATAACTGTTGTTTATAGATTTGAAAGTATATTTATGCTAATGAGCTTTACCCAACTGATACTCAATATGAGGGAATTTTCCTTGTAATGATAATACCACTAGACAATTTGTTTGTTCGATGGTTTTCTAATTATAAAACTTTTTTCTTGTATCTGAAGTCTGTCCACTCTGTGGAGGATCTGGTAAGTCTGTCGTTTCTCTTGCCTTAATGTGTCCTGCTGAAATGCTCTGATGTTTTATGTATTAGCTGTTGTCACACTTTGTATTTGGTAGTGATGTTAATGCCAGTTTTCAGGGTTCAGATAGCTGAAAATGGGGTGCCCGTTGTGCTTTCCTCACTGCATGTGCCTAAAGACTTACTTTTCATTTGTGACTTACAGCCATTGTTTGCAGAGCCCATCAATTCTGACAACTTCTGGGACTTGTAACGTGCTCCCATGTATACTTTGGCAAACATACCCACATGGGGTTATTGGGGATGTAGTAAACAGACCTGGGTTTTGCCCCTTCAAGTTTCTATTTGAACTTGTTCCCATTAATAGAGTGTGCATGCATATTCACTCATCCATTGCATGTGTTAGGACCTCTTGGTAGGTGTGAAAATGATGGTATAGTCTTAAAAACACTGGGTTTTAAATGTTTTATCAGAAAGTATTTTAGACAATAACAATATATAAATTCTTTGTGTATTTCCCATTATCCTAGGCTAATCAAATTCCAGTTGACTTAGGACTCTACCACTTCTGAAGATACATCAGTCTGAAACTTGAAATAAACTTGCTTATTACCTAATACAAAAAAGTTAACCAGGAAACAAACTTACAAATTATCTTTAAATCTTAAAGTAATTCTCATCAGTTGCCTTAATCATATTTGTGTTTGCATATTTTTATTTAGAGATTTACTATGTGTACACTGTTCTATATGCATAAATGCCTGCATTCCAGAAGAGAGGACACCAGATCTCATTATAAATGGTTATGAGCCACCATGTGGGGTGCTGAGAATTGAACTTAGCACCTCTGGAAGAGCATCCAGCACTCTTAACCTCTGAGCCATCTCTCCAGCCCAACATTTTTTTCATGGGAGACTGTCCTTGAACTCACAGAGATCTGCCTGCCTCTGTCCCCTAAGTAGTAGGGTTAAAGGTGTGTGGATCCCTATGGCTGGCTGGCTTCATGAGTTGTAAGTTTCAATGACTGTCAGATTCTTTAAGAGTCTGAATTATTAAAAAAAAAAAAAAAAAGTGGTGGCCTCATAAGCATCTGAGATTTCATTAGCTAGCTCAATACAGTAATATTTCTATACCTGTACACCAAAGAAATTGTGGTCTTCAGGCTGGGAATGAAGCTCAGTTAATAAAGTTGCTAGTATGGATAGAGCCCATGAAATGTGTGTGAAAATATAACCATATTTTTCTAAGTTATGGATTTCTGTAGGTCAGTAAGTCAGCAAGAGCATCCCGATCAGGATAAATGCTAGTGTGATGTGTTTGGTTGATTTTGATTCAGAACTAACACCTGTGAGGCTTCTAGTCCACTCTCAGAAGAGGTGCGCTTGGCCACACCTAGTGTGTATATGATTTGGAATTTGCTTTTCTTTGGGCAAGACTTTGTGCCTTCCATTTTGCACTCTTGCTTTGACTTGATGCTGCCCGTTTGATACTTGAATCCTGAACCCATGGTCTGTGAGCATAAACACACTATGTAAACTCAGGGAAAACTGAACATTAATTCTTGTGAACTTAGAGTAAAAACTTAATGGTGATGATTGTGGGAGTGTGTCCTCTAATACTGTAGATTCACATAGAAGGCTTCTTTTATGAGAGCTGAAAATGGATGACTATTTTACATCATAGGCGGCAAAAGGAAGATGGTCTCCCTTAAAATCTAGCTCTAACATAGTACCTGCAGGTTCTCCACACGGCTGAACAGTGTTTCTGAGAGGTTAGAATGGGACAGTGAGGTAGGCCAGTGTGTAAATGCTAACCTGCAACTCTGTGTGTAGCCAAGGTGACTAGGAACGTAGCATCCTTCCCACTTCAGCCTCCTGCTGCCACGTGTGGCTTATCATTTTTATAGAACTCTGGTTTCTTCAGCCATTTTTAGAAAGTAGTCTCAGTGTCCTGCTTAAAGAAGATTGTTCTTGCTTCTCTCAATGTCAGTAACCATTGTGGCATGCAGCTATCCAAAGGAAGGTCAAAGACATTGTTTTTAAAGAAGGAAATTCAGCTGGCCATTGTTTTCTATATCTCTAATCCTAGCACATGAGAGATAGATGCAAGATTGCAGGTTCAGGGCTAGCCTGAGCTATATATATAATGAGTTCCAGGCCAGCCTGAACCAAGGCTTTATCGGAAAAAAAAAAAAAAAAAAAAACCAAAGAATTATCATCTAAAGAGATGGCTTAGCAGTTAAGAGCACTTGCTGTCCTTCCAAAGGACCGAGCTCCCCATCAGCCTGCTCACAGCCACCTGTAACTGCAGCTCCCAGGGACCCAGTCTGTTCTCTGGCTTCTGTGGACAGACCACACACATGTGGTACACACTCAGACTCAGAGACAGATACACATACACACACACAAACACACAAATAAAACAAACGGCTAGATCCATTGTGTCCCAGCCCTGGTTCCCATGTTTTCATTGTTTGTATTACATGCTGTGCTTATGTGTATTTTTAAGGAGCATAGTCTCCTGACTGTAGAATCATAAAGACATTGTCATAAAATTATGTTCTTAAAATTGCAATAGGAAAGAGAGCTTGAAGCAAATAAAACAGAAAAGGTAAAAGAAGCTCGACTGGAAGCTGAGGTGAAGCTGCTGAGGAAGGAGAACGAGGCTCTTCGCAGGCACATCGCCGTGCTCCAGGCCGAAGTCTACGGGGCGAGGTTGGCTGCCAAGTACTTGGATAAGGAGCTGGCCGGCAGGTGCGTAAAAATGGCTCTGCTTGACTCAGCTTTTACAAGTGAAACGTTTTCACCCTTATTTTTATGCATACCTATAGGTTAACATCGTTGGCTTAATGTCAGCAGCATTGTTTAGAGCAGATATGTTTATCCACACGTACAAACTGATACTAACTTACAGTGAGATGCCTGAAACTCTGCAGAGCAGCGCCTTTCTGTTATTTCTTGCCTTGACTCTGCAACAGGCGATGCTCATGTGGTCAACAGTGAGGAATTCTTTGGTCTTTTCTGGCCCCCTTTTCTGGCTTTAATCTTATTAGGTGACATAGTCACAAACTTTGATGATGTGCTAGTATCAAACCATTTTATATTCATTTTAATATTCTATTAAAAACTGAGATGAAGAAAAGATTTTTTAAATTATTTTTAGATTTTTAAATTTTACATGTGCAAGTATTTTGCCTGTGTGTTGTATATACAGCTTGGGTGTTCCGTGCCTTGGGTGTCAGGGGACTGGGTGAGATCCCCAGAAACAAGAGTTACAGATGGTTGTGAGTAATCATGTGGGTGCTGGGAACGGAACCGTGTCCTCCTCAGGAGCGTCAAGTGCGCCTAAGCACTGAGCCATCTCTCCAGCCCTGAAGCAAGTACCTTTTATCATTTTGAAATACAAATTTTTTGATGATTTTTTTTACTTAAATAATCACTTTATAAAAATAAACTATCATTAAAAGAAATGTTTTAATGTGGTCGGTGTTATCTAACTGCTTCTATTTAATAGTGCACTGAATTCAGTTATATAAGAGATAAAATATGTTGCCATTAATCTCAAACAATTGTTTTCTTAGGTATATTTAAATTAAGTATATAATTAAAGGAGTTCTCATTTATTTATTTTAAAAAATGTTTAGCTTTTTTTCCCCTAAAAGATATCTGTCTCTTTCAGTTTATCTGTACAAATTTGAGAGACATTGGGAAGTACCTAAGTCTACAGAGTGAGTTCCAGGACAGCCAGGGCTATACAGAGAAACCCTGTCTCGGAAAAAAAAAAAAAAAAAAAAAAAAATCAGCAGCTATTTAAGCTAGTAATTCTTTTGAATCATCTCAAATATATAAGGTTAATCTAAACTACTCTCTTTTCCTCATGTGAAGGGTCCAACAAATACAACTGCTGGGACGGGATATGAAGGGGCCTGCTCACGATAAGCTCTGGAACCAGTTAGAAGCTGAAATACACTTGCATCGCCACAAAACAGTCATCAGAGCCTGCAGAGGGCGCAACGACTTGAAGCGGCCCATGCAAGCACCCCCAGGCCATGTATGTCCCCCTCCCACTCTGCCTCCTCCTGGCTTGATCTCCTCTCCTCTGTTCTCTTTCCTTCTATTAGTGTTTGAACCTTTAATTAATGAGGGAAAAGGGAGTTTGGCTTAATTACAGGTTACATACTTAAGAGGTTCAGTTACCCAAAAGAATTTTTTTTTTCAGACTTTTCTAAGAGTGGTGTTTCTTCAAACAGCCCTACCCAGCAAACACAGATTGCTGTACTTTAGATCATATCTCAAAGTTTTCCTCTATCATGACTGAGCGTGCTTAAATTTATGATAAACTTATCTGTGATAAGTTATATCTGGGAGAAGTTTTCAAAGGAATTTTTGGTACCCACCCCCAAACACAGATTCTGAAATAACATTTACATTTATTTGGCCTTCAATTAGGATAGAATTTTTAAAAATCTGTATTCAGTTTTCCATTCCATAGCCACCATTGTAAAGGAGCTTTGGTAAATGCTCATTAGGTAATACAGACTTTAACCATAGTAGTTTACTATAAGAAGCTGACTTTTCCCCAGTGGTTCACGTATTCACGTATTTTAATATCAGATACACATGGCCTTTATGTTAATTACTGTTGTTCTGTTGCTGTGGTAAAGCACTGTGTTCATGGCAACTTAGAAAGGGAAGCATTTGATTGGCTTGTTCACAGTTTAAGAAGATTAGTCTGTGAGCACCATGATGGAGAGGACGAGGGTGGACAGGCAGGCATGGCACCGAGACAGTAGCTAAGAGCTTGCGTCCTGGCCTACAGACAGCAAGCAGAGAGAGGCAAGGCCACACCTCCCAATCCTTCCTTCATAGTCTACCAGCTGGGAACCAAACATTCAAATACATGAGCCATTCTCATTCAAACCACCGCAGCTTTAAATAGCACAGTAATGCGTTGCCTCCACAGAAGTTATTATAAGAAGAATGATAGCACATAGTGAAGAACAGGGTCACGGTGCATAGATATGTCACTGTCTTCCAGAGCCCGACGCTCCCTATTAACTTTGAGGTCTGGTAGGTCTGAGAAACAGGCTAGGAGGGGGACACAGTAGTTGGTATGGCAGCATATCAGAGTGACAAAGCATATTCAGATAGCTTTGTGACAGCAGCTAACTAGTCAGCCAGAAGATCAGAGTTATTTTACATTCACTATAGGGGTCTTACATTAATTTGGTAGTTATGAGCCTTTTAAATAAAATAGTGAACACAGTCATGTGGTGATGTGCCCAGCTGCCTCCGTCAGAAGGGTAGTGGTGATCCAAGGAGACAATGAGAAAAGCCTGGGAAGTAACATTGGGAAGGAAGGGCAGCATGGAGAGCATTCCATTGAGGGCGCTTGACTGAGCTAAGTTCTTCACAACTAACAGTTAAGGAGAAGATGAAAGCTTTGCTTTGGCTAAGCCAAGTGTACTTTGGCTTTTACTAATAAAGGAAGTACAGGAAAATGAAGGTCTGTAGGAGAAAAGATGGCATCAGTTCTAGACAGGCAGTGTTTGAGGTTTGGGTGTGACATAAAAAAATCCATCCAATTGGGTGTATGAATGGAATTCAGGAAAGAAGTCTTGAGTTGCAGAAATATTAGGCAAGCTGTATTCTTTGGTGTCATTGAAATGATGGAAGTCAGTAGCCAAGGAAAGCATGCACAAACTAACCAGGAATAGGAGGCAAGGAGGAGACTCAGTGTGGAGGAAGAGAGTTCACAAAGAAAGACTCCTGGTACGGTCAGCTTAGATCACCTGAGAAAGTAGGTAAGAACAACAGAGGAACAGAGTGAGCTTCACAGGGTGTTTATTGTCCCCTGTCAACCTTTTGCAGGATTCTAGTACAGTTGACTAAAAAGTGTTCATTGGATTCAGCAATATTTTTACATGTGACCATAAAGAAAATTTCAGGCTTGGGACAAAGTCTTAACCACAGTAAAGTAATGTGGGAGACAAGGACGCATGTGTGAAGGACAGAAGATAGTGACTAAAAAGACAGGGGAAGATGAGAGGATGCTGAGTGGAGTCCTCTCTTTGTTTGGTTTACTTTGGGTTTGGGGATTTGGTTTGTCAGAGTTTTAAAATTGGAAGATGCTTAGAATATATTTATTTGCTGAGTTGAAAAGGAGTTTAGTAGAAAGAAAAAGATCAAAGATACCAGAGGGAACTGAGTGGGGTCAGTGCAAGTGCAGAGTGTTTGCTTAGCATGCAAAACAATCTTAGGTTTGAACTAAAAATAAAAAAGGTGAGGAAGGTCAAAGAAAGAACAATTAATGGAATAAGGTACTTTATTTAGCAGGTAGATTGTAGAACACTAGGGAATAAAAAGTAATTAATGTTCAGGCCGATAAAAAATTGTCAGTTCTGAAAATCATTTAACATTTATAGAAATCTCTAAAGATATTTTCTAGTGAAGATACATGGTTACTACTTTATTCCTTGAAAATACTTATTTATTAATAGATTCCTGGTAATCTTATAATGTCTTATTGTGTATATATATATATGTGTGTGTGTGTGTGTGTGTGTGTGTATTTACAAAAGGTGAAAAAATCATCTCTAAATTTTACTCTATTAGCATTTTAATTGATGTAGTGTATATCTGTACCAGGAGATTAATAATGTTTCTAAAGGCAAGTTAGTAACATGCGTTCTGCTTGCTTTGCTATTTATTTAAATAATACTATTTTTTTCTTTTTCCCTGCAATAAGGATCAAGACTCTCTGAAGAAAAGCCAGGGAGTTGGTCCAATTAGGAAAGTCCTCCTCCTTAAGGAAGATCACGAAGGCCTGGGCATTTCTATCACAGTAAGAAGTAGTGCTTCTGTCTCCTTATGGCGCTTGTCTGGTGGGAACTGGCTCCTTTGTTGGGCATCATCTGGAGGAACAAAGTGTCTGGATATAGCTCAAAATAACTGAATTTTTCAAAATTTAAGCAGCAGTACTTTTGCATAAAACCTTTTGTGTATAAAGAAAGCTTATAATTTAGTGTCCCTTTGGGAAGTGTAGTTTAACATTTCAATACAACTGGGAGCAGACAATAACACGATACAAAGATATGCATGCAGGCAAAACACCTATATATAAAATAAAATAAAACCTTTAAAGTAGAAATAACATACATAAGCTGTATAAAGTGACAGCAACCAATTATTGTATTTCTTCATTTCAATATTACATTTTTTTACATTTCAGAAATTGGTACTTCTCTTGCAAACTTATCTTCATTAAAGCTAGATGTGATGATGACACATACCTTTAATTCTAGCACTTGGGAAGCAGAGCCAGGTGGATATCTGTGAGTTCAAGGCCACTGGTCTACATACTGAGTTCCAAAACAGGCAGAGCTACATAGAAAGACCCTGTCTCCAAAAAAAAAAAAAAAAAAAAATCCTGGTTGTACATAAAGTATTGGTCTTATTATACATATTTTAGTCACTCTTCTATTGTTCTATTGCTCTGAAGAGACACCATGACCAAGGCAACTCTTAAGAAAGAAAACATTTAGCTGGGGCTGACTTATAGTTTCAAAGGTTTAGTCCATTATCGTGACATGCATGGCACTACATCATTAGCTGAGACCTGTGTCCTCATCTGAAGGCCAAGAGAGGGAAAAACACTGGGCCTGGCTTGAGCTTTCAAAAACTCAGAGCCCACTTCTGGTAACACACTACTCTGACAGAGGCCACACCTGCAGATCCTTCTCATCATTTCAAACAGTTCCATTCCCTGGGGATTAAGCATTCAATAGATGAGCCTATGGGGCCGTTCTTATTCAAACCACTACAATACATAACAATTTAGACTTAACAAAAGTGCTTTGGAAGGGACCACAAGATGGCTCAAAGTGCTGTGGAACTCTAGTATATAACTTGTTTTTATTGTTTAAGAAATGAAGCTACTGTAGTTGTTTTAGGCTCTTTTAGTTTTAGGGTCTATAATGATTTTAGAAAACCCTATGATCTTAGTCATTGTACTCAGAGGTGCCTCTTTGGTAGTGAGTACAATTTCCCCCCATTCTTACAAAGACTCTCTGTTTATTGTGATGATTTTTTTTTTTTTTTTTTTTTTTTTTTTGATTTGGTTTGGTTTGGTTTGGTTTGGTTTGGTTTGGTTTTTCTAGACAGGGTTTCTCTGTGTAGCCCTGGCTGTCCTGGAACTCACTCTGTAGACCAGGCTGATCTCCAACTCAGAAATTCACCTGCCTTGGCCTCCTGAGTGCTAGAATCAAAGGCATGCACTACCACTGCCTGGCTGTGATGAATTTTTAAGATGTTTTGTGTGTAAGATGATTTGCAATCATTTTATAAAATATAAAGTAACTTACTTCCTTTGGTATCGCCAGGGTGGGAAGGAGCATGGTGTTCCCATTCTCATCTCTGAGATCCATCCAGGCCAGCCTGCCGACAGATGTGGAGGGCTGCACGTTGGAGATGCTATTCTGGCAGTAAATGGAGTCAACTTAAGGGACACAAAGCATAAAGAAGCTGTAACCATACTTTCCCAGCAGGTGATTTCTCTTTATATCGTTAAAACTGATATCGAACTTGTTTCTATTCTTTGAAGGTTATAGATGTTATTTGATCATATTTGCTGAAAAGTTACATTCACTCCTTCCTATAGCAGGAGAACTGGGTGAATGGCAGCTGTGGTACAGGAGCTGCAGGTAGTCAGTGTGGAGTGTTGAAGAAACCAGAGCCGGCCTGTAGCACATTCCTCAAGAGTAGTCGCTGCAGCAGAGGACTGCCGGAAGATGCACTTAACCCTCAAGAGACTGGAGGACCCAGGGAGTTTAGAGATCTGGTTGGGTGGGGGTCAGGGGTGGGGACATCCTCATGGAGACAAGGGGCGGGGAGGAGATATGGGATGTGGAACAGTCGGAGGGTAGACAGGGAGGGAGTAAAATCTGGAGTGTAAAAAATAAATAAATAAAAGATTAAAAAAACCCAACTTATTGCTCAAGTACAGAATTATAAACCATTTAAGTTAAAAAAGTCTCCAAGTTATAACTGTCATTTACTGAGACTACAATCACCACATCCTAGCTTTGTGTTTATGACTCTGAAAATTATAGCCTGTCTTTTCTAGAAAGAAAGTCTGCTGGTCTAAGTCACTGTCTTCGATGCCCCTTGAGCTTGATCTCACTTTGGGCCTTTCGCTAGACCTTCTTTTTCCTCAGGCTCCTCTCCATCCCTGCAGTTCTTTCAGACAGGAACAGTTATGGGTCAGAGCCTTTGACTGTGGGATGGCAACCCCCTTCCTCACTTGATGCCCTGTCTTTTTGCTGGAAGTGGGCCCTACAAGTTCCCTCTTCCCACTGTAGGGCATTTCATCTAAGGCCCCTCCCTTTGAGTCCTAAGAGTCTCTCACCTCCCAGGTCTCTGGTACATTCTAGAGGGTAGCCCCAACCTCCTGCCTCCCAAGGTTGCCTGTTTCCGTTCTTTCTGCTGGCCTCAGGACTTCAGTCCTTTTTCCCCACCCAATACCACATCATGTTCACTCTTCCCCAACCCAGTCCACTTTCCCTCCCAGGTGCCTCCCTCCCCACTTGTGATTGCTTTCTTCTCCTTCCCAAGTGGGACTGAGGCATCCTCACATGGGCCCTTCAGCTTGTTGACCTTTTTGAGTTCTGTAGACTGTATGTTGGGTATTGTGTACTTTGTTTTGTTTTGGTTTTTTTGTTTGGTTGGTTGTTTTTTTTGTTTTGTTTTTTGTTTTTTGGGTTTTTTTTTTTTTTTTTTTTTTTTTTTGGTTAATATCTACCGATTAGTACATACCACACATGTCCTTTTGGGTCTGAGTTACCTCACCCAGGATAATATTTTCTAGTTCCATCCATTTGCCTGCAAAACTCAGGATGTCCTCATTCTTAATAGCTGAGTAGCATTCCATTGTGTAGATGAACCACATTTCCTGTGTCCATTTTCTGTTGTGGGACATCTTGGTTGTTTCCAGCTTCTGGCTATCACAGACAAGGCTGCATGAGCATAGTGGAGCTAACAGTAAAAGTATTACATCTAGCCTAGTGTAGTGAAAGGAATAAAGAATGTCCGGCCACAGCAGTGTCTTTGTCCTTGCTCGGGCTCTAGGGAAAGCTGCCTCTTCTCGTCCCTGCTCATCAAGGCTTCTCACTTTTAAAAAGAGACAAATGGGATGCTCTGCAGAGAGGAAAAAAAGCTATGATTTTTATACAATAAATATAGTAGTTACTGTTATTCCTAAATAAATACCTTTAATAACACTGTTGTCAGTAAAAAGAAATTTATTTTTAAACACTTTGTAATCCCTTCTCTTAAGAGGTGGAGGCAGGGAGATGAGGGGCTGAAGCTCATGCTTGGCTATGTGCGGGTTCAAGGCTAGCCTGGTCTCCTCAGACCTGTCTGAGTGGATGCCTTGATCAGTCGAAGGAACTTCTTTGTAGAGATCCATGAAGTGGTCTGGCCCATGCGGCCTCCCTTTTCTGCACCTCTTAAGAGTCTAGAATTTCCTGCCTGACTGAAAAGGAGCAGTACCTGCCCTCTCCTGCTCTCAGTGCCTGTTCCTAAAGCCTGGGGATTCTGTTGTGATCACAGTGACTTGACTTTCTGTGTCCATCCTGTTTTAGAGAGGAGAGATTGAGTTTGAAGTAGTCTACGTGGCTCCTGAAGTGGATTCTGATGATGAAAATGTAGAGTATGAAGATGAGAGTGGACACCGCTACCGTCTGTATCTTGACGAGTTAGAAGGCAGTGGTAATTCTGGTGCTAGTTGCAAAGACAGCAGTGGCGAAATGAAAGTGTTACAAGGTAAAAATTACTCCAAATTTTATTATGAATGTATTGATTATTAATAGTCTTTTTTCCTTTGGTTTTTAGAGACAGGGACTAGGCTGGCCTTGAACTTGGAGATTTGCCTGTCTCTGCCTCTGCCTCGTAAGTGCTGGGATTAAAGGTATACACAGCCGTCACCACCACCTGGCTTACTAATAATATTTTAATGTAAAAGCCTCAGTGTTCTTCAGTAACGTTAAATGATATAGAACAAAAGTCCTGCAATTTTACTGTGTTCCACTGGTTTACATGTTCTCTAGTTAATATTTGCTAAGATGCTTGAAAAACAAAGAAGACTCAAATTTTCTATACTCTGAAACAAAACCCAACATCCCTTTAAAGTACAGACGTCTTAATGAAGACTCTTCTCTCATATCACGAGGAGTTATAGTATAGGAACTGTGGGTTAGTGGTTAAATTGATGTCTGTGATCATTACCCAGATTATAATATAGGACCCTCAAGATTTTTAATTTGGTACTTATAAAAGTACCAAATTCCTTTGGGTAGAGCAATGTTTTTCAAGTTATCATAGGTGACTGGGAGTCACTGGGACCTTTTGAGAGGCTGTGGGGTGAGGAGCGTTTCCTGGTAATACCATGATGAAACAGTACCAGCTTATTTTTAGATAAAATTGGCATTTGGGGATAAAGCTATAAAACTTAATACTTTATTATTAAATGTTAAATTTTAAATACATTGCTTATTTTGGTTTTTTTTTGTTTTTGTTTTGTTTTGTTTTTTTTTTGAGATAGGATCCCACTGTATAGCCTGGGCTGGCTTTGAATTTACAAATCTTCCTGCCTCAGTCCCAAGTGCTGCCTTCACAGGCATACATCACGGGCCCTGCCCACTCTTTCATCCTTATGTTTTCAGTGTTCTTTGCCTACGCCCCAATGCCAGTTGATTGTGTACATTTTGTTTTATTCTTCCACTTGATGAGATACAAGCACGTGTATGTCACTGACCCAGCACACTGCACAAAGCACGTGTATGTCAGAAAATAAATAGCAAGCAGCACTCAGAAGTCAGAGGTAGATGAAACTGAGTTTGAGGCTAGCATGGTCTACAAAGTGAGTTCCGGGACAGCCAGAACTACACAGTGAGATTCTGTCTCAGATGAGGGGGGAGGATAGGGGGGTGGGTTATTGTCACATTTTTGTCAGAACCCTATAGTGTTGAGCTGCTCTCCCATGGCCCCATTGTCATTTTACTGTCGTGGGTATTAAAAAGCCTGTTCCAAGATGGTGGTGGGGCGGCAGGGGTGGGGCAGGGGTGAGGAGCACAAACCTTTAATCCTAGCATTAAGGAGGCAGTGGCAGGTGGATCTCTGCTCAAGGCCAGCCTGGTCTACAGAGTGAGTTGCAGGACAGCCACGGCTACACAGAGAAACCCTTTCTGGAAAACAAACAAACAAAAAATTCCTTACTTTTTTTTTTAATAGCTGAGGTTAGAGAAATTTTCTTACCTATGTAAACTGCAAACACTTAAAACATGAAGTATAACTCAGCAAAAAAGCATGTCATGCAGCATATTACTATTAAGTGAGTCAGACAAGGAAACATTTATTTTTGGTAGGTTTGAGGTCTTCCTAGGACTCCTCGGCTGGCCAGGAACTCACTGAGTAGACCATGCTGTCCTTGAACACGGGATCTTCCTGCCTCAGCTGCCCAAACGTTGAAATGACACACATGTACCCCCACACATGGCTAGAATACAGCTATTGATGACTGTTTAATACAGCTCTTCCTAAGCTTACTTAATGGGCTTCACAGTCAATCGTATTCACCTACAACCCTGTCAGATGTTAGGTAAATGAACCATCATTTATTTTAATATTTAGCTAAACATTATCTTGCTAGTGGATTGTTTAGTAGTCAACTAGCATATAGTTCAATGAACTAAAGTTAAAACAATATGGAAGCAAAATTTTAAAGTTAAAATATTTGTATTTCAGTAGATAATTGTATAAATACAGTTGGATTTTTATAACCTAGTATGTCAGCCCTAAATTTTTTTAGAAAACTGGATAGATTTATTTCACAACTTCCAGGTAGCTTCAATAGCTAATCCTTTAAACATGTATATGATGTTTTCTATCTGCTATAACCTGAAGGAATTCCTATGAGCACTATTAATTTGATCAGAGCAGTGTTAGTTTGCCTTATATCACTGCTAATAATTTCATTGAACATTTTTTCTTAGTAAAATTGTAAAACTTAGATATATTTTCAGCCAGAAATATGTGGTGTTTCTTCTGTTCTTGTTCCCAGGGTATAACAAGAAGACAGTGAGAGATGCACATGAGAATGGGGACGTGGGGGCTTCGGGTGAGAGCCCTCTGGACGACACTGCTGCGAGAGCGGCTCATCTGCACAGCCTGCATCAGAAGAAGGCCTACTAATCTATCCCAGATACACTGCTTGTCAGACTCGTGGAATGTGGGGCACTAGAGAAGATGGTGACAAAGACTGCACAAGATCAGGGAGGCTGTGTGTTGCCTAGAGAAAGGCGGGAACCTCAGGGCTTCATGTGAACAATTCTAAGTGCATAAACCCCTGTTGTCTGTGGTATACCTTAATTAGCTATTGCATGGAAGGCAATTTTGAGTTTCCTGGAATCTAAGCACCAAAGCATGTGTTTCCCAAAGGGATATTACTAGGCTCTTACAGGCCAAGTGGATGCTGTTTCATTTGGCTCCTTTTCCTATTTAACAGGACCGTGCTAACTGGAATTTTCTAAGTACCCTTTAAATACAGCAGAGTAAATGATACCATATATTCCCTAAGGATAACTGTGGAATTTCAGATGACAGAACTTGACTCAGTGAATTGCAAAAATCTAGGTTGACATTTTTGCTTAACTGAAAATTTTGTTTCAGGTTTTTTTTTTAAGTGTATTGTACATTCCTGATGTCTAAATTAATTACTATCTAAATCATTATGATGAGTTCATTCTCCAGTTTACTCAACTGCAGTACAAAATGGTTTTCTTTAGGCAATCCTGCATCAATCAGTGCTGCTCTAGAAATGGTTTGAGAAGAGTTACTGTGCATTTGACTTTGGATTTTTAAAGGAAACGCAGACGAGTGGAAAATGCCTGTCTTCAATTATGTTGATCTGTGTGCATGGTATTGGAGCATTACACTGTTAGTGTTTAGTCCCAAGGGTTAATCATCTGGAATCCACATGTTTGAGTTGTTCCCAGGCTTTGCCTTGTGATATCAGGAACATTATTATGTCATGAAATACATTGTATTCAAACAGCAGTGGCTTTAAGTACCTGACTTGCCAATCATTCAAAAAGCCGGGGGGTCAAGGTGGGCAAGTTGAGGTAAAGACATTTCGATACATTGAGCTTATTGATTTTCATATCAGTATATGTTTGACTTAAAGCAATACTCGTGTGCAGACTCTGTAAGTGTATTAGTTCTCTTGTATCAGAACTAAGCACAAAGGACCTGCTCCCTTCTTTCCTGACCATTGCACCCTGCTGGGCAAAGTCAAAATACTGTATTTAAAGAGGTGTGAGTTTTGCTAAGTCACTGTTTTAAAGGGTTTATACCTAAGGGAATCTTAAGTGGAAAAGCCTACACATATAGGGCTTTTACAATAGCAGTATCTTCTGTCTTGGTATGCTTGTTTTTCCCAGATGCATTATATATTTGTTCAAAGTTAAATCTATAAATTGTATATACTTTATTTTGTGATTTTGCTATTTATAAATTTACTTTTTAACTGTTGCTCATTTCTGGTCTATGGGTGGTTTCATTCTTCATAGAATCACCATGGTAACTGGTAACTAGAAGTGCACTTCGTATGTATATTGTTACTGATGCTGAGATACCTTGTAGTGTAACATTGCCTGTAAACAAGGTTAGTATTGTACAAACGAATAAACACATTACATATTACTGTTTGCTCCTAACAGGCTAGGCCTCTTAAAAGAAAAATTGTTTTTCCTCATGTATTCCTCCCACTCCAAACACATACCCCAATGCATGACTTGGGACCTTCAAAGTAGGTGGTAGCCAGTGTATTTATTTAAGAAAAAAATATCCATGGTAACAGATCTGAAAACATTTTTGCTCTGACCTGAAGCCATGTTGTGCTTATATGCTTTCAACCTTGCCTGGGAATGACCATGGCCATTTTCTTTTCCCTTTTCTTCAGAGATTATATGCCTTCTATAGTATGACTGAATCACTAGGAAATGTAAGCTGTAACCCTTTGAGTTTTTTTCAAGATCTTCACAGCAAATGTGGAAGCACAATTTGTGCATTGGCTATGAGGGACTGTGTGGGATGGGTACCGAATATATTTAGGAAGAGTAGTTTATGGTTCTGCAGGTCAGTCTTTACAGCTCTGCTTTCTGGTTTGGAAGCATATGAGAACACAGTGGCTGCTCTGAGAGCATCCTGGTATTCCCCCAGGCCCAGCTGGGAGTTCACTTCAGAATGTGTATTCTCTAGGGATAAACAAGGTAGTCAGACTTCTCCCAGAGTGCTAAGTGAAAAGTAGTTTTTATATTTCACATTCATAGGAAAGATGCCCATATAACACTGAATCTTCTTGAACAAAGCCAAAAGATGGGGGTGGGGGAAGCTGTTATAAAGCCATCACAATGAAACGTGTTGAATAGAGCATGAGAGGGGTATGTGCAGAATATTCACATTTATTGTGCAAAATTGTCTTCTGCAGTTCTCTGATCTAGACATGACAGAAGTGACACATTTGGGTGAGGGATTATTGTTTAATTAAATTTAAGAGAGATGAAGAGCTTGCAAGTCTGTTGATTAGGATTAAACAAATAACACAACCTGTCCATGGTGCTGGAATAGTCCCCACAGCAGTGGGCTTATATTGTTTTCATATTTTAAAACAAAATATATTGATTCACATATAAGATGATTTATGATAATTGTATTATATCTAGTTGAGTTTCATATTCTTAATTAGCCTGTAAATAAAAATGACATATTTCCCATTAAAGTGGTATTGATCAGATTTGAAGGAAAATAAATGTTTTCTTTTTCATTCACATTAAATATTTTGATTTATTATGGGTTCTGAGTCGCTCCTGTGACTTGTAACAGTGTGTCATGAAATACCCAAAGGCTGAATCCAGATGCTGAGGAAGAATATTATAGGTTGGGTAAGAATTGTTTAGTCTTAACTGTTTCATCTGAGTTAGTTAGAAACATGGTAGTTAGAAACCGTCGGAACAACTCTGGGATCGGTAGTCTGTTTTAAACTTAGCAGATGGCAGAAACTCTGGTCTCTTTGGCTTGGTTTTGTATTATAGATCTTGACAGCTAAAGTTATATAATGGGGACAGCATTGAAAGGAATATAATGTGAATCCTTGTATTTGAAAGGAAATTCTTTCATATACATCTATATAGATGCAGTTTAGAGTTTTCTAAATGACATGTGAGATCATTTTGGTAAACATTTGTAAGCTCAGAAACTGCCTTTGACTACAAGCACTTACAAATACTTGCCTCCTGCCACTGGGTAGCTGTGATTTAGTCCTCAAATCTATGTGCCCTGTGGCAACTGAAGCTAAGGAAAAAATCTCTTCCAAAATTCATCCCCTTAGGCTGTTGCTTGGTTTGTGAGATATAAAAAGGGAGCTGCATTTTTGTTATTGATCAGTGTTGTATTTTAGAGAACTTACAGTCTACCTTGAAGAAGAAAAAGAAGTATAAACGTATTACAGATAACCATGTGTTGTTGGTGATAAATATTTTGTTTGACAATAAATGTGTTTCAGGTTGTCTTGAGCCATAACCGCCCTTGTAGCAGAACACATATCTGGACGTCTCGAGCGGGACATTTAGCTCAGCTGCCTCTGTCTGGGATTGTCTGTGTTCAGGCTGAAGCTGTGCCTCTTCGGGTGGCTTGATGGTTGGCCACTGAGCCCGTGAGTCGAGGCTGCCAGGAAGACTCCCTAAACTCTACCTGAAGTTGCATTCGCACAGTCCGGCCTCCTCCAGTATCCACCTGCTTTGGGGTCTGCTCGCCTCCACCCTCCTCACTTGTTTTCTTCTCACCAGCTAACACATCTGTTGGACAAGCAGCCGACCAGACTGATACTGACACCCAATCAATGGACTGAAGTCGGGGACCCCTGTAGTTGAGTTAGGGAAAGGCTGAAAGAAGCTGGTGAAGAAGGTGACCCCATAGGAAGACCAGCGGTCTCAACTAACCTGGACCCCCGAGTTCTCTCAGACACTGGGCCACCAACAGGCAGCATACACTAGCTCGTTGGAGGTCCCCCAACACATGTACAGCAGAGGACTGCCTGGTCTAGCCTCAGTGAGAGAAGGTGCACCTAACCCTGGAGAGACTAAAAACCCCAGGAAGTAAGGAAGCCTGGTAGTGTGGAGGAGTGGGTAGGGGCATCCTCTTGGAGATGGGGTGGGGAGGGGGATGGGGGGATTAGAAATGGGATGAGGAGCTGTAGAAGGGTGGACCAGGAAGGGGGGATAGTGACTAGATTGTAAAAAGGATAAAAGATAATAAGAATAAATAGAGCTGTTCATCTTCTACCCCAAAAGTGAAGCAAGATGGCCTCTTAGCTGGATACCTCTAGTGCTGACACAGGAGCATAGCTTGGTTGCTGAATGCTTCCAAGACCATATACAGAAAATTATGAGCATAGTAGGGCGACAATGTCATTCTAAGGGCCATTTATGTGTGGCTTCTGGTTAGTATATAACCAGGTTTCAGGAGGATACCGCCATGTTTAAGTTAGGAGGTTCACATACCGGAAATGTCTATATAAACAACAGAATTTGTGTTGCTCACCTGTTGGGCATTTGGAATTTTAGTACATGCTAGGCATTGGGTACCTACCAGCTGACCCTATAAAATGTGCTCTGAGCAAATTTTTGAGATCCTGCCCCTTATACTGTATGTATGGTGCATCTGTCATCAGCTCACTTTCTGTTTGTTTAAGCTCATATTAAAATAATCTGTATTAACCCTAACTGGTCATAGGCTCAGGCAGGCTTCCCTGGTGAACAGTGCTTTGCAAGTGGAATGGTACAAGCCTGTTGAGCAGCATAAGGAGCCTTTTCTCTATACTGGTTTTGTTTGTGTCATTCCCTGTTAAATCATAGTTATGAGCCAGCTCATATACTCAGGACCTGTGACCCTTTTGCAATAGCTTGAAGGGTGTTCTTGGGGGCTCCTCAGGTAGTATAACTGGGAAAGATCCATAAAGAATTCTCTAGGACATTCAGCAATGTGGGTGTTAGGGAAATATGATGACAGTGTCGCAACAGCAGAGGTGGCTGTTCCCATTAGGTTGTGTTGGTGAACTTCTGATGAAGGACAGGTGGGGAGGCTGTGGCCAGATTGCCAGTACTTTAACAGGAGAAGGCTTCCTCAGGAAGGGGACAGAGTTTGGAGGAAGCCTCCCTCCTACAGTGAGAGGACTGAAAAGAAGGCATGCAGTTGAGCTTTCAAAGAACATCTAATCCTTAAAGCCAATGGGGAAACAGCCTGGAAATACATGGAGATATTTTGAATGGATGCCCCTGAGGATGGTGACTGCTGATCCTCCTGGACTGCTCAATCTTGTAAAGTAGTCCATGCCTTCTATTAAAACCTCTTGTAAAAGTAACTCACCCTTGGGAACTGGAGAGATGAGTCGGGGGTTAGGAGCACTGGCTGCTCTTCCAGAGAACCTGAGACCAATTCCTATCGCCAACAGGGCAGTTCATAACTGGGATCCGAAGGATCCCATATCACTGCACAGACATATATATCCAGGCAAAACACCAATGCACATTTAAAAAATTTTAAAAATACATTAATACTCTTCCTATTAAAACCTTGCACTTAGAGATTGTTATTACCACCCCATATTCTGAAACAGTAGTGGGCATATAACTAGGGATAATGTCTGACAAAGCTTAACTGGAGATACTCAGTGTAAGAGAATACTAAGTCACAGGAAGTGTAAGGATTAAGCTGGCATGGTGGCATGCCCGTCACTAGGAAGGCAGGAGGGAGGACAAGTTCTGGGCTGCACAGTGAGTTCCTGGACAGCCTAGCCTGTGAGCCCTGAGAGTAAAACCTTGTCCCCCTCACCACCCAATGCCTCATTTAATATTTTCTGGCAAGAGCCAATGGGGTACTTCAAAGATGAAAGGATATAATCAAGGAATATATATATAATCCTAGTTGCAGAGATGAAGGAATCGAATGACTCTGAAAAGGGATGTTTATGAGAGGCATACTTAACCATAAAGATGTAAAACCCAGAGGAGAAAAAAAGGGAAGATACACTGGGTATAATTTTGCCCCCCCCCAAGCTGATATGCTAATAAACAGATTAAGACAAAAAGCATTTGGAATAGTTTTTTTCTTTTTCAGTTTACTACAAAGTTAAAATAATTCTAACCTTGTGACTTAGTTACTTTCTATTGCTGTGATAAAGACATCATGACCAAGACAACAGAAGAGTTTATTTGAGGCTTACAATTTTAGTTAGAGGCTGTACCCATCATGGCAGAGAGCATGGCAGCGGGCAAGCATGGCATTAGAGCAGTAGCTGAGAGCTTGTACACTGATTCACAAGCATGGGCTTTTAAACCCTCAAAGCCCACCATCAGTTACACACCTCTGACAAGGCCACATCTCCAAATCTTCCCAAACAATTGCACCAACTGGGGGCTAAATACTCAAATATATGAGCCTATCTTTGAGGGCTCATATATGCAAACCACCACACCTTGTATACACCTACTTAAAATAGCCTCAAAATTTATAAAGGGAGGGACCAAGATGGCTTAGTGGGTAAAAGCACTTGCCTCAAGAACGATGACTTGAGTTTGATCCCTGGAACGCACAGTGGAGGAAGACATTCAACTCCTGAAGGCTATCCTCTAACCACCGTACAAAATTCATGACATGGCAACACACACACACGCACACACACACACACACACACACACACCACCCCATGCAGACATCTGGAACCTACAACAGAGGAAGACAATCAGCTCTTGGATACTATACTCCGATCCCCATACAAAAATCATGGAACACACCACACACACATAAAATAATAATAAAAACTTCTCATGTACAGTTTATGAAAGCTGCTAGAACCACAAAAAAGTATAAAAATCCATCATAGTAAGCAATTATAGCACAACACAGGAAGAAATCAAGATTTGAACAAAGACTTGCTACAAACTTTAAGTAATGGCTTTATTTTTTGTATTTGATAAAAGAAAGACCTGTAGTTTCTAACTAGGAAGATGGATGAATGGTCTGTAACAAGGCAACTTGGGTAAATGTAAAACAGACACTAAAACTTCTTTTAAGTGTAGAAAGGTAGGTGCAATTTGAGAAAACGCCAGTAGGGGGAGAGAGCTCCCCAAAGTTACATTTAACCCACTAGATTGGAGGGCTTTTTGAGCATAAAACAACTAGATTCATTCTAAGGATTAATAAATTGAAGACTGGAGAAGTTATACCATTTGTTCGGGATTACACAGTGTCAGTCATGACTAAGGTCCCTCTCTTCATTCTTTAATAAGCCATGAAGAGAGAAAAGGGAACTACAGATGAACATACATGCTTTCATTTTTTTATGAATGGCACATGGATTGACGGAGCCTAGGTTTCAAACAGTTCTAATGTTTTTAATGGTAATCAATAGCTACAAAGGGGATGAAATAAAGGCAGAATGGTCAGGCATTCCAGAGCATCCTCAGAAACACGATGAATTCCCTACCAGCTGACCTATATGAGACTCTCTCTATAAAACCAAAACCAAAAGCAATGAGTGTGCTGCTTGTCTGTAATTTCAGAATTAGGAAGAGCTTGGAAACAGGAGGATCAGAAGTTCAAGGCCATCTCAGCTTCATAGGGAGCTTGAGACAAGCCTGGGCTGTAGGTGACCCTGGCCAGCTCCCTACCCACACCTCCCCCAAAAAATATGCTTAGCATGCAAGACAACTGGGGCTCAATACACATCACCACATATATGCAGCATAGTCACATATTGAGCACTAGGGATCTGGAAGCAGAAGGATCAGAAGTTCTAGGTCATCCTCAACTAAATAGCCAAGTCCAAGGCCTGGGATACGAGAGACATTATCAAAGAAACACACACACACACATTCGTGTATACTGAAATACATGTATATACAAATACCAATTGAGTTGGATTTGAGGACTTTTTTCAATTAATATGTATGTTTGTGTGAATAGGTATGTGTGTATATGTTGGTGTCGGTAGAATCCAGAACATATCAGATACCTTGGACCTGGAGCTATAGGAGTTATGAGTCATCTGATGTGGGTGTTGGGAATGGAACTCATTCCCTCATGTTTTCTAAAAGTATAGTAAGTGCAAGAAGTATTCATAACCACTGAGCCACCTCTCCAGTCTCCTGACCATTTTTTAATGATTTATTTATTTTATTTATATGAGTACACTGTACCTGTCTTCAGACACACCAGAAGAGGGCATCAGATCCCATTACAGATGGTTGTGAGCCACCATGTGGTTGCTGGGAATTGAACTGAACTCTGGTGCCTATGGAGTCCAGAAGAAGTTATTAGACTATTTCATTTCTAGATATTTTCTACACTGATTACAAGTGTTAATTAAAGGTTAAACAACAACAATAATAAGGCCAGAGGGAAGAGGTTCCAATAGCCTAGGTTGTTGGGTCAGTGTTTCTCATCAAAGCACACGTCATATAGACAAAATTATAAGCAACAGAATGCAATCTATACTCCCATATGATAAGGTAGTACCAGTGAAATCAGATTTGTCATACCATTCATTGCCTGATCATTTGTGATAATACTCAGAACATAGAAAAATTGTCTCCCTGTGCTCACTTGCTAGTCAAGGCTTAGCTGTGAAGAGTTTATCAGAACAGTTCACACACACACCCTGAAAGGCTCTAGTAGGTTCAAGCAAGACAAACACGTCTCTGGCAGGCTGCAGCCTTAACTCTCCCTCCTTCTTGCTAAACATTAGATTACATTTCATACTGAGCTGCCGAGGTCCATTCTTTCATTTGGCCACTTCCTCCTGATTCCTAAGTCAAAGCATTGAAGCTATCAAAAGCCCCCTTTTACTCACCTGATTAACATGCCCAATCAAAACAAAGCAACTCATCTAACTTACAGTTTCCCCTTTCCCTTTATAAACTGCTATATTTTACAGGGCACATCTGTTTCTCTATCCAGAAGCATCTGGATACAGCCTTCCCCTTTTCTCTTCTGTCTCATCCTCTATCGCTTGGCTTGTCTTGCTCTTTGTCCTTACGGGGCAAATAAATCTTTTTTTTTTATTTGCTGAGAACTTGGTCTTAGTGTGTCCTTTGCAGAGTTTGGACCCTTCACATCTTGTTCTGAACAGTGAGGCCACATTGAAAAGTGCTATCTTAAAACACTAACTCCTTTCTCTTGTTAGATTAGCTGAGATGTGTAGAGAAGAAATGTAAAGGGTGAAGAAAGTACTGTGTAAAGAGGACTGTGGAAGCTATGCATGATGAGGTAGGCTGTTAATCCCAGAACCTGGGAGACAGAGGCAAGTGACTCTTTGTGACCAGCTTGGTTTTCAGAACAGTTCTGGATCAGCTGGAACTATACAATGAGATCCTTTCTCAAAAAAAAAACTAAGCAAACAAAAAGAATCCTATCTGTAACTGTGGTGGTTTAAAATTAGAACGGCCACCGTAGGCTCATATATTACAATGTTTGGTTCCCAATTGGACTGTAGAAAGTAGGAGGTATGGCCTTGTTGGAGAAAATGTGGCTTTGGAAGAAGTGTGGCTTTGTTCGAGGAGGAGTGGCCTTGGAAGAGATGTGACCTTGTTGGAGGTGTCGCCTTGTTAGAGTAGGTGTGGTCTTGTTGAGTTTTTGAAAGCCCATGCCATCCTCAGTCTCCCTCCTTCCTTCTTTCCCTCCCTCTCTCTCTCCCTCCCTCCTTCCCTCCTTCTGTCCAACTTGTTAAGATGTAAACTCTCAGCTATTGCTCCAGTACCATGCCTGCCTGCCTGCTGCTGCACTCCCTGTCATGATGGTCATGGACTCTCCCCCTGAAACTGTAAGCAAGCCCCAGTTAAATGCTTTGTCTATATAAGTTGCCTTGGTCATAGTGCTCTTCACAGCAATAGAACAGTAACAAAGACTTTTGCAGGAAAAAGGGGGCCACTTTTCTACCCCGAGGAACTAGGTATTCAATGTGTTGTAACTAGATAAGGATTTTCCCTCCTGTGTGAGATGAGAGTGTAAAGCTGTACCACCTTGTCGTCTTCCGGGGGATTGATTGGAACCAGGCTTATCTTCCTTCACAGCCCAGGAGCTAATCATGAAATAAATTTGCAAATGTAAGAGTTCAATTCATCATGCAGCCACAAAATACAAATGGTAGAGTGCTGGACTCAACTGTCTCTATAAGGATTGATCTTAGAGGGCTTGAGTCTTTTTTTTTTTAATGTATATGAGTACACCATCATTGCTCTCTTCAGACACACCAGAAGAAGGCACCAGACCCCATTACAGATGGTTGTGAGCCACCATGTGGTTGCTGGGAATTGAACTCGGGACTTCCGGAAGAGCAGTCAGTGTTCTTAATTGCTGAGCCATCTCTCCAGCCCTAAGGCTTTTTTTTTTCTTTAACTTTTTTTTTTTTAAGTTTTATTTTATGTTTTCAGTGTTTTGTCTGTATGCATGTCTGTGGACAACATGCATGCCTATTGCTGGAGACCGCTGGAAGAGGGCATCAGGTTTCCCAGAATTGGAATTACAGACAGTTATGACCCACCATGTGGATGCTGGGAATTGAACCTGGGTTCTCTGGAAGAACAGCCAATGCTCGCAACCATGGAGTCATCTCTTCAGCCCCATAGACTTAAAGGAGTTATGAGATGAACTAAACAGGGTGTCTGGAGTGTGAGAAAAGGTAACAGAGATGAGCACTAATCAAGAAATCCACTGTCTGTACATGTGTGAACTCTGTTGATGGTTTGTGATAGTGTCCGTATCAGACAATTGCAGCATTTGCATGATCTGAGGTGGGAAGTCTAAGAGACAACATTGCAGATCCAGGTAAGGGAGTCCTTGGCTTCAATGAGTTTGAGCCACACAGGGCTCTCTTCAAATCCCTAGTGAAAATCAGCTTTAAACATTCACAGTATAGAGAGAATCTCTTATACACTGTATAAATCATTCACCTGTCAGAAAGAAGCCTATGGCCAATGAGCCAAGGTAGGAAGTTTAAGTGAGACATCTGGGAGAAAGAAAAAAAAAATTCTGGAAAACAGAATCAAGGAAACATCCCAGAACTTTGAGGAAGATGGTCACATGAACTCTGAAGAGAGGTATCAAGCCATATGGCACACTTAGAATAGAATAAACTGGTAAACAAGTTATGAGCTAGTTGGAGAACAAGCCAAAACTATTGGCCTAGGCATTTATTCATTTCATATACAATTCAGTCTCAAAATTACTCTTTCAGGGAACTTGGGCATAGATGGACAGCCTGCAGTTACAGCTTAGTAGTGAATGCTTATTCCTCAGCAGATGGGACACAGAGGCAGGAGGATTTCTCAAGTTTGGGGATAGCCTACTCAACAGATTGGTTCCAGGACTTCCAAAGCTACATAGCAAGACCCTGTCTCAAAAGAAATAAACAATCAGCCAGGCATGGTTGCTCAAGCCTAAAAAGCCAGGACTTGGAAGCTAAGTCAGGACAACTGCTGAGAGTCTGAAGCTAGCCTGGGCTACATAGTAAGTTTGAAACCACCCTGAGCTATATATAATGAGACTTGGCCTTAAGATGAGAAATGAAACAAACAAATAAAATCCCCTGTCTTGGTTAGGTTTACACTTGATGTGATGAAACACCATGATGGAAAACAAGTTGGAAAGGAACCAGTTTATTTGGCTTACATTTCCACATCATACTTCATCACTGAAGGAAGTCAGGGCAGGAACTCAAACAAGGCAGGAACTGCAGGAGCTGATGCAGAGGCCATGGAGGGGTGTTGCCTACTGGCTTGCTACCCATGGTTTGCTCAGCTTGCTTTCTTACCGAATCCAAGACCATAAATTTAGGGGTGGCACCATCCACAATGGGCTGGGTTTCCCACATCAGTCACCAAACTGCCCTGTAGGCTTTCCACAGCCTAATATTCTGGAGGCCTTTTCTCAGTCAAGGTTCCCATTTCCCAGATAACTCTAACCTATGACAAGCTTACATAAAACTACCCAGCACACCTCCAAACTAAAGTAACGCTAATGTGCATCTAGATTCAGCATCTTCTAGTAACTTTGAAAAGAATGTTCTTGTTGATTTTAAACATTTAACTATGGACGAGGAATGACGTAGGCCATTTTTTTAGAAAGATTTATTTATTCAGTGTTGTGTATTTGAATATTTAGCCCATATGCATATCTATGAACCATGTGCATGCCTGGTGTCCTGAGAGGTCAGAATAGGACGTTAGATACCTGGAACTGGAGTTATAGACAGTTATGAACTGCCATATGGGTATTAGAAATTAAATTCAGGCTCCCCACTAAAGCAGCCAGTGCTCTTAACTGTGGGAAAACTTTGCTAACTAAGGTCAAAGTCTACCACTGACTGGATAGCCTCTGAGATCGGTATAATATGGAGTTCTCCCCTCATTGGCAGGGCTTCTCTTTCTCTGACCTTGTCTGGGAAATTCAAAACCTGCACAGATGCCTCTACCTAAGGAATATCACATTCATTCAGAAGCATTTCCCCATGCTAATGAGGCATTTTAGTACCCTAATCAATCAGCCAATGACCTTTGCCCATCCAGGATGTTCCTACCATCAGTCTCCCAAATTATATAAGCCTTAAATCACCCCAAGTAAGTGTCTCTCTGCAGCTGGTCGGGCTGTGATCATTCACAGGGTTTCCAACCCCCTAACCCCACCCTATTCCCCATCCCAGTTTGTCACCTCTGCTTCCTTTGCCCTCCTTGACTATATTGGCTGCTGATCCCCGAGGTCAGGGAGAGCCACATTAACTACTAAGAGGTCTTTCCTGCCCTTAGGCTTAGGCTTTTTTTTTTTTTTTTTTTTCATTACATTGATGTCAGAAGCCATCTAGGAAAAACTAAGGCGTGCAAATAAGTTTTCTGGAGATGGCCCACCATTTTGCATAGCCTGCAATGGGTGAGCTCTGTGATGGCAAGGTGACCAGAGACTTTATCCCAGGATTGCCTTTCACTGCTGATTTGCCTTCCCTGTCACTATCACACAGCCTAAGGATTCTTGGTCATCAGCTCATCATATTGGGTAAATTTCAGCTGAGCAACATGAAGATGTACTCTCATGCAATAATGCTGTATAGATGAATTGATAATTTCACAATTCCTGATAATGATTTTATAGAACTCTTAAATTGATACAAGTGATCCCAAGCCCCCTATAGAATAAAGCTGCAAATAGAGCTATGTAAACATTCACTCATCATGGACTAATTGCACTAGGATAAGAAAGCAGGCTTGAAACAAATTTGTTAGCTAGGAAAAACATTCATTCTAGTTCAGGTCCAAGGATGAAGCCACAGATGTGCACTATGATAAAACAAGGCCATGTGAAAATGTTGCTTTGAACTTATAATGAGCTTATAGAATGAAACACTGCTTTGAACTTATTCACAAACAACATCCTTCTGTAACTCCCCTTTTGTGTAACATTTTATCTGTGAAGTAATTTTATGAAGAACTTTTGTCTAAGAATCTATAATAAGGCCATAGAGAAGAAATAAAGTGTGGCTTTATTTGAGGCTCAGCCTCATCCACCAAATGTATATATGTATTTGTCTGTCTATATGTATGTACATAGAAGTGTGGGTATATGTGTACATCTGTAATGTAAGTATGCATCTGTCGCTTCTCTATCCGACCAGCAGACAGGAACGATGCAACTCGGAGTTCTTCTCAACGCAGTTTATTCAGGAACCCTTTACAATCTTCTCTCTGGAAGCCCCCGATCCCCTTAACCGTAGTCTTTTTATCCCCATGCCTGTCCCATTCAGAACCTGCCGCATGGGCATGCCTCACTGGTGCACCTCAAATGGCCCGATTCTGCGTGGCAGCGAGTCTGCATAGTAGTTCTGCAGATATGGCTCTGTTAGGGAAAGGAGGGCGGCGCACAAACCATCAAAAAACGGCACTCGAAACTCTGCCGGTGCCATTTTAGCTGGTTGCGTGGCCACACTTGCCCCTCACAATTCCCCCTTATTTATTAATTTTGGCAGAGAGAGTGCCTGTCTTAGGTTGCCCCTTTCAAGCAATGCTCCTTACCCGTCATGGGGAGTCAAACAGCTTTGGTTTGGTCCCTGTCTTAGGTTGGTAACGTGCCCAAGGAGTCTTACCCGTCATTGACCACCTCTCTAGTATGCCAAGCTACACTTGAGGAGACTGTCCTGTCTCCACTGCTGCAAACACTTGTACAATCAAGGCCTGAGATGGTTTCTGTCAGGCTTTCATCTGAAGCATGCACCAAAAGGCAAGGCAACTGATGAGGACCAGGCACATAGCAACCTCCCCGATTCCCACCCACTCCTTGATGTGGGACATTGCTTGAAGAATTCAGCTGGTCAATCCGGAGGCCAGGGAGGTGTCCACTCTGTTCGAGATAATGTGAACAATGGACTGTCGTAATTCTCTCAACATTCCCTCGAAGTCTCTTGACCAATTTCCTGTAAGGAACTGAGAAAGCCTTTTGGAAAGATTACTAGCATGGCTTATATTCTGAAAAGGCACGGAGGTAACACAACCCAATTGAGCCAACTCCATCAATACATCTACCTGTTCCTGAACAAGATCAACTCTTTGATAAAGCAATAGAATGCCCACTTTCAAATGATTATTAATATTTCTTTGAGTATCCAAGGCTTCGGCAACTGCTAAAGACATATTATTCAAAGCAGCTGCAGTCTGGACTGTGGTGGTTGATGAAATAGCGGCCACTGTAGCTGTGGTGGCTGAAACAGCAATGGTTGTAACTATTGCTGCAGTAATGCCAAAATCTCTTTTAGATCTAAATAAAATCATGGCTGAAGGGGCTTCCGCAGGCCAAGGAAGATATCGAGGCACACGGGCAATCATAGCAAAATGATATTTAGAAACATTCCAACATAATGAATAAAAACAACTATTAAAACACTACCATTAAAACTATCATTTTATACTACAAATGTAAAAGGAGGCCACACACACATACCGGTGTGGATTGAAAAGAAATATTTTGTCTTGAACTTAAAATTTGTACTGAGCTTTCAAAGGTGAGGCTTCCATAACAAAAACTAGCATTGCTCCTTATCGCTGGTAGCATCCACATCAGCAGAAGAGTCTTCCTTAGCATCTCCATTCCTGTCTTCTTGCTGTATAACCCTGGTAAGTCTTTCTGGAACCCAAATTGGCTGATGTTGATCCTGAGGAAACACACAAACAGACCCTCTCGCCCACACCAATACTGGGTCAGGGCCACTCCATTTTCCTGTCAATATGTCCTTCCACATTACCATGCCTTTATGGGTAGCATCGGGATCAGCATGGTGATCAGCTGCAGACCATCCCTGCTTATCCAGAGTCAAAAAATTTAGGGTAAAGAGGGCTATAGCCACTCTCTCTCTAGGCGTGCGGCCAGAGGCTATTCCCCCTCTTTGTTTAAGAAGACATTCCTTTAGGGTGCAGTGTGCCCGTTCAGCAATGCCCTGCCCCTGAGGATTATAAGGCAAACCATGGTTAAGGTGAACTCCCATGGTCTTACAAAAGGACACAAAGGAAATAGACGTGTACGGTCCATTATCTGTCTTTAAACATTTAGGCATGCCCCAGGCTCCCCAGGCTCCCCAGGCTTCAAAACAATGAGCAATGACATGGTAAGCCTTCTCCCCAGAATGCAGGGAGGCAAACATAATTCCAGAAGCACTATCTATAGATACATGAATATATTTTAATCTTCCAAACTCAGGGAAATGGGTGACATCCATTTGCCATAAATGTAGGGGGCATAGGCCTCGGGGATTAACCCCAATTCCTATCTGGGGTAACAATGGGGCACAAGCTTGACAAGCTTTCACTATATCTCTAGCATCAGCACGAGGAATGCCAAAGTAAGATAATAGGGTTTTAGAATTTACATGAAACTGGCTATGAAAGTTTCTTGCTAACTTTAGGGAATCATAGAGTGCAAAATTTGCAACATTAAAACAGGTCTTTGAAGGTTTATCAACAATATCATTTCCTTCAGTCAATGGACCAGGTAAACCAGTATGGGCATGAATATGTTGAACAAAAAAGGGTTGTTCCCTATTCCAAATAAGAAATTGCAATTGAGTAAGTAACTCTCCTATGGTGGACTTTAGGTTTATTTTTACCTACAATTTCCAATTGTTTAATAGCATTTACTACATATTGACTATCAGATATCAAATTAAAGGAATGAGAAAATCGTTCAAAAACCTTTATCACAATCTGTACTTCTATAACTTGAGGGGATGCTGGAGGAAATTGGATGGTGACAGGGAACAATCCTGCAACCAAAAACACTCCACATCCTGTCTTAGAACCATCTGTAAAAATAGTAGGGCAATTTAGCAAAGGCTTTCTATGGGTGATCCGTGGAAAGACCACAGGATGAGCATTAATCAATTGTAATATAGGGTCCTTTGGAAAATGATTATCCACTGTGCCATTAAAAGTACATCTCAAAATTGCCCAATCATCCACAGTGGCCGTCAATACTTCAAGTTGAACGTCTGCATATGGTACAATTAGGCTTGTAGGTTGGATGCCAAAGTGTTGAACACTCTGATGAATTCCCAGCATGGCTAATTGGGCTACTGCAGTTGGATAATGAGTGAGTGTCTGAGCAGGAGAAATTTTCGGATGCACCCAAAGTAAAGGGGCCCCTTGCCATAATACTCCTGTAGGCTGACATTCAGTTGGCAATATGCATAATGTAATATCCTGGGATTCATCTCTATGCCTCAAGGCTGCATCTTGTATGCCATTTTCGACTAATGTTAATGCCGCTCTAGCTTCATTAGTTAAATGTCTAGGGGAGTTGATGTCCGAATCACCTGGTAAAATATCATATAATGGCTGTAATTGTTTATTAGACAATGAGAGATAGGGTCTAAGCCACTGTATATCTCCCAACAATCTTTGAAAATCATTCAAGGTATGCAAATTATCTGTGTGAATCTGGATTTTTTGAGGAATTACTTGTCCTAAAGATATTTTTGTTCCTAAATAATTAACCACACAGCCCTTTTGTACCTTCTCAGGAGCTATCACTAACTGTTTCTTTCTTAAACTTAACACAAAGGCTCTATAGGCTTCATCAAGCATCTGCTCGGTAGGGGCAGCAACAAGAATATCATCCATATAATGATAACATTTGATTTTCAAAAAATTCTGTCTGACTTCTTTCAAGGCGGCTTCAACATTCAATTGACACATAGTGGGACTGTTGGCCATGCCTTGTGGCAATACAACCCATTCATATCGCTGATCTGGCTCTGCATGATTCATGGAAGGGACTCTAAAAGCAAACCTAGCCGTATCCTTTTGATGCAATGGGATTGAAAAGAAACATCTTTAATATCTAAAACTATGACAGGCCAATTTTGGGGCAATATGGAGGGTAAAGGCAGACCTCGTTGTACAAGTCCCATTAAAATCATTTGTTTATTAATTTCTCTTAAATCATGTAGAAGCCTCCATTTCCCAGATTTTTTCTTTATCACAAAAATGGGTGTATTCCAAGGTGATGTAGATGGCTGCAGATGGCCTAACAATAATTGTTCTTTTACCAGCTCTTGTACAACTTGTAATTTTTCTGAGGGGAGTGGCCACTGAAGAACCCATATGGGCTCCTCAGACTTCCACAATATGGGAAGAGCTTCCTCAGTGGCCCCTAGAAAAAACCCAGTCCCGTCCGACCCTGTTTTCATTAGTCCATCTTTATTTAAAGTCAACTTGGATAAATCACAAACTGTCTATCATTTTACAACCTAAAACTAGTGAGACTTCCAAACTACAACAGTCTGACTTAACAATGTATTAATAATGAACACATGACCTGAACTTTCACTCTCTTGCTTGATGCAATGTTTGTCTTAAAAGTTAAGAAATCAAGTATTAGAAGCACAAGGGCCTTTTATTTTTCAAAATTCTCTCTCTCTCTCTCTCTCTCTCTCTCTCTCTCTCTCTTTCTCTCTCTCTCTCTCTCTCCCACACACACACACACATACACAGAGCTTCCAAACACAAATAAGAATATACCAAAGTTTCCATACTGTAAAATTTTACTATATGAATACTGAAAATTAAGAGGGGAAAAGAAATTATCACTCTATTCTATTGCATCAATTCACTACCCTTTCTTCTGGATATTAAAGTCTTTATACTCCAGTAAATTTTTAAGCCAATTTAAAAACATTCAAGCTTTTGCTGACCTACTCCCGTGACTAGTACCCCTTGTTCCTCGGCTGTCTTAAGATCCTTTCCGGAAACCGACACCTCATCCACGGCCTGTAAGAACTTTCCCACAGTAGCTTTCTTAAGCCCTACTCCTTTCGCTTTCAGTTTGAGCCTAGTGCAACTCGTCCCAAAACCAGGAACTTATATCATCTCCAATCTGAGAACTTAATTTGTCCTGCTTACCTGGGAACTTTATAGTCTCTGAGCCAAGAGCTTTCTTTTGTCCCACTTACCTGGGAACTTACCAGCTAGTTGCTCTGACTGTGCTGAGTTCTGAACTCCCCGTATGGGCCACCACTTGTCGCTTCTGTATCCGACCAGCGACAGAAACGAAGCAACTTGGAGTTCTTCTCAACACAGTTTATTCAGGAACCCTTTACAATCTTCTCTCTGGAAGCCCCAATCCCCTTAACGGCAGTCCTCTTATCCCCATGCCTGTCCCATTCAGAACCTGCCACGTGGGCATGCCTCATTGATGCACTTCAAATGGCCTGATTCTGCGTGGCAGCGAGTCTGCAGACGTGGCTCTGTCAGGAAAAGAAGGGTGGCACACAGTCAAGAAACGGCGCTTGAAACTCTGCAGGCACTATTTTAGCTGGCTGTGCCGCTGCACCTGCTCCTCACGTGCATCAACACTTGTGGAATTGTTGAGACAGGTGTTCAGGTCTAGCCAAAGTGTATGTGTCTGTGTGTGTGTCTATGTGTCTGTGTGTGTCTAAGTGTGTGATTGAATTCTCCCTTTCTTCCTCTTCTTTTCTGTCTCACAAACAACTGAAAAACTCCAAGCCTCCCACCTGGCCAGCAAGGGGCCCTTGAGCCAAAGAGAAACTAAGCCTTCTTTCTAATTCCACTACTGCTGTCAACTGGCTTTAGAATAGCAGAGTCAACAGAAGAGAAACATTACCAAAAGTAAGCAGCTATTGGCCACACAATGGCAGAGTTAAGGACAGAAGAATTACCAAAAAGTTAAGTAGCCTTTAGTCACAGAATAGCAAAAAGTAAGGAATTGTCCAAAATAAAACAGCTTTAGCCCCTATCATATGGTCCGGATCATTGACTCCATACCTATCCCTGCCTTCCTCGGGAAACTGGGTGCTGGGATAAGTTCCTGGCACATTGTAACTTTTATTTTGTGAGAGAAAAGGTGTGGTGTTTTCTAAGTTTGACGGCAAGTGCCTTTACCCACTGCACTGGGTAAAGTTAAAATTTTAAGTTAACATACAAAGCTATGATTCCCTTGTTATTGTTTCTTTGTTTAGTTAACTGTAATTCAAAAACGTGGTTTGAGGATAAGCCTTCTAGCCAAGCTAGACGGGCCTATGTGAAAGTCGAGAGCAGTCTTATTTAGTTTAGATCAACAGAGTTAGTGACAGCGGAGGTGAGATAGCTTTCATTCCAGTGACAACAAATGGAAACACACTTGAACTTAGGACATGGTTGCATGTACCTGTCCTAACATGGGAGGTTGAGGCAGAGGGATCACCAGTTCAAGGTTATCCTCCACTACATAGAAGGTCAGAGGGCATCTTGTGGTACCTGAGAGTCTGTCTCAATAAAATGAAAATAATGTAAACAATACTTTTAAAATAATGAACTGTCAGGCACAATATTAATGAGAAAAAAAAATAAGGTTAGGGAATGAGAGCAACATGGGGAGGTCCCGACTGTCTGCATGACAGAGGAAAGAACTGCTATTAGGGGGACGCTGGAGCATTCTCATGCTTCTTAAATGAGTTAGGTGAATGGTATGTGAGAATCCTCTCCCTCAACATTTAAAAAGATTTCCCCATATGTCTTAGTTAGGGTTTTATTGCTGTGAAGAGACACCATGACCAAGACAACTCTTACAAAGACAAATGTTTCATTAGGGCTGGCGTACAGGTTCAGAGGTTCTGTCCATCGTCATCATGGTGGGGAAGAAGAGGCTCTCTTTTCACACTGGGCAGAGCTTGAGCATTAGGAGACCACAAAGCCCATAGTCACAGTGACACACTTCATCCAACATGGCCACACCTACTCCCATAAGGCCACACCTTCCAATAGTGGCAATCCCCATGGACCAAGCATTGTCTGTGGGGGCCAAATTAATTCAAACCAGCATACCATGTTAGATACCTGCTATCCTTAGTATCCTTAGGGGATACTATAGTCTTCCTATACTGCATAGGGTTATTTTTTTTTTCCTTCTGAAATGGAATAAGAGATATATATTTCATACATTGTCAAAGGAAAAATGAGGTTCCGGCAAACAGGTGAATAAGTTTTGATTAAGGATGTGAGAATCTATTCTCTCTTAGCCCAATGAGGACCCAATTTCTGTATTAGTTTCTATGCAAGGATATCTGCCTCCCTATTTCTTAGGGGTGTTGAAGGGTGGAGGTCCCTCTTCTGGAAGTGTTTGCAGAATGGTTTGTTGTCACTATACTGTAAGAATAGCATCCTTGGACATTTGATCTAATGGAAACGAGATTAGAAGAATAGCCTCTGCTCTGGGTGAAGCTTGACTCTGGACTGGTAGAGTCTGGAAAACACAAACTTCAAAGCATATACAACAAACACAAGCAAAAAAATCGAAATGAAAAGGGTCATTTGACCCCACCCCCAATGGATCAACAGGCTAAGAACTACTGTTGTAGAGAAATCTAATATCAGACAGTCTTTAAAAGTAAAGTGCATGTCTTTAACTCAGTGCACTGGGAGCAGAGGCAGGTAGATAGATCTTTATGAATTTGAGGCCAGCCTGGTCTACATAGAGTTCCAGAACAGCTACGGCTACATGGAGAGACCCTGTCTCACAAACAAAACAAAACAAAACAAAACAAAACAAAACAAAACAAAACAAACCCAAACCAAAACCAAAGTTGAAGAGGTAGGGTACAATGGTCTGTAACTCCAATCCAAGTTGTCCCTCTCGCTCTTTGGCCCCTGTGGGCACTGAGTGCATGTGATACACAAACACGTGTGTGTAGAACACCCATGCACGTAAAATAAAAATTTAAAAATAAGCTGAAGAGGTTGTTTTGTACACAACTTTGTCCACTTTGAACCTTTTCACAGTTCTCTGAAGTACCTTTCCCGAGAGAGTGGCTTCTATCAGGTTCTAGAAGATGTTCCTTCCACAAAAGGTTGTCTTCTGTGTTTAAGGGGTTTTCATTGCTCAACTTTAGGAAGCTTGTATAGAAGTCTTTTATCTGTCTGTGACTCGTCCTGTATTTCCTGTACTTCTGAGGAGTTTGTCTTCGAACATGTCGATGAAATAAGGACAATCTGGGACAAGGGTCCAGAAGTGTATGTGGTGGTGTAATACTCTTCCTAAGAGCCTGGGGTTTCACTATAAGCTTTTCCACCTTGTCTGCAATATTATTACCTTGGTTCCTTATGGATCTGCCCCACTGATTTTCTTGCAGTGAACCACTGCTGCCTATTTAGGCATTGTACCGTTGGAAGATTATAGGTGGAATTTTTAGCCAATAGCATCAAAAGTTGTCCCTGGGACAGTTTAAATCACACTTTCTACAAATCTTTAGGAAAAGCAATCATTACCAAGGTGACGGGGCACCAAGCATTAAATGTTCTACAGTATGACCAAACCCTCTTACAAGAGAAAAAAACCAGATGTGAGGTAGCACATCTGTAATCCCAACACTTGAGAGGCAAATGCAGGAGGATAAGAAATCCCAGGCCATCCTACACACTGAGAATTGACAGACAGCCCGGGCAATATGAAAGCTTGAATTTAAAAGAAAAAAAAATTTGCAAGTTGCATCATGGGAATTCAGTGACAAGATGAGAGCATCTTGCTAGCCCAGCAGGTGGGGGCCAAATAGAATTCGGGGACACTATGATTTGGCATAGTTTATTACAATTAGTATACACACAAAATCATGTAAACTCCATAACGTAAATGGTGTAACCTCCACTATAGCCAGCAGATGCTCTGCCATGAGCTCTCAGCACCCCATTTTAACGTAGATAGAATTCACAGAAAATGACAATCACACAAATAGGATTATAATACACTTTGTAAGGAAATGATTTTTTTATTTGTTTGTTTTTGGTCCATGTTTTCTTTTAATAAACAAGACACATATTTTTTCCTCTTTGGCAAAAAGAGGTTAAATCCCCCCAGTTCATTCGCAAAGTAAACTCAGGGAAAAACAACACAAAACAGGAGTTACAGCTGAGACCTGGCTACTCCATGAGTACAAGCACATACTCAGGGGAAAACTGCTTGTTACACTAGGACAGTTACCAGCCCCCCACTGAAAACGCTCTGCTTCTACACGTGCGAACACATTTTAAGCAGCATTTGTTTTCCAGCGACAGTGGAAGCCACCCACATGCATTATTTCTGGAGAAAGTTGTAAGAAGTAGGGCTTCTGGGCTCAGCTGTATTTTCAATCTGAGGTTTAGAAATACTTGATATTCCTCAAGCTACAATTCCTGTGCCTCCTTCATTACAAGGTGTGGGTGGGCAGTGTGGCTTGCCTTGCGTCTCAGCACCCTGAAAAGGCAGATTTGTTTAAAAACACTGTGCAGTAGGCTAGGCCCTTTCCTTAGAGAACGTGGTCCCTCAGGGTGCAGCTGGGACCCACGCAGGCCCCAGGACACTAGGTTGCCCTACTTCCCTCAAGGAAAGCCTAAGAAAGCAGGCTGTAGCTGCTGAAGTGGTATGCTCGCTTGCAGAAGTGGGTCACCACTGCTAGCAATCACCTACCCCAGTGTGCTTTACATGTTTCAAGTAATTTCATTTCTTCCAGGAGAAAGAAAGGTAAAAATGCTTTTACTTTATCAAAAAGGAACTGAGCCACCACAACCAATGAGGGTTTTAAACAGACCTGCTGCTTACAGTGTCAGATAATCAAGCGCACTGAGAAACACGAACATAGGCTACCTCTATGCAAATCCCGTTTTCTCCTTAAGCCTCGAGTAGAAAACAAACATCACAAACTTTGTTACGGTTACGTTAATTCGTGTTAAATATAACTGTACAAATTGCACATTTTACAGCACAGCGTCACAGTTAGGCAAATGAGAAAAAGTCTCCATGTTTTAGCACAACAGAAACCAACAGGCTCTGCCGGGAGGGTCGGAACACAACCAGCTGCACAGTTCTGTAAACAGTAAGTGAGGTTGTCTCTAGGATCCTGAAGGGTTACACATGCATGCTCACACACTTCTTCCAGTGACTCGCAGTGGCGCGCGCTCAGTACCACAGCAGGCTTCTTTCACATTGGGTTCACAAAAGAGCAGTCATGGCCATCTGGTTGAGGGGCGCAAGGCCGTTTCTGGGTGCCAAATAACCATCATTCCCCCCAGAAGTCATCTGTGACTGGGAGGAGGGGTCTTTGCTGTCCAAGAAGCTGCTGGCAGCAGGCTTATCGTAGCCACTGCCCACAGGCTTGGGGCTTGCTGGCCTCTGATAGCTTTCAATCTGGGTGGCTCCTGCAGCCGGAGGAAAGCCTCCAGAAGAAAGGGAGTGTTTGTGAGTGGGCCTGGGCCCGGGGACTCGGTAGCCACTCTGTGTGGAGAAGGTGTGAGCTCGCAGCAGGTGTCGCTCCACGATAGGTGTGGCATACTCAGGTTCTGAGTGTGTCAGGGGCAGTGCATACTCATGGCGGCCCAGGCGGTGAGGACAGTCGTAGTGGCCGCTAGCCTCAGCATTCACTCTGGCCTCCTCAGTGTCTGTGTCCATGGGCCGGAAGGTAGAGCCCTTTCTCGTGACTGTCCCCGTGCCAATCATGAGCGGCTGTTGATAATCTAAAACCAAATGAACAGTGTTAGTGCACCGGCTGACACCAGAGCGAGGCGGCCAGTTGCTGCAGGTATGCTTTCCCTTCCACTCCGTCTCCATTGGTGACTAAAGCATCTCAGGTTCCATGAGACATACGAAATGCAACTCAGATACTGCAGTTGGGTCTTAAACCACCATAATACCGCCTGCTTCAGGAGGCCGCCAAGGGCCGTAAGACCTCAGAGACTGGATTGATTCAGTCAGGGAAAATGTTTTGTAGAGAAGGGGCATTTACTTATAGACAGTCTTGTTACACAACCCAACTAGACTTGAACCTGTGGTCTTCCTGCCTCTAAGCCTTGATCACAGACATGCAACTCCATGGCCAGTTTAGAGATGACTTTTACTTGGTTCTGGGATTATAGGTGTTGGCTATTAGGCCCAGCTATGAGTGACTTTCTTTTTTTTTTTTTTTTTTTTTTGAGACAGGGCTTCTCTGTGTAGCCTTGGCTGTCCTGGAACTCACTCTGTAGACCAGGCTGGCCTCGAACTCAGAAATTCACCTGCCTCTGCCTCCCAAGTGCTGGGATTAAAGGCGTGCGCCACCACCGCCCGGCATGAGTGACTTTCAAACTGGCCTTTATTTGAAGTTTGAAGGTGGAGAAAACCCAAAGAGAGTGTAATGACCGACCACCTTTGTGTCAACTGCATCTACAACTAATAGACTACTAGACTGCATCTAGAACTAATAAAATGCAAATGGCTGGGCACACCTGTAGGGAATTTTTTCTTAATTACATTAAATCATTTAAAGTGGTTTTTTTTTTTTTTTTGGTTTTTCAAGACAGGGTTTCTCTTTGGCTATCCTGGAACTCACTTTGTAGACCAGGCTGGCCTCGAACTCAGAAATCCACCTGCCTCTGCCTCCCAAGTGCTGGGATTAAAGGCGTGCGCCACCACCGCTGGCTCATTTGAAGTGTTAAGACTCACTTCAAATCTAGATCTCTGAGGTGGGAAGATCCTCCTTTAAGCTGGGCCATGCCTTCAGCTGGCATTCTATATAAAGGATATGAAAGAAGAAAGCTTGCGCTCTCTCTTTGCCTGCTTGCTCCTGCTAGCAAGTCCATGCCTTCACTGGCTTTAGAGTCTGCTTCTAGACTTCTAGAGTCTGGGATTTGTTGCAGCTGAGCTGCCCCACATTTGGGGGCCAAAATATCTCAGACCACTCTGTCAATGTTGGAAGCTGCACTGCCAGAAGCCTTGGGGGCTAAATTGTTAGAGCCCGCAATGCCCCAAGCTGCTCCAGTCTGAGGGTCGGGGTTCAGCAAGAGAGAGAGTGAGGATGGACTCGAGAAATGGAGACCAGACAGAGTGTGATTCAATCCCATTTATTCTTCAGTCTCTCTTCTCTCCATGTCCCTAGTTCCAAGTACCAAGCAAGTCTCAGGTCCTGGGCTTCGACACCAAGTCTCAAGTCCTAATCCTAGTTCTAAGTTGCTAGTCTCTTTCCTAGTTCCAAGTTACCTGCCTCAAGTCTCAAGTCTCAAGTTCTCTTCCAAGTACAAGTGTCTAATGCCAAGTGTCTAATAATTTCTTCTGTCTGCCTCTCGCCTTTTATATGTCTCACTTCTAAGCCACGCCTTTAAGTTACGCCTTTAAGTCTGATCTCTAAATTACACCTTTAAGTTACACCTTTAAGTCTAGACTCTAAATCACACCTTTCACACACCCAAGGGAAGATCCTGGGTATCTAAAACAAGATGTTATCAGAGTGTGCTCAGCTGTTGTAGGTTGTTGTAAACAAGTCTCTTGTCAGGGTATATGGCTTAAGATGGCTGCAAGGATGATTGTCGCCTTCTGTCGGCTCTCCACAGGGATTCTAGAAAATACTGAAAGCCAGTTGAGACACCTACCCTCAAGGACTGAAAAATTACTGGATTCTTGGATTTTCCATTGGTAGACAGACATAGTTGACTAGCTGGACTATAGCCGGTAAACTATTGTAGTGAATCCTTTTCCTACACACACACACACACACACACACACACACACACACACACACACACACAAAGAGAGAAAGACAGAGACAGAAAGACAGAGACAGACAGAGAGAGAGAGAGACAGAGAGAGAGAGAGAGAGAGAGAGAGAGAGAGAGAGAGAGAAAAGGACTTATTCTATAAGTTCTCTTATAGAACCCTGACTAATATAGAGGAGACTGAACTATGAAGACAGTTTGACTTGGCAAGAGAACTAGGGGATATGGATAGTTTAATGGATATGAGAGATATGCAATAGGTCTGGACTTAGTGATGGGTGGCCAGATAATGAAATCATTTCTAACATAGTAAGACAATTCAAGTCTTTTTAAAAATGAGGTAGCCACATTACAACAGCAAACAAAGCAGAGGGGCACTAAATAACTTTCCTCAAATCACACAGCCACTGGGCAATGGAGTCAGGACTGGAAGCCATGTTTCTAGTATGAGCTGTGTTAGCCGTATGTTAGATCATGGGGATTGTGAAAGTCTCACTCAGAACCTACATCCTAGCAATCTGAAGTAGCTCTCGGAACAAGCTGAAGAAGACTGAAAGGAAATAAAACTGAAAGAGAGATATTGACACTTTCTCAGAGACACTGGACCATTCTGACCCAGACAAGCTCCTTATTGTCACTCCCTCTCCTCAAAGGCTGGAGACATATTCACTCATCACTCAATTAGTCTTTCTTGTTGTCCCTCATTCCCAGTACTTTAATAAAAACCTGAGTAGCAAACATTTATAATTAAGAGTTTCCACCCAGCACTCGGGAGGCAGGGGCAGGTAGATCTCTATTGAGTTTGAGGCCAGCCTGGTCTACAACTCAAGTTCCAGGACAACCAGGGCTACTCAGAGAAACCTTGCCTTAAAACAAACAAACAAACAAACAAACAACAAGCAAAACAACAATAACAAGTAAAACAATAACAACAAATGGTTTGCAGAGACTAGCAGTGCTGTGGGCCCCTCACTATTTATGATCATTATGTGCCCTGGAGGTGTGCTCAACTCAGGTGAAGGGACCATTGACTTGAAACTCTTCATAGAGTACTGGGGGAATAGAGGAGCACAGTTCTGCTATAATAAAGGATCTTACTTAACTTACTGCTGTCCTGTTTCATGTCTCCCACAAGCAGAACCTTCTCAGGGCACTGTCCCTGGGGTATGACACTCACCTGCCATATCACTAGTGATGAGATCCAACTTTTGTGTTATCTCTTTTTCATTGTCGTAGCTGATGGTAAATTCCGTCGACTGATGCCTGGCAAAGGGATATTTAATCTGCTTCCAACAGCCTGAAATCAAGAGAATATGAGACCAGGCATCAGGCATTAATTTACATACCCATGTGTTCTGCAGTATGTCAGAAGTCAGTCTTCTGACTCTTGAGCACAGCATGATGGGACAGGTCCTTCTATATGTACATTACCCACTGATAGCTTTATTTGTTTTTTTTTGAAATAGAGTTTCTTTACATAGTCCTGGCTACCCTGGAACTCATTATGTAGAGCAGAGTAGCCTTGAACTCACAGAAATTTGCCTGCTTCTCCTTCGTGAGTGCAAGGATTAAAGGTATACACCACCATGAATGGCTCTCACTGATGGTATAAATGTATATGTGGACTGGACAGGTGGCTCAGTGGTTAAGAGCACTGGCTGTTCTTCCAGGACTCAGTTTCCATTTCTAACACCCACAACGGCAGCTCACAAACATCTGAAATTCCAGTCCCAGAGGATTCAACCAGGCATGGACATAACACAGACATACAAACATCCCCACACATAAATAAATTTTAAAAAAAAGTTGTTTCCATGTCCTGGAATCATCTGGGCACATTTCCTGTCAGCCACATACACTCATACCCCAGAGGAGACAACACAGCTGTCATTTAGACTCAGCCTTCCCTCAGCATCTTCAGGAACTGAGGAATGGACCAGGCAGGGTCCATGTGTTTGTTTTGGAGACTTTTTAAGAGACAGGTCAGTAGTATTCACCTGTAATCCCAGGGGATCAAACTTAGGCCATTTCACTAGTCCTGTTTGCATTACTTTGATTCAAAGACTAGAACCCAGGCCAACCACATGTTCGGCTCACGGACAGGGCTGCTGTCACTCCTTGCTGACAGTGTAGTAATCCAATTTCCAGACACATACACAGATGAAAAGGACAACATTTAAATGGATTGGGCTCATGCTAAACACAGATATGGCAGCATGAAAACTCTGAAGCGGAATACAGACTAGACATGATACATTTCTTCACTGTAGTATTGCTAATTCAAAGGTAATGGAACTTAACTCTTTTTTTTCAAACCAGAAGGAAGTCTCCTCTTACCTTCAGTTTACGTTTCAAAAACAAAAGGAACCATGGCCCCAAAATATTAAACAGAAGAATTCCAGAAGCAATTCATATTTTAAGCTGCATGCTGTTCTTGCGTAGCACTACCTGGATGTGAACCATCCTCCTGTTGGTTCTCTGTATGCTATCCTCCTGTGAAGGTTAGCGTTCCTGACAACTTGACAGAATCTAGACTCAGCTGGAAAATGGCCATGTGGTGGTGGGGATTATCTTGATTGTATTAACTAAGGTAGGAATGATGGCACACGTTTCCTGCCTGGGATCCTGAACTGGAGAAGGAGAACTGGGCAGCAGCCTGCGTTCATCCCTCTGTGTCTTCCCATCGAGGATGCAGTGTGACCAGTTTGCTTCAAGCTCCCACCATCTTTCCTTTTCACTACAATGGACTGGATCTTGCACTGTGAGTGTAAACTTCCTGAAATACTTCCCTTTAGTGTCTGTGCCCAAAGCAAAATAGTGGCCATTCTACTCAATACAATTGTCCTGTTTCATTAATACTTAGTGGTTTTTTAACCCCTCACCATGCCTAATACATAAACTACATTTTATCAGAGCTATGCATGTAAATACTTTCTGTACATGATGTAGTTCTAGTTACAGTCTTGAGCATCCCTTAGTGTCTTGGGTTTATCACTCACAGATAAAGGGTACAGAACCCAGGATCTTGTACATATTAGGTGAGTGTCTGTCACTAAGCTAGGTAACAACCGTCCTACAAATGTACTGCAGTAACAGACCTTGCCCTTTCCCCTGAAGACAGAATAAAACTGTAGATGGAGTTTTTAACCAACCTGTTTTCTGAGCCTCAGCTGACACATACGGATTTCCTTTCTTTTTCCTCCTGTCAAGACAAAAAAGCTCTACTGAATACTCGGCAGCCAATTTGTCTGCCTGTGTCCTCATATAATATGAAAATCAGAAGTACTTATATCATAGGTGGTTCTGAAGACTGAATTTGCTAGATGCTGTCACATGCTTAAAAAGCTCTGTGTGTGTGTATGATCATATGTAAATATATCTTATAATTAAGGTCACATATTCACTGAGAGATGCATACTAATTTTATTTTGTATATTAGAAAGCAATGCATTATTACTTGATTTTCTCAATGGCTCAGAAAAACCACTAAAACCCTTAAGTAATTTGTAAGGATCACTTTTATATTCTATTTTCTATAAAATACAAATTATAGGTGCCTTTAAAAGCAATCATCATTATCAGTTATGTTGAAGGTGTACAATGATTCGACATTCTATTCATACTAATGTAATATTTATAGTTCTAAAGCTTTTTAAATTGTAAAAAGAAAACCTGAGAATACTTCTTATTTTTTGTTTAAATCCAACTTCTATCATTTGTTATAATAATAAAAATACCATATAGAGTTATGAAAAAGATTCAATACCCATCATAGTGACTGCCTTTGTTCCAAGAGCAAACAGCTACATCAGACATTGCTGGGCCATCTAGGGACATGGTAGGAGCCGAAGGCAGGTGCTGGGTCTTCTTTCTAATACAGTTTCCATTGGGTGGCGGAACAAGGGAGATTCCACAGGGAACGTGTCAGCTTCCAGATGTTGGTCCAGCAGTGTTCATGTGGGAAGCCATAGAATGTAGTGCTGGATAATTCCTATGCTAACATCTGGACCCAAATTGCTTGCAAAATATCAACATTTCATTTCTAAAGAAGGCATGCTGCTTCTTTAGAAGCATACATATGTACCAGAGGAGTAAACTTTTTGAGGTTTATTAATGTTAGTTATGATTATTCCACTTGGTGGAAAATCACCTCTGGGTTTGTCTATAACCATGTGCCTAGATAGGAAGATCCATCTATAGGATCTATATAGGAAGTCAGGGATGGTACCATTCCCTGGGCCAGGGTCCTGACATCCTGTAGATGTGATGTGACCAGCTACAATCACACTTTTGTTCCTGTCCTTCCTAACCGTGATGGGCAGACTATGTGTCTTCAAA